>NW_009258621.1:2367596-2450721 GCF_000687185.1 Egretta garzetta
GGAAAGAGTCTGTTGCTTTCCTGGTACATGTTAATTTGATGTTATATAGATGAAACTGATGTAGAGGAATGAACTCTGATTATTTGGAAGAATGAATGCATTTATTGAATTTAAAAATTCATCTGTAAGTGGACCATTCTGAGGTTGCAAATATCCAGTATTCTTTTTATGGTAGGACAGTTTGGAGACTAACTAGGAAAACTAGAAGGGACAGGAGACTGATGTTTGGATGTGGCTTTCTCTAGGTTGCTTAATCTTTCAGGTTAAACAGAAGGGACCCTGATGGGGAGCACTTTTGTCTGGCTGCTTAGTAGCACACTTTGTGTACCCAGTGCTCTAGAAGTGTGTGCAGTGTGATTTCTGTGGCTCCTCTAGGGTCTAAAGCTGCCCTTCAAACCTTGGACACTGCATTACAAGGGACTGCTGCTTCAACAGAGCCGCAAGAAGTAGCCGGCATATTCATGATTGCTTCAAGTGATACATTTGAGATGAAAAGACAGTAGTACTGAGTTCAATCCAAAGACCTGCCCTGTAATAGCGGAATTGAAGGCCAATTTCTAGTACTAAACACATCCTGAGGGCATCAGATACTTGCCTCGAGAACCCTTGATTGAGTTAACTTCTGACTGAAGGGAGAAAATGTGGCAGGGTGGAGAAGAGCAGCAGGTAGCAGTGCTACCTCATGCTTTCTGTGGTGGCACTGCTGGTTTCTGATGGCTTAGAAGTGTTCGTGGGACTGTGGCTTGAGGGTGGAATTTCCTAGCCAGCTTAAGCCAACATCAAGATACAACTGGGCTAGCGCGAGCTAGTCCGGTGATCCTCACTGGTGGAAGGCTCAGGCAGCCACAGCAAAGTGAAGGTGTGTGTTTAAGGAGGGGGCTGTGCTGGGAGCATTACCTTCAGTGTCAGCCCAGGGTGTCTGCAGCTGCCTTTACCAGATCATCAGTTTTTCTTCTTCCACGCTGTGTAGCTTGCCTGTGTGAAGAGCAGAGCAGCTTTCAAGCCGTACCACTGAGCCAGGCCATGCTTGGTCTATATGACTTTTTTCTTTCCTCAGAGGGAAAGTTTTGAAACTCTGTTCTAGGCTGGGAGTCATTGCAGAATCTTGTTAGAAGCTAGGAAAGTCATCAGAGTACAAGGATCGCTATAATTTTACTGGGATGGTGGCATTGTCTTTAAGAACACAAACACTACAGGTAAATTGTAGGATGCATCACTGTGGGGCTGTTTGCTCCTGGTTTGCTGTTTCTGTTAATCAACTCTTATTACACAGTATCTCTTCATTGCTAGAAGCCTGTAATTTCACATACCACACGTAAAACAGTAAACCTTAAATTCTGAACTGAGGATGTATATAGGCTGTCGTGCTCCTTCCTGGTTGCTCATTCCTCGGGTTTTGTGTTATTTTTATTGTTTACAAAGATTGCTCCAGTTTCATAACGAAGCACTTTCAAAAGCGTGTGTGGGTTGTCTAGATCTTTCACATTGTTCTTTCTTTGGGCTTGTCTGAGAAATTTTGAATGTTATTTTTATAAATGCGTGTAACAACTCTGATTGTATTGGGCAAAATGACCTGGGATGGTCAGTGTGATTTTTGTGCTGTGAAGATGTGTGTGCTGAAGTAAAATCATTCTCAATATCAGGCTTCAGATACCTGATTTATAGGCTTCTGTGCGCCCATCTTGGGTGTCTGTCACCTGTCATGGTGACAAGTGGACTTTGGCTGATTGTCGTGAGCAAGGAGATGCTTGTCTAGGGAACGATTGGGTCACCAGGGAGAAGTTTATGAAGGGAGCTTAGGACAGTGCCTTGCTTATTTGGGGCTGGAAAGCACAAATGCTGGTATTAATCAACTACAGTGACTTGATCTACCGTGGACTTTGTCCAGGGTGTTAAAGTCCCAAGTGCTTTGTGCGGAGAAGAAAACCTAATTAGAACAGGTAAGATGGTGGCTTGGCTTTGCCCTGCCCTCCTATTGAAGGGGCAGTACCTGAGGCTGTTGTTTATTATGTTATTCTGGTAATTTCTATAGGATCAATAAAGAAGAATTTATCAGTTTTATATGTCTGGGTTAACTGTGTCCAGGGAGGGTTTACCCCTGCTACATTGGATTAAGAAGAGATCGGAGTTTGAAAGAAACACGAGGGAAACCAAAATAATGGTACATAAAGTATTTTCCACTTTCCTTTGAATAAAGGAAATATGAAGTTAAACTGGTATAACTGTGCATATTCTGAAACTTCTGTGGTGAGATGAAAGTCTTGGTGTATCTTAAAGCAGTCCTGAATATGCTGCTTTTGGAAGTGACATTTCTCTGACAAAATTCTCTATAATCGAGTTGAACAGTTGGACAGAAAAGTTGATCTTATTCTCCAGTCATAAAAAACCTTCAGCAGGGGAGAATACAAATGTATGCTCTTCAGAAGTCTCGGCTGTTGTATAGCCGGGGGAGTTACAACCTTTAAGATCTTAAAAGTAAGTCAGCTTCTCCTGTGAAAGACTGCATTCTTAATTTGATTTCAGTGTTAATACTTTTTTCCTTGTGTCATGTGGAATTTTTAGTTAGTACAGGTTTTCCGCATGAAAGTATCTACTAGCATCTGGGACTTTAAGTTACTACTCTGTAGTAGTAATTAAATATATGTATTAGTAACTATTAAATATATATATTACTGATTATGTATGAATGCAAATTTCATAATGTGCTTAAAAAACCCCAGAGAGTCCTTTTTTTCTGAGCAGAGGCGCTTGGAGGCAGTGTTCTTGCTGCGTGCCCAAAGAGGTGCAGAACTGCCCAGGGTTTTGCAGAATGTTGGTGGAGGAGAGATTAAAACCTGGGTGCTTCATAACTAAGCTTGTTGTACAGCTCACTACTTTGTTAGGGGTTTTTTTGTGCTGGCTGATCCTGCTCAGGCATTAAAAATATTCTATTCATTCTAACTCTGGTCTTTTATAATAATGTTAGTTTGTTTATTATTTCTACAGACAGAATTCTTTTCCTCCTTCTGTTCTAATGTTTTCCCCTTAACTTAAACTTCTATATCTAGCTCTGTAAAAGCCTAGAAATGTAATTAAACCCTCCTGACAACCTCTGTGTTGTGGCAGTTTTGAGTGCAATAACCTTAAAATCATGATGGAAAATGCTGCATAGGTGTAGCAAAGAAAGAAGCAATCTTTTCTGATGTCAAATGAGATGTAAACCTCAGTGGAACAAAAGCATTGTGAAGAAAGTAGGGAACGTGTGTGCCATTTATTAGATCAAAACCAGATTTTTTTGTTGTCTTTTTTTGGTGTGGAGTGTTAGTCTTTGCCTGTTAATAGTAGGTCTGAGAGACGCCTCTTACCAACAGTAAAACACGGGAAAGGATGAAATGCTTTCAGTTGGATTCCAGAATATCCAACAGAAACTTGGAGATAGGTGGGGTTTTTTTCCCTTTCTTGCTCTTGTAGTGCACGCTAAGCCTAATGTTACTTGTTATTACACTTCAAAGCTGATAAATTGCTGTGGTTTTGAATACCAGGGAAAAAAGGGGGGTTATAATTTCCAAGTTCAAGAAAAGCACTTGTGTTAATTTGCAGTTGTATTAGCAGAAATTTTGTTTGCTGTTTTTGTGGTTTAATTTGAAAATTTAAATAACCACCCTGAAACAAAAATTTCATTTATGTTCTAGTGTGGTTTCACTAGTTATAATAATGTCTGTTATCTTGACTGTGCTGCCTTAGATCTCTGGTGGAAAGCTTTACCTTATTTTCCTTTCCCTTTCGTCTGTGTGGCAGAAACCCGTTATCCAGCGTTGTCAGCTGTTGTTTGATTACACTTTCTTGGATTTTTTTTTTAATTTCTTCCTTTTTGTGTTTTCTTTTTTTGTTTCCTCAGACGAGCTTTATATTAAACACAACCTGTCATTTGATTTCATTATTACTCGTGAGCATTAGGCATGGCTTACAATTGCGTTATCTTAACGTAGCCCTTTCTATTCAGCAACCTTGTATGCATTCTTACCATACAGGAAATTGTTACGCAAAATGGGGCATGAACACAAACCTGTCAGCCTTGTAGCCGTGGTTGGCAAATATGGGGGGGGGGGGGAATAGAACAGTACTAGGAAGGTCATGAGATGTTAGTCTAATTAGGATGGTTTTGGCAAAGAAAATCGTGTCATGCTGATCTGAGAACTCTTTGAACTTGTCATTGTTGTGGACAAAGGAGGCACAAAAAAGAATAAATTAGAGCTTTCGAAATGCCTTTGACAAGTTCTTATCCAAGAGGCTGTTGAACAAGCTGGGGGAGTCGTGGGATGAAAATGAAGGGTTTGTTTGTGTAAAAGGCACAAGGAAAAAAAAAAGGTTTTAATCTTGGCAAAGGTAAGCTCAAGAATCTATAAGCTGTGCTTGAGATATTCTCTAATGATCAGCATAGCAGCTGGCTAGTAAGGTACTGACACTTTTATAGGTGACACAAGTTAAGGACCAAACTTCTAATGACAACCGAAAGAGCCCGGCTGAATGGGCAGAACGGGGATGGTTTGGATTTTAATGAGAATAAGTATAAAGCAATGTGTATAGAAAGAAAGAATGTAGTCTGCCTGGGTCTTAGAACTTTACATGGGTTCGGAAAGGGTGCTGGGCATCTGCGTGCCAGGTTGAAGGCGAGTCTCTGTGCAGTTGTGTTTTAAAGGTAAGGTACTGTGGTGTTATAGAAACTGTTGCTGTTGGTCTTTCCCATGCACAAAATACAGTGCCAGGAGGTGATTCTGTGTATATATGGCTGCCAGGATTATTGATTGTATAAGGACCTCTTGGAAGAGAAACTCTGGCCTGAAACATAAGCTATCAGAGGGCAAGATGGAATCTAATATAGAGGACAAACTTGAATTTTGCACATTCTTGCATGTCTGAGATTGGTCATCAAAATCACAGTAAATAGTTTTTATACTGGAAACTTTAATGTGGAACTTATGGAGTAGTCTGTAGCTTAAGTAGGTTGGATAAAACCACCAAACCCTGGTTTCCTGCAGCAGGCAAGAATACTATTTTTCTAGACTAAAGTTCATTTTTATAATTGGATAAACCCTCCAAATGCCCATGTTGCTTTCTTCCTAGTGCTTTTATTAAGTGAAGAAAGGGTGTGTTAAACCAGAACTTCATGCAGCTTTGTGGGTAAGAAAATATGAAGGTATTCATGACCACTGTGTCTTTATGGGTCGATGTGTGGTGGTATTTTGGTAACTGAGAAGTAATAAATAGGTTTACAAATCCTGCATATCACCTGGGAAGTGAGAGGATGTAACATCAGAACAGTGCAGCCTCTTGTGTGTGTTTGCCATGACCATAACTGCTGAAGACCAGGCAGGGCAACACTGAGAACGTATGGGTATGATTTATTGTAAGTTTTCAGTGAATCCTGTCTTGTTTTTTGCCAAAGGAATTATTTCCATATTACAGGACTAAATATGACCAAGTTGCTTGGTTCCTGTGATGAGGAACAAGTTGGCAGATGGTGCCCCTAATTTCAGTAAGCTCTGACAGGGCTGAAGATACTTTGAGGGGAAGATGTGCAGATTGATATATACCTTCTGTAGTCCCCTTAGGAAAGCAGGCAGACATTTCGTTAGTAGGCTTGTATTTAGGTTCTTAAACAGTTGTACTGGGTGTCTTTAATGCATTGGTTTGGGTTTTTGTTTTGGTTTTGTTTTTTTTAATATTAAATATATCTGCTCTTTACAAAGTGTGTTTGGTCACCAGTTGCCGCTGGTGCTTTGGAGAAAAGTTTGTGATGTGAGTCTTAAGTCAGGTCTGCTAGGTAAATTGTGGGGATTTTTAATAAAGATGGGAATGTATCTGCTGTGACAGAATCATGTAATTCTTGTCATTCCTCCAAAGCATTTGACAGAAGCCTGAAAGCTAGAAATTGTGCTCAGAAACACCAACAGGGATAAAAATTGGAAATTATTTGGCTATTATGATGTTACTTGTACAAATCTTGTTCTGCATTCTTGCAGTGGGTATCTTAAGGATATCCCTGTCTACTCACAAGCTCTGTATACATGCTGAAACTTTAATGTATCTTTTAGAGATTCCCTGTGTTTTCTATCCTTTTTGGAAATAAAGCGCCATTATGGGTCAACACTGTCAGTCTTTAAACTTATTTATTAAGGCAATAGTTGAATGGATAAATGTAGAGGTAGGATTCTTCCCCTACTTTTTTCATTGATTTTGTTTGGTATAATACAGAAGGTTGACTCGGGTGGTGTGGGTAGAACACTTTCTGCAACAGGAGGACATGAATTTTGCATTTTTTATGTACAGAAATATACTTCTACCTGTCCAGGGGTCTCTATCTCTGGTGTTACCTTAGATAAAGCATTTGTTTCTTGAGTGACTGTCTTTACTAATGAGCTGAGGCAGCGCACCATGCTAACCTCTGTGTGCTGTTTCACCTGTCTAGCTCTCCCTGCAGAACACTGCATGGTGTAATGCAGAGATTACTGCTTTCAAAATGACAAAAAAAAATTGTCATTCCCAATGCAGTTTGCAAACGTAAATTTTCCTGTTATTGACACTGATGCATTTTTTTCTGCCAGTAAGCAAAACAGTAGAAATAATGTGGTGAAAGCTGTCCTTTCTCTGCTTGCATGTCTCTAAATCAAATTCATTTCCCTGCTGAAGCCAAGATATTGATAGATAGGATGTTAATGTGATTAACCAGAAATCAAGACAGTATATCATGTGTAGATGTCTCTGAAGGGGGCAGAGTTCTTCCTTCGTATTCCTAAAGTGTGACCAAAGAACACTGAACTCTCTGGCATTCCAGAATGAACAATATCTGACTTTCTTTGTTTAACTGCAAATGCAGAGGAATACAAAATATGTAAAAATAACAATGTTAACTGGTGGCAAAAAAGAAAGCGAGACATGTATGAAAGTTCTCTTACATTCTAGGGGGGAAAATATAAATTAATGCTCTGTCACTTCTCGTTGAGATTTATGCTTGCTTTCAGCAATTAAAGAATATTTATTTCACTATTTAAAAAAACCACAACAACAAAATGTCAGGGAGCAGCAGCAGGGGCAGGTTGAAGGGAAGGCAAACTGGGAGTCAGTGGTGACAGCAAGGCAGGTAGAGACAGTACCCTTGTTGATAAGGACGCAGTCCTCCAGTACGTGGATGAGGCAAGCAGGGTGTATCTGGTGACAGTAACCAGGTTCGGTCAACAGTCTGGGTCTGCAGGCAAGTCTATAGTGGTGATCTGTGGTGAAGCAAGGAAGTCAAGTCAATGGGTGATGGTCTGGATCAGTGGGGTGCATGGCCAGGCACAGGTATGGCTGCAGCATAGCTCAGGCAAGAACCAAGGACAAACGCCTTAGTTTGAATGCAGCTCTCGAGTGAAGGTGAGGAGGTCCCAGACAAGGCTTCTCACACTTCCTTCTTACACAACTCTTCACAATGGTTGTTACTGGTACGATTTGCCTTCAGGAGTCCCAAGCACCTGGAACCAGTGACAGAGTCTGGAGGAAAGAAGACACAACCTCATTAGAGGAGGATCAGGTTAGCGAACACATAAACAAATTGGACACATCAAAGTCCATGGGACCCATATTTCTGTATACCCACAAGTGCTGAGGTAGCTGGCCAGAGTCATTGTGGGACCAGTCTTGGTTTTCTCAGAAAGGTCATGATGGTTGGAGGAGGCTTCTGAAGATAGGAGTGTTGTTTGCTTTCTTCCAATCCTCAAGAAGGGCAAAAAGGGCTATCCAGGGAATTCCAGGTTGCCATCCTCATCCTTGGGAAGGTGACTGAGGAAATAATCCTATTGCTAAATGTACTAAGGGCAGGATAGTGATTGGAAGTAGTTGGCATGGATTTACAAAGGGGAAATCATGTTTGACCAGCCTGATAGCCTTCTACAACAAATTGAGTAGGTTGTTGGATAAGGGGAAAGCAGTGAATATTGTTTATTTTGACTTAAGCAGGCTTTTGTCACTGTCTCCCATTACATCTGGTGAAGTATGGGCTAGATAACTGGGCAGTGTGGTGGACTGAAAACTAGCTGAACTGCCAGGCTCAAAGGATTATGATCAGGGGCATGAAGTTCAGCTGGAGGCCAGTCACCAGTGGTGTGTCCCAGGGGTTGATACTGTGGCCATCCTTGAAGATAGCCAAAATGTGACTGGAGAGAGTCCTGGGCAGCTGTCTCTAGCTGACCCTACTTTGAGCAAAGGTGTTGGAATAGTCAGTGTCCAGTGGTGCCTTCCAACCTCAAGGATTCTGATTCTGTGATCCAGGGTTGCAGAGCTGCACAGTGTCAATGTTGGTCTTGACCACAGGCAGCTAAACCCTGCCAAGAGTGGGTTTTGTTCTTTCATAGTCTAATGGATGGCTTTTTTTTTTTTTTCTTACAGTGCAGGGAAAGGATTAATCTCAAAGTAGATTCTGAGCTTCAACATACCTACAGAACAAATGTTGGCATTTGTGCTTGAAACAGTTTCACTCCAATGCTGTTCATTACATCCCCCAGCTGTTAAAAACTACAGAAGCATGAGATAGGCTAAATATCCTTGCTTTCTCAGCTCATGCATTGTCCTAGTCTCCTTTGTTCTTTTATCAAGAAAGTTGGCCCATGGATACAGCCATAGAGAAAGGATAGATAGAAAATGCCAGATAAATGTTTTCATTCTAATTAGTGACATAACAGAATTATAGACCATGCCATGCTAATCATTATTATGAACTTATTATTTAGGTTGAATTTGGTTGAAGCTTTTGTGGTGGATCCAGAACTACGTCAGTGCCTTCAAGAAGATCTTTTGCGTCGCTTCCCAGATCTTAACCGTCTGGCAAAGAAATTTCAGAGACAAGCAGCAAACTTACAGGACTGTTACCGAATGTATCAGGCTATTAATCAACTGCCTAATGTTGTACAAGCACTGGAAAAACATGAAGGTAATGCTACCCTTGTCTATTTTCAATGTTTTATAATACACTGATGATACAAAGAAACAGCATGTAGATTTCCAAAGATTACTTTTTTCCTGTGTACTTTTGTTGCAGGAATAAAGCTGAAAGACATTTGAATTTGAAATGAGTTGAAATTCTGAAATGCCAATCAGATACTTAAAAACAAACATAGCCAAATCTTTACATGAAAAGGCATTCCCATTAGCGTGTAGCTGAAATACTTGAACTGTTGGGTGATGGTCTGGTAATCTTTGACGTCGACTTGTCTCAAACTTCTTGACCAAATGTCTGTTTATTATGATCTTACAAACAAGACACCATTGATACAATATTGTTGTGTCCCTTTTGAAGACACTTTGCACTTTTGGTTGTAATTAAACACAAAAAAATGGGTTTAAGCATTATCAGTATAATTTGAATGGCTTTTTTTTTTTTTAATTTGTAATGCTCCTCTATTTGGTTAGAGTAATATGGCAGGGTTTCTTCTGATCTTCATTAGTAGGAAGCTCAATGCTATGACAAGCAAGTTAGAAAAGAAAAAGGTTGCTATTTCTTTTCTATGTGTTATGAGGAAAATACAGAATAAGATAGTGGCAGCATAACAAGGGGGGTGATTCAATACAGCAGTAGCAGTCCTAGTCTGTCAGAAAGCATATTTTTGTAGAAGCCCATTAATTTCTTTGAAAATCTCTTTGCATAAAGCAAGCACCAAAGCCTTTAAAGAGAAATAATTTTTGAAATTGTACGGTTACAGAAATTTCTTTTCTGTATTTGAGTAGACAGTAAATTACCCAGTATCTTATACTTTTCTGTACTATAGTTTTATGACTTCACGTAATGAAACTTACTTTCTAAAATATTAATCTTAAAATAAATTAATTTTTGGTTGCTGGTTATGTTATTTCCAAAAGCAATTAAGATCTAAAACTGGGAAGGAACTGACAGATACAGCTTTTTTCTTGTTTAAAGAGCTGTGCCACACTTTAGCTGCCTTGGTCATGTCCCTTTGGCTTTTCCAAACAGACTGTCCTTGGTTTTGCCTTGGCATGGAGCTCTTGGACTTCCATCTTAAACTCAGGTATTAGTTCAGAATGCTCGCTTCCTGTATTTACTTCTTTTTCTATTAGCTGTCATTTGGATCAACAGAGTGTCTTTGTCATAACGTTGAGGTAGGAAAACAATGCCTTTTTTAGAAGTTCTGAGGAGCAAGCTGTGTAAGGCAAACTGCTAAGCTCACCATATGGAAAAATTAATAGACTGCAAAAGGTTCTTGCTGTTTTACACGTGAGTCAGTCAGCCTTACGAGGGCATTCATCAGCAGTATATCCAAGATAATTTAAAATAGGTGAAATGTGTTATTTTTATTTTTCTTTGTACTTGTACGCCCTTGTTTAAGGAACAAGAATGGTCTGGTAATTTTGAATGTACGTGACTGATTCAGACTGGATCTGAAATTTTCCTGTTTAAGACTATACGAAATCTTTTAACTCATCAAGAGATGTAAAGTCAGAAAGATTTTTGACAGTTCTGAGTATCTGCTAGTTTTGGAACTTTCTTTTCTCGTGAATGGCTATGGGGAGATCTACACCATGAAGTGATCAGCAGTGATTGCCTTTCCCTCAGCATGAAGCATTGCTGCTTTGAGATGCTTGTTTGTATGGATGATGCAAGCTGAGGAGCAGGGTAATGAGTGAAGATGACTTTTTTTTATTTTTGAGACACAAGAAATCTGCATAAGATGGGAAAGGATTCTGAGTCATCAAATCATTTTGCTGTTGCTAGCAAAAGGAAGCAGTTGTTCATTACTCAAATTGCTGGGGCATAAAATCTAGGTACTTACAAGATGTTTGTCTTCAAGAAGCTGCTGAAGCATCTTCCTTTCCATCTCAGACTGCCACTCTTTATTTTAAGCCTGTAAATACACAGGATACAGGAATTGTATGCTGGGTTCCAGGTGTCTTTATACCATATTGCATACAGTGGCTTGAATACCCCCTTACTGCTTTTGGAAATACCTCTTATTGCATGTTCCAGTACTGTTCTTTCCATGACTGCTGCACTGGTGTGTTATAACCATGTTGCGATTGAACTTGGCTGTTTCCCATCCTGTGTCATTTCCAGCTGATTATTCCCTTACTCATAATGGAAATTTGTTTATCTATCAATGCGTCATCTTACTCACGGTTAAATTTGACTTCATTTCTGTTAGCCCAGTTTTCAAGGTCAGTTAGTTATGTTCCTGATTTATTTTGTTCCAATTTCATCTACGGAAATCTTCCACATTGTATATATTTGTGAATTTTATAAGTAGTGGCCTTTTGCGAATTAATATTATTAATTCACACATCTTAAAGCTAAGTGCTTGTACGAGTCCTGAAGGAACTGTATTGCTGATGTCTTTCCAGCTCATTCATCTTTTGCAAGTCAGTGATGTCCTCTTTATCTGCCTTCTGATCACTGTCTTAATCATGAATCTTGCATCTTAGCATCCTACGTGACACCGTATTGAACGCTTTACAAGAGCCCAGGTTAGCTCTACAGATTTCCCTTTGTCTTAGGCAGTCAGTTATCTCAGACAGACGTTGTGCTATACAGGTATGATCCACCTCTAGTAAACCCATACTATGTTTTATCCCAATTTCTGTTTTGCTGTTTGTTCTTTCCTCACCATTTTTTTCTAAGACCTTTTGTACCATCAAAATGGCTGGTTTAAGTGTGTTTAGTTCTTGAGATTTGGCTGTTTTCCCTTGAAAGAATAGTGTCAGTTTTCATACTTCTATTTGCTGCCAAACTAGCTATATAAATGTTTCAAGTTTGAAGATTAGTGCTTGACTTTAATTTCTCTACATTTTAAACCATATTCACAGTAAAGTGTTTAATGCATGTAATAAATACTTATCTGTGCTTCAGTAAGTAAATTACGGTTTAAATTAAAAACTGTACCTGGGAGCAGATAGGCTCTGTGATGAATGTGCATCTCTGCTTTTGACGGTACATAGGTCTATTATTCTTTCTCTCAAAAGTTAGCTTACATGCTAATAACGTTGAGTAGGTGCAAAAGGGTTTGTTGGTTTTTTTTTTTACCATGCATCGTTTATATGAGTTTATGAATGCAGGTGCAAGACAGGTTGGAGTTTAATCTAGAATTTTTCAGTGGTGTTTCTTCCTCATATTCTCTTAATAGCCTTTAAGAAAAGCATACACTATATAACTTAGAAATCCTCAGTATTCACTGACTCCAGTATTTTACTTCCTTCAAGTGTTGGATTCTGAATATGAAGTTGGACTGAAAGTGTAAATCAATTTCACGGTGTATCAGTTTGAACCATATCATAAATGTATGTAAATACATTAGTATTTTATTTACTTAATAAATTAATATTTTCTGATTTTTGAATGTGACATCTTCTTATGGTGTCTGAAGATGTACTCTTCAAACTTATATAATGAAATGGTATTACGAAACTTTCCTACCTGCTCCTTTCAAGGAAAGAAATTGTAATTGCTACTTTAAGTTCAAGCACAATCATTTTTCATGAATTCAAGAATAGTGAAGATCATTTCATTTTGTGCACCACGCACTCTGTCATGTGGTGGACTGGAAATTGCTAAGTCCACTCTGAAGAGCGAATGTCAAACTTCCTTTCTGGTCTTCAGTCTCTTCCTTCTTTACTGCTTCCTTTTGTTTTTGAGGTTGGTTTAGATATGTCTTCTTACAGGAGGGGGGAAAAAAAATTGTGACAGAAAGCAAGCAAGAGATTTGGAATCAAGGGGAAGCTGTACTTTATTTCAGATCTCTCTTAGTTTTGAAGATTTTTAGTCAGCAGAAGACTCCATTTTTACAAGTTCAATAATCTCTCAACAACATGTCATTTTCTTCTCTATTAATAGATACTAATCAGTTAAGAGCTTTAACTTTAAAAGCTTGGGGGAGTGGGGAAGCAAAAAGGCACAGGAAGAAAAGGAAACAAATCAAACTTTCTTTCTACTTGAGTTACAGCGCTTTAGAGAGAAATTACCCTTAGGTAATCATGCCCTCACTGTGTGACTGTTATAAATTTGTATGGGATTTTTTCTTAGGAAAGATTTCTTTTTCCCTAAAGGACTTTTTCCCTAGACAGGTAAGAAATTAAGAGACTCTGGAATAGCCAGAGCTTAATTCTATGTTTCTCTGTTAATGTGCAAAGCCTTGCCTGTAAACATCAGAGGCAAATTCCGTAATTCTGTACATAATGCAGGGACTATAAGCTCATAGTACTGGATTCTTTTTGAGGAATTTTGTGTAAATCGTATAGTCAATAATGCTAATCTTTCTGTGTTTAAATCATAACTTGAAGTGGCTGCAACGATGTAAACATTCATTTACTGCCAAAGCGTTTTCACAGCTGCCTGCTGGATAGGTGCTTATTTGTAGGCCTGAAGAAAATAATTCTTTCACAAAATTGGCAGTATCTGTGCATGCTAAGTTAACTGTGAACTGAATTTTGCATTTAGTACTTATAGTGTTGTATGGACCTCCTACCAATATGTGTGCTACGCAGTTACGCTTGGTGCTACAGAGTATCTGTGCTTGTAAAATAAGTTGGAAAAGACTAATATAATTTTAATGTCTTCCTGTTTAGTGGAAAGATCAGTGACTACAGAGATCCGGTTATAGAGTAGATGGTCATTTTTAAAGAAAAACAAAACCAAAAACCATACACCTCAATTTCTGTCCATACTGTAACCTACCAGATATTACCAATATTTGGTAATTTTGAATTAAGAAAATTTAAAAACTCTGTGTGTGGATGATGAGGCTTCCACTTTGTCTTTAAAATTGGTTGCTGTAGAATACACTTTTTACTAAAGCCTTTTCAACTTTTGCATGCAAGAATAGGTAATGTTCAGACAACAGGTTTGCTTTTAAGCTGTTGTTTATCTGTAGTTTTACTCCCAGTAGAAGGGAATTAATACCACCAGATATGAACAAAGATGACAGAATAGGCACAAGCTTAATCAGAATATAAATTGGTTAATGCCAATTTTAGGAAAAGATACGCATGTCAATGAAATTATCATAACCAATCTTAATAAAAATTAACCAGCTATATAGTTGTGCTGTTTATCTTGGATAAGTGAATTCTGGTAAAGTTGTGGGGTTTTGTGAATGATAATTTTTCTTGTTTGTTCTTAACAGGAGCTCACCAGATGTTGTTGTTGGCAGTGTTTATAACACCTCTTAATGATATCTACTCTGACTTCTCGAAGTTTCTGGAGATGATAGAGACAACATTGGACATGGATAAGGTATGGGCTGGTGTGTGGGAGGGGGTTTCCTTAGCAATTAAATTTTCTTACTGAACTTTGCAATCTGTTCTACACTCACTAAATTTAATTGATCATCTATATTAAGTAGTTAGTGATAGTTTAGCTGTGGAATATATGAAGATTGTTATTAGTATAGCAGTTGAATATCAAGAGGATATTCTGACCCACTGTCTGAAATGACATAGCCAATGAAAAAATGCTTTGGGTATGTGGATGCTGTGGACCTGAAACTATTTTTTAAAAACCTCATCAGTATGAAAAGTGGGGAAGTTACTTAGTCACTTTTCTGCTTCTTCGTTTTTTCAAAGTTACTGTGGTACATCTCAAATCTAGAATGTACCCAGAATATATTTATTACATATTTATCTGCTTCTATAAAATTCATTAGACTTGCTTCTACTTGGTGGGATTAAGCCTTCATAACTAACAGTTTGCCTCTCTGAAAAGTGATTGACCTAGGTATAAGAACTGACTTTACTTTCCAGGGTAAAGACATTTCTTACTAGAAAGAAAGCTACTACAATTATCTTAGCCTTGCATCTACACTTGCTTATAAAATATTACTGATGATAGGACTATGCTTGCAAAGGATAACTGGGACTTTTTTCAGAGGAAAAATTGGCCAAAGAAAGCTAGAAGGAACATTTCTGTTCCTTAAACCTGTAGTGGAAAGAAGAAGGGATGAGTATAAATGACTGCTTTATCATTGTTTAACATTGAGCACTTAGGACACAGGCAAAAAAACATGAACCATTGCTTAACTGGGTGAAACAATGCCAAGTTTTTTAGTTTTGTATATAATTTTCCCCCATTGTATTTGTTAGAGAATTGGTGAGGTGCATTTTGAAATGCACATGCTTGCTTAGAAACATATTTAATGTTCCTGTCTCGATAAGGTATTTTGGTCATTTTGGAAAACTTGGGGGGCTTTTAGAATTGTCATAAGTGTCAATCTCAGCTGACTGTAGAAATATGAGATCTACCTACCCACGTGCCACGCATGGTAGTAAGGGCAAGGTGTTGAACTTTGGAAAACCGCAGAGGCTTTAAAATTTTGAACATGCGTATTTTCCTCCAAAGGCAGAAGCACCGCTTTTTATCTCTTTGTATTGTGTATGCGTTCACCAGCTGCATTTTACTGTTTAAGGAAAGACTGTTTGATTGACATGTTGCTGTAATTTGTGATATATGCTAATGAAGAAATTTATAGCTTTATACTAGTTACAGACCATCTGTTGATGCCGTTTGTATGCCCTGGGACTCTGGTTTCTTTAAAACTAACAGCTGTTGTAAGCCTTCACCCTTCATAGTCCAGCTCTTCAAATTACTTTTCAGCTTCTACTTTAAAAATGTTTTGTTGTCCTTCTAAACAGAATAACAAGTCCATTATTTTTAATCAAGTCCCATAGAACCCAGTGTGTTGGATTTGGGTTTTTTCCTCCTTCAAGATATACTGGAAAATGGCTATAGATAAGCCAACGTTGGTTTTACCAGAATAATAAACCTTGTCTGTATGAATGTTAAAACTTGAACTTTGACTTGAAATTCCTCTTAGATTTTTAGGGAGTTCAAACAAAATACCCAGCTCTATCCTGAGTGTTATTGAAGGACAGGTTGTCATAGCAACTAAATTATGTCAATAATCCATTCTAATATAAAAAGAAACATCTAAGTTCAAAAAGTGTGGGATGTGGTTATTCATTCACCTAGCTGCAATAAAAGTTGAGAAACTGTCACTTCCGTTCCTGTCTTTCACAGAATCATAAGGGGCCTTCGAAAACTCATCTACTCCAGCCTCCTCCTCAAGTCAGGGCAACTTCAAAGTTTGTTAGCGCTTTTGGTACATAGTACTTCGGTTTGAGTATTAAGAGCACAGCCCTTTACAGAAGGACTTGTTTTTCAGATTAGCTAGCTAGCTCAACATAGTCCCAGAGTCTGCAAATTATTTGCTGTCACCTCATTCATTTGAGCACCCCTTGGAAATGTGACTCACTTGGGTCTTGTTTCATCTAAGGAAACATATGCAGGTATGAAAGTGTTGTCAATGCTGTGATGTTAGTCTGCCACTTACCATATTAAATATTTTATACTTCGAACATTCATTTCGGAGTCACTCTGAGCATAAACTTACACTAAAAAAATGCAACGTGTTTAGTAAAACAAAAGGGAATGTCCAGCTGCTTCTTATCTGTATTGTGTTAAGGGATTTACTTTCATTATAATCCTTAGCATGACTCTTGCCAGTAAAAGGATCTATAGAGAGTGAAGTTTGGGGCAGGAGTGTTCAGACCAATCTATTGCACATTTGTTGCATTCCTTAATCTTTGAAGCATATTTAACATCTGTGTTTAATGCAGTACTGAGTTGTAATTTAGACTTAAGTGCATTTCAGAAATCAACATATTGATGAAATGTCATGATGATATTGAGTATTTTTATTCTTCTTTTGGGTAGATGAGAGGGGAGTGAGTTGGGTTCACTGGTATTTCCTTCCGTTTTTTCTGGTGACGTGTGGCCTTACTGGACCATAGCTGATGGTAGATGCATTAGGTACAAAGCACCAAGAACTCAAATACCACATTCCTGTTAAAGCTTGTCCTGCCAGATTGTTGGCCATGTTCACACTGAGGGCTGTGGAAGAGAAAAGCAAAAGTTTGCTTCAAGTGACTTTCCTAATTATATCTGAGATACTGCTGTAGGAGGAGCACAGCTTGAGAAGAACGTTAGAGGGTGATATGGTTGTCGGTGCCTGATGTTTTTATATATTAATTAGTAGGACAAGTTTTTAATATTTTTAGTAAACCGTAATCATTTTACTTCCTTAGCAGTTTAGCTGAACTTTTAATTTAATTTTAAAATGTTTTCTATTCACTTGATCACACTTGACTTTCACTTGGAGAGTGTGGTCAGATGGAGTGGCTCTGTTTGTCGCCTGCTAAGGGGTTACCACATGAGGCCTGGATGAGGAAGGAGCTGCCCTATAATAGTTGGGGTGGGTAATGCAATATGCTAGAAGCTGTCTTCAAACCTGGATCTTAGACATTTTTAAATTCAGATTTTCAGGCTGAGGTAACAGGATATAGGCTGCTACATGTCCTAAAGACTTGGTATCTACGCCTGGAAAAGCCACCAGGCACTTACTGTGGGGCTGGAGCGCCTGGTCTGCTGCGAGCCAGTTCTGGAACTGCTACAGTCCCTAACCCAGACTAAATGGAAGCTGAAGTAATTTTACTTTAATGTTCCTGTCCCAAAACTTTACAGCAGTTTAGGATTCATTTCTTGCACACTAGCAGCCTCTGTGTTCATTTGTCATCACAGGTCTGTTGGAGCTGTAATGGAGTTAGCAACAAGCACATGAAAGCTAACTCCATCCCCATGACTGCTGGACTGAGCGGGGGGTGAGGCAGTAACATAGCTTTTTTTGCACTTCACAAGCTCTAGCCACGTGTGGATTTTTGCTTGCAGTGAAATGAAAGCTTCCCTGCAGTGAGGAGACCCTCAAAAGTAGAAATGCAGGGCACGGCATCGGTTCTGGTCAGCCTCTCTGACATAGCAGCCTCGGTGAAGGCTGGTACCGACAGCCAGACTGGGGTGCGCTGCTGGGGCTGCCGGATCGTTATGGGTCGTTGGGAATGTTACCTTCCTTCTCCTGAGGTTATGGGATTTCTGCAGTCTATTCCCAGCTTCAAATGATTCTTTGAAGCTGTGAAACAAAATCTCTTTTCACTTGACTGTCAACCTTTGTTGTCTCCTGAAGGCAGTCGTGACAAGGGCAGGCATGCGAGGCATTTGCATCCCAGCCTTTCTGTTTCAGATCCAGGATCTGCCCCGCAAACCCAGGAATGGTCTTTTCTGCTGTATGCTCTGTCATAAATGTTCATTGCTCTTCTTTTAGCAGAATTATTAAGGGAAAGGGAGGAGCAGGCCTATCAACAGGGGCGTAACAGGGAATAAATTTGTTCATACCTCTTTCTTAACATCTCCAAGTTTCAAGATGGTCCTCTGAAATCTCGTAATCAATTATTCTGTGGAGTCTACATCTCTGGAGAACTGGAGAACTTTGCCAGTGCAGTGTGTTTGTGCACAACACAACTGAAACCAAGGCAGCAGGCTGAGTGTAGTGCCTCGCAGTGCTGGTAACTGCACAGAGAAAATAAGCGCCAATGGCTCAGTTTTCCATGATGCAACTTCTGTGGAAGATGAAATTATCTGTTGGGAGAAGATCGTTCTCAGAATAAAGTAGCAATCCTTTGAATATACAATTTGCTATGCAGTCTCTTCATCTGATAACGTCTGATAATTTACTTGCTCCCCCCATTCCAAATTCCAAATGTGTAGGCTTGAATGGCTCTCATCTCCAGGTTGCATTCCCAGGTCTTTGTTTCAAGTTGCTGCAAAACCTCGGAGTCTTCAGTCTAAGGCTTTTACAACTGTTTTGATGCACTGCAGATTTGAAGTGCTTCTTCAAGATGTATGTGGTGGTTCTTGCAGTTACAGTTCCCATTGCTCAGCGCTTTCTGGAGTGATGCTTTTATGGTCTGGGAAGGAGTAAAGGAATTGTGAACCTCCTTTTCCTCTTCTTCTTCGTCCTCTTGCTAACATATGCTTGTGGGTGAAAGAAGTGAAATTGTTTGTAAACCACCATCTTGTTTCAGTGTGTTTTGCAAAATATTTGCAGCTGCTTTGTCTATAACTTTGCAGATAATTCCCAGCTAAGGGAAACTTCATGAAAGTGTTGTTTTGGTTTTTGTTATTGTTGTTTTTTTTTTTTTAACTTAATTAGATTAAGTATATTACTAATATGAAAGCCAGTTCTTAGTTTTCATCTTGGACAACAGTGCTAATATTTTGTTGACTGTAAAAGTTTGTATATTAAAAAGTGAGTTTCTCTTATTTAGCAGTTACAAGTTGTGCTTGCGAATTAAATTTGAGGCTTGTAAGGTCGTCAGAAACACACACCTGGCAGTGGAAGCATGGGGAAGAGAGAAGAAAAAGATGAAATACAACTTACTTGATTCATGCTTCTGAAAATGTTTAGTTTGGAAGGAAATCTGTATCCTTTTCAACTCAAAATAACTGGGTTGAAATTGGGTAGGATTTTTGGTGATATTTTGTAGTCTCCTTCCCTAACCTCTTGAGTATGTTTTGGGCAGGAATTACTGTTTCAGAAACTTCTGTTCCCAAAACTGACTTGTTTTGAAATGCCCCATCCTTTTACACTCTGTCTTGATTAGCTGTGTAAGTCCAGGCTAGCATACAGATTATGTATGTAGCAATTTCATTTCCTCTGACTTCCCTTTTTTCCTGCCTACTGCTCAGTTATTTGTGTGCAAATAAATGTGCAGACGATTCCATTTCAAAGTAAAGGAGTCTGTTAAATTGGTATACTTTGCTTGTATAAACTATATAATTTGAGAAAGCAAGTGGTTTAGATGTATTTGTTTTATATATATAGATATAGATATATATATATAGATATATATATCAGACACCAATTATCACAAACAGCATTGTATTACAAAATGATATAAAAAATAAATTGAATAAATGATTAAGTAAATTCATTTCACTGTGTATGATCAGGGAGGTGATTTTTCTTTTTTTAATGCCTATGTTCGTATGAATTTTTTCTTGTTATTTTTCCCTAGGTGGAGAATCATGAATTTCTTGTCAAGGCTTCTTTTGATCCTAATTTGACAGAATTAAGAGAGAAGATGAATGAACTGGAAGAAAAAATGCAGTCCTTTTTAAAGAGTGCAGCCAAAGAGCTAGGTAGAGTATGAAACTGTCTTTGATTCTTACCTCCTTTACCTCCTTTGTAAAATGTTTTGAGATCAAGTGATGAAAACTGGTATAGAGGCGTTAAGGAATATTTGTATTATTTTATTAATAGTTTGGGGTGACTTTAGTTGTCACAGTACAATCTGTTGAAAAATCAGGGATTTTTGGTTTATAACTTGGCTTTTTTTTTTTTAATAGGATGTCATTCCAGCATATTTCAGAAATTATCATGTGTTGTAAGATAATGCAGAATTAATTTTGTAGAACTGTAACTCATCTAACTCTTGGCTGAGCCTAGCTCTATTTTACATCCTTTGAGAACATGCATTGAAACTTTTTTTTTTGCGCTGTGCATTCTCCTGAGTGTCCATTCAGGACATACTAGTTTTCACTTGAAGTTTTTTGCAAAATGCAATGTGTAAGCAAACGGGACATTTAAAGAATTTATTATTCTATGCAAAAAATTATATGTGCAGCTGATGAATCAGGCATTCAAACAGCAACTTAAAAAAAACCCCAATTTTTAATACAAATATGGCAAGGAAAATTGGCAACACCATAGTTATTTTAGGTTACATCTTTAAGGGCTTGCATATTTTTTAGTCTTCAATTTTTTTTTAGTGTAAACAAACTATCTGGATGAAAAGGAGGAAAGACAAGATTGTGTAGGGATGGAATGAGAAATCTCACCAGCAGAACTATGTGTTAGTAAAAGGATCACAAGACTATAGGTGCTGTGCTTACAGCAGCAGTATAGAAATGTTCTTGCAGTGTGCTGTGAACATTTTTCACATTTCTGGAGAATAGGTAGTAATACATTAATTGTGAACCTGATTTGCAGTTTGAGAGCATATCAAAGTAAGAGCAGAGTGAATCAGTAAACTTCTGTTAGGTCTGGGTATTTCTCATACTGGTACAGACCCAAAGCAGGTATACTGGATAGCGTATCTAAGAGAGGCTACATCATACAAACTGGGGATTAGTGAGCAGAAGTAGCACAGGCTGCAGGGGGTTTGATAATACAATGGTTTACTTCTTTTTTTTTTTTTTTTTTTTTTTTTTTTCTTTTCATCTAAAAGGTTTAGAAGCTGGCAAAAGTATCAAACTGGAGACAAATTCACAGTTTGGACATCACTTTCGAATAACTTGCAAGGAAGAAAAAGTTCTCCGTAACAATTCAAAATACGGAATAGTTGATACACAGAAGAATGGTGTGAAATTTACTAACAGGTATGAGATCATCTTGGTAGTTTTTCAAGCCTGTTGTGAAGGAAGCAAAATCGTTCCTTTCTTTATAATTACACTGATAAACTGTTAAAACCTACATCTTGAATGGCTGAATTTTCACCCTTTTATAATTGGCTTAGAGATTGAGATATTGAGCAAGACTGGCATGAGGGAGCAGTCGTCATACAGTTTCTATTAAGAGCTGCATTCCCCCTTTACCTTGCCAACTGTTAGCTATTTTTGGTCCTTTGACTTCGGCTAATTTCTCTGTTTTAGCTGCAGCTAGTAGAATAACCGCATTCACTGTGAGTGTTTATACAGACACTTTCACAAGCTGCAATAGGAAAAGAGCTATTTATGTTTATCACCAAATATGACGTGCAGCAGTTTTGTTGGTGATTACCTTTTTTTTTTGTTCCAAATCATGTTGTAATTTCTGTTGGTCCTATGTATTGGACTTTGATTCTGTGGTTCTATAGACTAATCTATTTAAAAATGTCAGTCTTCAGGCTAATTGCTTGATGCTGGTTTAGTGTCTCCTTGTCACAGCTGTTCTGTCACAGGTCAGCCAAGCAAAAAGTCTATACTTTTTGTTGAATTTTTAGTTCTTCTAGAGCATTTTAGGAGCAAAAGACTACCTCGGTCACCAGATGTCTCTCTTCTTGTACTTCATTGTTTTTACACAGAGCAAACAAAGTAGAAAGTTGCATGTGCAGAATCAGGTAATAACTTAGGTTGAAAGCGATCTCTTGAGGTTAACTGGTCTAACCCCTTGCTAAAGCAGAGCCACCTTGGAAATTAGATCCTATCTCAAAGTTATATGAAGTAGCTCAAGGCCTTGCCCAGGTGTCCATCTTCCAGGCATCCTTTAGACCTGATGGGGCACAAGTTCCAGTGCTGAACCACTCTTTGTGAAAACTTTCTTAATCGGATCTAATGAGAATTTTCCTTGCAGAAGCTTGGGTTTTTTGTATCTCATCCTTTTGCTGTGCATCTTCAAGAAGAGTCTGATGCCTCTCCTCTCCAGGCTGACTTCAGTTTTTCTCAGCCTGGGCAGGCATCTCTGTCTGTCCTTGTATGCCATGTGCTCCAGCTCCAAATCTCTGTGGTGACCATCTGCTCCGGGTTCAACGTCGCTCTTACACTGGGAAGACAAAACTGGAGACAGCACTGCAGATGTGGTCTTACGAGTGCTGAACAGAAGGGAAGAATCACTTCCTTTGACATGCTGGCTACGCTCTTGCTAGTACAGCTAGTATGGGCTTGGTCTTCTTTGCCTCAGGGGCACATTGCTGGCTCGTGTTCAGCTTCTTGTCCACTGGGTACCCATAATCTTACTGATATCCTGGTGTGTATGAATCGTAGATTGGTTGTTTTGTGGTCCTTGTGCTGATCCTTGCTGTTAAAACAGGTGGGGACAACTGGTATTGACTCATAGATGAGGAGGCCAGAAGTTTGGTGTTGTAGCAGTGAAGACAGAACATCACAGCTTCTAAATATTGTGGTTTTGTTCACAGCAAACTGAGCTCCGTCAATGACGAATATATAAAGAACAGAGAAGAGTATGAAGAGGCTCAGGATGCAATTGTTAAGGAAATCATTAACATTGCTTCAGGTGAATATATCAGTGTTGATGTGTATCACGGTGTGCAATGCTGGGAGGAGTTGCAGTTACTTTGTAGGTCCTTCTGTAGAGAAGAACCGTAACGTTCCCCAAAGAATTAATGAGAAAAAGTTTGGCTTTTAGACAGTTATTGAAAGTTTGAAATGTATTGTCTTCCATGGTGAGACTCTTTCCTGGCATTGCTACAAATGTGCAGTGATAGGGCGTGTGCAAATGCTAGTCCCATAAAAGGAACAAAAATATGCCCATAAAGGCCACATCTATCCTCCACCTACCTCCCTGACTCTGGACATCTCCACCCAAATGGCAGACTAGGTAGAAAGCAGAAGAGGTAAAGGACAAGAGAGAACTGAGGGAATGGGACCTGAGGTCTGTGAAGGATGGTGAGGAAAGAATGTGGGTATGCAATATAAGATCAAGTTAGTCATTGTTTATATAGTACAATAAAGAAATTATTATTTTCTTAATTTCCATATATTTTGCTCCAAGATTGCCTACTTACACGACATTGTTTACTGTCCTTCACCAAAAGGAGAAGAGATATTGGGGAATTTGGCCTGGAGGATTCTGTAAACATTGCTTCTCCAAAAGGCACTAGTTCCAGCAGAACAAATTTTAGTTCTTAGAAAGAGAGAAGTGGAAAATGAAAAGCACTAATGAATATTAAGCTAAGAGTAAATGTATTAAAGATAAAAAAACACTTTTTAAGCTGACATATTAATATATTTGAGTATGTATTAAGTTAAGGTGGAAATCTTAATAAGCTTTGACCTGTTGTTACGATAAGGAGTTTGCCAGTATACTGCTGCTTATACGTGGGGGGTTTTTTTTGTATCTTAGTAATTTTCAAGTGGTGGGGTTTTTTGTGTTTAGCATACTAAGGTTTGTATATTTATGTGGAAAGCTAATTGGGTGCTATATAGCGGGATTAGCTTAAATATGTCATCTATAAATACCTAGTATGTTTAATAAAGTCTTTTGCTGCTGCTTAAAGCTTCTGTGGTGTGCAGTCATAGATTTGCAAGGGTGTATGAGTATCTAAAAACCATTTTTCTTCCCCAAGTGGAGGCAATTTAATGAAAAAATCTGGATTATGTGTGTAATTCTTGAATGGTGGTGATTTAGTGCTCTTAATACCTAGCCAGTTCAAGAGGTCTTGTTAGAACAGTAAATATACTTTGTGCAGGTAGCACTCTTTCTGCAGGTCACTGCTCACCTCTTCTGACACATGCATCCCATTGCAGGTGTTGGATGGTTTACTTCTGTAGACTCCTGTCCGTCATCCTTTTCACTGAAAAAAACCCAAACACCAAAACTTAAAAACTGGTACTGGGAATGCTGGGCCATCTAGTCTAGTTGTCTGGTATCACAGGCACTGTACCTTACAGGCCTCTCCATACCATCATTCACATAGACTTAAATGGTTGCTGTGTCTGAATTGTCAGTGCTGTGTCTATTGTCTTTGCTTGCATGAGCATCACAACGCAGTGTATTGATGAGGAAGGAAACTTACTGGATTCCCTGTCATCTTGCCATTGTGAGCATTTGCCTTTTCCCGTACTAAGATAAGATGTTTCTTGTCTAATGTTAAAGCAAAACAATCAGCGTGGCCTCACCTCTTCCTTTTCTTAGTCCGAAGAAGCCCCCCTTTCTAGTCAAAGCATGAAAGTATTAGGATACATCTTAGACTCTCATAGAAGGTGACTGCTATCTTGAACGAAATTGACTTTTAATGCAGATGAATTAATTTTATGGGCTCAAAATGGGCTTTAAGATATCTTTTCAGCAAGAACAAAAGAAATTTCTAACTGTGTTGAATTTGTGTGTCTCTCTAATAAAAAACAGGTTATGCAGAACCAATACAGACGATGAATGATGTGATAGCTCAATTAGATGCAATTGTCAGTTTTGCTCACGTGTCAAACGGAGCACCAGTGCCGTATGTCCGTCCTGTCATTCTGGAAAAGGGACAAGGAAGGATTGTGCTGAAAGGTGCCAGGCATCCTTGCATCGAAGTGCAAGATGAGGTGGCCTTCATCCCCAATGATGTTACATTTGAGAAGGGCAAGCAGATGTTCCACATTATTACTGGTAAATGTTTCTGTTCTCTTTTTCATTTGTTATTTATGTTTGAAATGTCTCGAGTATTTCCAATAATGATGTCTTTTAAAAACCAAACCAACAACAAGCAAACAAACCAACAACCCAATAAAACTCTTGACAAAACAATTTCTCTAATCGTCAAAGGGGGAACAGCTAGGAAGTTACTCATCTTTCTGTATGGTATAGCTCTGGAAAAGAAGGGTGGGTATTTGTAAGCTATTGTTCCTTACTGATTAAAAAAAAGAAAGTGTCCACAACGTTCCTGTGAAATGTTTCCTTTGATAGTGGATATTCTACATGTTTATGCACACAGACGTATTTCTCATCTTCCAGACTAATAGTCATGGACTTGGTTGTTATGGTTGGAGTTACAAGTGCACTGTTTGGAGAAGGTGATCACTAATTTAGAAGTAGTCATTTGGGAAGCAGCAGAGAGCAGTAGTCCTTCCTTAATGTATGTATTCTTTGCCTTAGTGAATGTAACTCCACAAGCCAGGCAACCTCAGGAGCTGGAGAACCTGAACCTGCTTAAGTGATTTGGAAAATTCCACTAGGCATCAATTGTACTGTAGCCACGCAGGCACCTTCCGTAGGCAAAATTTTAAGCAGCCTCTTTGTTAATGTTTTCTTTGTTTAGTATTAAAGTAGATTTTAAATACAGAATGTTTCAATGACTGTACCCTTTTTTTTCCCCTATTCTCTGGTGTAATTAAGAGAATGTTACTACACAGGAAAACATTTTTAGTGTTTATGCATTTAATTGAATTTTAATTTCCATCCAGATGTCCTTGACATACATTCTGAGTAGCAAAGATCTGAAATTAAGGAATGATTAATGAGCACTCTAACATAATCAAGAAGAAAAACTAAAAATCTGAATAAATGCATGGTAACACCCTTGTTTTTCTGGTTAGCAAAAGCGTAGAATTGGTTTTAATGATCAGTTTTCTGGAAAATACTTTTTATTTCATTTGTACTTCATTTAAAATTAACTTATTAATGTCTAGTTTTGCTGATTCAGAATCCCTTTAGATTGTAATTTAAATCGCCCATTAGCTTGTACCCGATCTGTAACTAAGCTATTTCATTTTTACAGGCAAATTGTAATTGTTGTTTGAGGTGAAAGCAAATGATTTCCATTCTTAAGCAGCAATACTGATGACTTTTAATTTAAAGCTTACTAGTTTTAGATGACAGTTATACTTCTGAAAAGTCCCCAAACTTAAGAAGGCCCCTAATGCTCTCTGATCACCTTTCTTTTGAAAAAGCAGCATTCAGTAAGACATACAAGCAAGCCTTATTAGTAGTGGAGCTACTTGTTGGCCCTGTTAGACAAGTCCACTACTCATTTCTGGCAAGAGGATAGTAAGTTTCAACATTCTTTCTTTTAATTTAGAGCCTGTTCTCCTTTAAAAGAATTGCTGAATTGTAACAGATGTTTTTTTTAATTCATTTGCAAAATTGCTTCTTTAGGCCCTAACATGGGGGGGAAATCAACCTACATCCGACAGACAGGGGTGATCGTTCTTATGGCCCAAATTGGGTGTTTTGTACCGTGCGACTCGGCAGAAATAACCATTGTGGATTGTATCCTGGCTCGGGTGGGAGCTGGAGACAGTCAACTGAAAGGCGTGTCTACTTTCATGGCTGAAATGTTAGAAACTGCTTCAATCCTCAGGTAAGTCCTGTGCTTATTTGATTTTGTTGGCTGGGGCTGATGGGGAAGGAGGTGCTCTAAGGAAGATGTGTTTAAGATTTCCTTTTATGTAGGATCTCAGTAGAGGATCTCAAGTCCTTTTTAGCAGGCTTGTAAGTTCTTGAAGTAGCCTGCTCTTTATTTCAATGGTCATACAGAGCTGCTACAAGGAGGCCAAAGTCTAAATGGGACAAAGAAACTAATTTGGAATGATCTGTGTGACACTGTGTGTACACTTTATTCATGTGTTGTTACGTAAATAGGAAAAGTCTTGCCTCTTTTATGCTATGCCTCTACAACAGAACTTGTGGTACTCCAATATCCAAAATTTGTGGTGTTCTCAAACGTTATAAAATGTTCTTGTGTTTTTAGGACAGCATCTGAAAACTCCCTGATAATCATTGATGAGCTGGGAAGAGGAACTTCTACCTATGATGGCTTTGGCTTAGCATGGGCTATTTCAGAATACATTGCTAGCAAAATCCATGCTTTCTGTATGTTTGCTACACATTTTCATGAACTAACAGCTCTTGCTGACCAAGTGCCAACAGTAAATAACCTACATGTTACTGCTCTGACCAGTGATGACACACTGACAATGCTTTATCGTGTCAAGGAAGGTAAGACTGTGTAAATGGTGAACAGGATGAACTTTATTTCACCCTGAGAGGAAGAAATCTTAATGGAAAAAAACATAAAAGCCATTTAATGTCATACTCCAGGCTTAGGATTTATAATAGACATGCTTTTCTCTGACCATAGAGAGTGTGTATGGCAGGAGCTCTGTCCCAGCGTGAACACAGCTGGTGATGTTGTCGATGATTATTTGTTAGGACTTCTAAATTATTTCTGCCACTCAAGTCAATGCTTTTGAGGTTGGTCCCTGTTTGCTTTTTAAAGAGCAGAGAGGAGGGTTCCAAAAGGTTATTTTCTATTTTCCTAAATCAGCCATTTTAACCTGCTGATAGAAAAGACTTCATGTTCCTTAAACCGTTCTTTTATAAGAAATGAGTGCAACTTTTATGTGCTGACAGGTTTTAATAATGTCTGTTTCATTGTAATAAGGCTTAGTCATTGAAGAAAGTTGTTGCCCAATTTATGCAGCAGTTTGATATAGGAAAAATCATAAGTTTGTTTTTTAGCAAATGGCATCATAGTAAAACAACAAATAGCCTGTTAGCGTAAGATAGGTCAGATGGTTTTTATTAAAATCCTGTAGTGAATCCAATTATTCCTTTTGGTATTAAATTAGACAATTTTAAATTGGGCATAAATTTAATCTATTAACTGCAATAAGCGGTTCCTCCTGCTTCTCTCTATCCCCAATCATTTGTTCTTGCTCCCCTCAGCAGGAGCCTGTATTTATGCTAAATAACGCAGGGCTGTGTAACTGTGGCTTGCAAGGTGTGGTTGTTCATGGCATTCCAATTTAGCTGTAAACTCTACAATGATTTTGTTGCTCCCATAAGAGCTTTCCAGTCAGATTGCCCATCTCTGGACTGAGATTTTGATTTAAAATGTGGGCAGAGTGCTGTTATGCTATGTTTTCACTTAAAAATACCTCTTAATTTTCCTTTTCTGAGTTCCACAAGGAAGGAATTAGTTAGGGCTATACTGGATCCGATCAACAACTGACCTCATGAAGGAATTAGTTAGATGACACTTTGGATAGAACATGGTTGCTATTAGAACACTGGGGCTATACTGGATCCGATCAACAACTGACCTCATGGAGTGGTTTTGTCTCAAATAAGGAATAAGTATTTGAGGAGTTAGGCTATTATCTTTACTAGAACAATTATGAAGTATCATCCATCCTTGTTAAGGCTAAGGAGCTAGTCTTTATCTTGTATCTCAAGTCCTGGAGACTGATATTTACTTACATCTTTTTAGTTTAGGATTTTAATCTTACAGGTACAATTGCTCAACTTCATTCCTCATTTTAAAAGCTGTTTTGTAATGTTGACACAGTCCCAGGTACTTGCTTTCACTTGCCTAGTTCATCCTCGTAACTCTGCTTTTCATGATCAGTGCATATTCAGTATTTGTTATCCTAGGACTCTCTCCAATATTTCCTGATTTCTTTAGCCAATTTAGGACTTTTCAGTTCATTCCGTTTGGCATATATTCTGAAATGAATCTAATATTCTATTCAATTATTACATTTTACTGTTATGCTTTTTATGATCTTCACAGGCTATCACCACACAACCCAATTATTACATTTTACTGTTATGCTTTTAAAGAATTTTTATGATCTTCACAGGCTATCACCACACAACTAAGTGTCTTTTGATAATTGGTAAATGTGTTTTTATTATATCCTGATCTGAGCCTCACTCAAGTGGTACCATGCTCGTTTTACTCCTATGACGTTGCTAATTGACTATTTTGTAATCATATCTTCTGGTTTTAAATCCATGAAATGACTTCATTTCTTGCCCTTTGATTACTTGTATAACCACATCTAAATTTGTATCCCCCTATGGCTATAATCTTGCAATTAGGTTTCGGGTACTGTTCTGTAAAGCTAGGAGACTGCTCTGAACAAGGGGAATCAAAGCATGACCAGGAGTACTGCTCTCCTCTGGCTTTATTCAGAGTCTATTAAAGCTGGTTAGAATATCTCTGGCTGCCAGAGTCTTGTTCTTTTAACTCTGTGTCCTTGTCTTTTGAGATCTTTATCCTTTGGAAATGGCCTCTGTTTTCCTCTCTCTCTTCATGCACTTCTCATATGCAATGCCCAGGCTTTGCTTCTGAGTATTAGTCTAAAGGGCTGTGGCCCCGGTACCCAGCCTGTTCCAGTGGAGAGGCATAGTCTGTGGTTCTTTCATCGTTTGCCATCTTCTCCAGCACATGTTGAGTTCCTCCCACCAAGTGAAGGTTCAGAGCCCTCTGAATGTCTTGCTCAAATCAATGCTTAAAATATGACTTAGCATGGCATGGGAACTGAAGACAAGTATAGTCATAAATTGCTGCAAGCGTACACTGAAACTACGAGTGTTTTCAATGCAGCGAGAGCTGGCAGTCTACAGTATCTTCAGAGAAGCCATCTTTATTTCGGTGCCTTATTTTGAGTACTCTAGGTTGGGGAGGGAAGTAATATACACTAGGTCTAAACCTTCTACCTTCTAAATCCTTTGGAATAGCAACTCTTACGATAAAACCCCCTTATGTTCACCAGATAGTTGGGTGAATTCTTTCTTCGCCCCCATCCCTTTTTTTTTTTAACCTGTATTAACTCACCCATTTTGGCCCTGGTGAAAACTCTAGAAGCCTGGTTTCATATTTTTCTAAAATCAGTTTTGCCATTTTTTGTCATACACATTTTTTTTTTGTACATGCAGTGTCTTCTTATTTGATCCATTTCCTATGCTATTCAGCATAGAGGCACAGTAGTTTGGATCTATCTGCTTAAGCCTCTGTTAGATGAGATGCATACAACTTTATGAAATCTTAATCTTAAAATACCTGGTCTCAAATTGGATGTCTTTTGCATAAGTTTTTTCTTTTTCAACCCAATGTTATAAACATGTATGTGTAAAGTTAAGGTTGAAAGGTTTTGATATAATTAAAGATGACTCCTGGAGACTGAGGAGTTACATGGTACTGTTGCAAAGGAGAAGGAGGATTGAGAATGCAAATTTTTAATATTTTTTTAATATATATATATGTACATATCATATAAACATAGAAAAAATATGAGAGATATATATTTAAAAAATGTGAATTACTATATTCTACCGGCTGTGTTGAAGTACATTATTCAATTTCATTCAAGTGCTAGAGGGAAATTCTTTCTGCCTGAAGAGTTTTTCCTTTCTTCCTGAAGCTCTGCAATCACTGCTCTAAGAGAGCTTAATTAAATATGAGGATATTCTTTAGTCTGTGTTTATTATGCATAGTCCAAAAGGTAAATCAGAAAATGTTGGGAGAACCAGACAGCATCACGCACTTAATTCTTCAGAACAAAGAACTATTACAAGCTTATTCATATAATCTCTGTGTAGCCATATTATGTCTTCAGAATTCTTTACCGTTTTGTTTTTTTTTTTTTCTTCTCTGCATCCAGGTGTTTGTGACCAGAGTTTTGGAATACATGTAGCAGAGTTGGCGGCTTTCCCAAAACATGTGATAGAAAGTGCAAGAGAGAAAGCATTGGAGCTGGAGGAGTTTCAAAATATTGGCAAGTCCAAGGAATCTGAAGGAGAACCACCAGCCAAGAAATTCTACAGAGAAAGAGAGGTTTGCTATCAGGATTTTTTTTTTTAATTTGTTTAGCTGGAATAGCTCAAGCAAAATAGTTTAAGAATTCAGATGCCCCCAAACGTTGAGGATAATAAACTATAATATCATTTTTCTGTAACAAAATGTTTTAGCTATGAAGTTCATTAGGAATTGAGATGTTCAAGGATAGTGGGTTTTGGTTTAGATTAATTTCAAGTTAACATAGGCAAGAATTTTATCTAAAAACGTAGTCATGAGAATGAAACTTTTTTTTCCTTAAAGAATAATGATCAGCAGTTAGTATGGTTGGCATACAACTGGAGTCACAGAAGGGACCATGTCTCTAGCTGTCCTGTGGGGTTTTCTTTATGCCATGAACCAAGCCAGAGCTTTGTGTTCATCACTTTTGTTGGCTACTTTGTATGCAGTGTTTCTTGGGACTGAAGTTACAGCTTTTGTTTTAATTGTCATTTAGATTATTCTTAGCTCTGCAGGTGGGTTGTGCCTGGTTTTGCTCCCCCTTACTTGAGAGCTCATTAGTGCTGATTTCTTGAAGCTCAACATGAACATGTTCACATGGGTTCACATCAGAGAACGAAGCTGAGTACGCAGCTCTCTCCTTTGTGCCCTTCCATGCCCCATCAGTACTAATGTGTCTCACAAGCTGATTGTATTGAAGGACATGGCAATTTGGACCTGGAATGTCTGATTTAGTGCTGTCATAAAGTTCTTCCCATTTCATGTGTGAGAACTTGAGCTTGGTTCTCTCTACTCAACTGAGAAGTAAAATGCTCTAGGCTTTGCGCAGGCTTCAAGAATAAGTTGAGGAAACCCACATCTCAGCATAGATCTGATCGTGTCTACGTTGCATAATACAGTTGTGTAAAGCCATTTGAGTGAACTGTTTTTTCTCTTCTTCCTTCACTTTCTCTTAAAAGAAGCTTCATTAGCAGGTAGTATAAAGGAGAACAGTGGCTTGCAGGAAGCTTTTTCAGAATAGCCTGTCATCTTGTTGCTGGATTAAGAGTCCTTACAGTGACAGCTGTTGCAGCCTCCTAGGAAATCCACGTGTTGCCTTATGACTTGCATTGGTTTTTGCCAATAGTTGGGTCCTCCTTGCTGCATGCATATAAATCTGCTTACAGATCTTAGTTCTGCGTCCCAGCAGTTGGCTTGAAACTTCGCTGTCTTGCAACTCATTTATCTCCTCCATCAGTGGCATTCTTGGTAACACTCAAGTGTATGGAAGCCTTAAAGTGTGTCCTTGTTTCAGCTGGGACAGAGTTGATTTTCTTCTTAGTAACTGGCATAGCGCTGTTTTGGATTCAGTACAAGAATAACATTGATAACGCACTGATGGTTTAGTTGTTGCTAAGTAGTGTTTACTCTAGTCAAGGACTTTGAGCTTCCCCTGCTTTGCCAGGTGCACAAGAAGCTGGGAGGTGGCACAGCCAGGACAGTTGACCCCAACTGGCCAAAGGAGTATAGCATACCATATGGCATCATGCTCAGTGTATAAACTGGGGGGAGTTGGCCAGGGGACAGCAATTACTGCTTGGGGATGGGCTGGGCATTGGTCAGCAGGTGGTGAGCAATTGCATTTGTGCATCACTTGTTTTGTCTATTATTTTGTCTATTATTATTATTATTAGTAGTAGTACAAGTAGTAGTAGTATTTCTTCCTCTGCTGTTCTATTAAACTGTCTTTATCTCAACCCATGGGCTTTACTTTTTTTCCCCAATTCTCTCCTCCATCCCACTGGGGATGGGGGAAGGTGAGCAAGTGGCTCTGTGCTGCTTAGTTGCTAAACCACAGCAAAGTGTTAGTCCATATCCAAAGCACTTTCTACATTTAAAAAGCCTTTGCTCTAGGCAGAGGGTGTTACCTGTTACTTATTTTCAGTTTAGAGCGGCTTTGCTGGGCCCCGGCATGCAGCCAGGGTTAACCCACTACAGCTGCATTTGTTCCTGGCTCAGTAAGTGGATCTGATGTTGTGGATGAGCAATCTCTGGTTTGTCCCACCTTTTAGTGCCAGGAGGTTCCCCCTCCAACTACCTCAGTTGCTCCACTATTACCTTTCCTTTGCCAGCTTGCTAGGTACCATGGTGAAGTATTTTTCAGGTTAGTTGGATCTGGCTGTGTGGTCTTAAATTGCTGTAAATTAAATTGATGTGGCAAACACTTCTGGCAAACACAGCATCATGTTTTATTCTTGGATATTTCAGTAATACATAATATTTCATAAAATCTCTAGGCAATAGAATGGCATGGCTTTAGATATCTCTCACAGGCAATTTGCCTTCGTTAACACCATGTTTAGAGGGAAAAGCGTGCTATTACATTTCCAAGTCCTTTGGAGACTTCTGCACTGAAAACACACTGCATTAGTCCTAAATGATAAAACAAATCTAAGAAAACTTTGCAGTAGGGTTCTACAATGCAAAATACAGAGGACTAGGCAAAACTCTGTATTCTGGGCAAATTGTTTCTAATACAGGGATCCTGAATACTGTTCATTGAAATGTTTGTTCTTGCTATTCAATTCAGATTGTTTAGAAGTTCCACTTTGCCTGTTTATGTAAAAGCATATGCATAAAGCTTAATTATCATCTGTTCTCCTTGGTGACGGCCACTCTCCAGTTGCTTGGTTACAATTTGTTCTTTCCTTTTGCATATTGAAACACTGGTTTTGATTTACAATTCCTCCAAAAAGTAACTAGTTTGGGTAATGTGGCCATTCGGATGCCATTATTGCTAGCAATCCTCACCTAATGTGGTTGCACACTGGAATTAAAGGTGGAACACATATAGGAGAGCTCTCAGTGTTAAATACTGTATTTCTGCTGATCAGCTGATGCTTTTTGCTTGTGGATTGAAAGGGGAAAGAGCTCCTGATACCAGTATAACTGGATCATTCTGATGTTGAGAACATGATAGCAAGTGCAAAAAATAGCAGTGGTTTTTGCTTGCAAAAAGTTTGTGGTGCTGAATAATACTTTATATCTTTGGCAGAATTTGGAAGGATCCTGCTTGCAATCTAAACATCCTTTCTGTTTTCTTTTCCTTCTCCTACCTCCATTTCAGGAAGGTGAAAAGATAATTCAGGATTTTCTTTGTCAAGTGAAAGCATTGCCCCTGACAGATATGTCAGAAGACGACATCAAAATGAAGCTGAAACAGCTGAGAAACGATGTGTTGGCAAAGAACAATGGTTTTGTGAATGAAATCATTTCCCGAACAAAAGTTACATCATGAAAGGTGTGAGAACAGGATACAGCTCTTGAAGTGTGTTTCACATTGCAAGAACTATCATTTTCTTGTCTTGTAGGTTTTATACTCTATGACACTCTTACTGATTTATGTAGGCTTTTTTTTTCTTGGATTGTAATTATTTTGTAAAAGATTCTGAGCGTGTTCTGTGCCAGGTTCCCACTTCAGTTGTGGTCATTGTGTCCTTTTAGAAGTTTTCAATAAAATGCTTTTCCAGTATTGAAAGAATTATTGACTGTACAAGCAAAATGTGTAATATTTTACCAGAAAAGTGTGCTAGAAAGTATAACAACACGGATGGCATACAACTGCCACAGCCTTGGAAAGCAGCAGCGCATGCATAAAATCTTTGTCCTGTGCCATGATTCTTTTTTATATGATGCAATTACATTTTAACTAATTCAGTGAAGTTTTAGTAATGCTATATTAGTGCTTCATTAGAGAAAAACATCTAATCTAAGTGTTTTGAATGAAATTTTTGCATGTGTACCTGCGTGGTGCTTGGGCGGGGGGGCAGATTTTTTTATTTGCTGTGTGGATGGTAATGTGCAAGTCAAGTATACTACAGGCCTGCTCTTCGTGCCCGAGTGGTGGTAAATTGCATTTTTGGGGGGTTTTGTAAGGTAAGCAGAGATGGGGGTGAAGTTACAGTTTAACTGGAACTTTGGAGTTGGTGGTGATTTGTGAGGTCTGTATACGAAGAAAGAACACATTGATTTTTATCTACTGTACTTCTCGCACTGAGACATGCAGATACAAGTTTATATTCTCCTTGAAATTTACCATTTTAAATTGTAGCTCTAGAACGCTTCACCTATATTTAAAACTGTCAGTGCTGAAAGATTAATGGGAAAAGATGCCATGCAAACTCTTGCTGTGTGCAGAGATTGCATCAGTGGGTGTGTGCTGGGGATGGCAGTGCTGCTGTTAAAGCTGTGCTATAGCTCTGCGTCGGGGATTAACGTGGTGCTGTGGTCTGCTGTTAAACGTTCCATCTAATACGCATGAAAGAGGTGTGGTGTTCAACTTGCTGTTTGTAGTTAGACTAGAACTTGGGCATGCTAGATGCACTTCTCAACAGAAAGAAATACAGGCTTGAGGGGTTTGGGTTCTGCACAACACCTTTTTGGTCTTTAATTCAGAATGTGTTCTACTTAGAAGGACAAAAATAGACTTGCATTTACAAACAGCACAGTTGACATGTGTATTCAGTAGCTGTATTTGGAAAAGGTGTGTGAGTGGAAAAATCTGTTGCATAAAGCAATGAAAAATATAGCTGTTTTTGCAAATTCAATTGGTTTAAGCACAAGCTATCAAAAATACAGAATTGTACATAAAATAGGCAATGAGAATCAATTCAGAGGCTCAAATACTGCAGTAACACACAATTTGTATTGGCTCAAGCTGCTTTAACTGTTGCTAGAAACAGTTTTTGTAAGGGCCTGGAACGGCTGGTACTTACAGCCTCTTCCTCCATATGCTGATACCTGTGGTGTGATCAAAGATGCCCCTCGCTTGGTCTCCTGCCCCTAACCATCAGGAGAGGCATAAAACCGTCGGCAGTTTTCTCTTCCAGGAAATGTCACTGTTTTCCTCTTGACCCTATGTGAACTTTCAGGCTTGACAGCTTTTTTAGCCAAGGAGTTCCTCACTGAACTGCTGCCTGCAGGTGGGACCACTTTTTGCTTTGAACCCCATCCCTAGTTTCATTCCGTGCCTCTTGCTTTTATTATAAAAATTTCCGCTCTGGATGTGGTGCATCAGTACGGCATGTCAGTAGTGTGCTGAGGAAAGGCCGCTTTTGGTTTTTTGTGTTGCAGTTGGAGGCTGATAGAGCGGCTCCTGCGTAACCCGATTTGCCTCTCGGTACTCGCGTGTGTTACTCGGGAGCGATGGGCTACCCTGACTGGACCAGCTCTGGGGCAGCACCTTTTCTATGCCTCAGAAAAGGAGTTCTGCATCTGCAACAGAAAGGATTCAGCTTTTCTCAGGCCCTTCAACACTCACAGGAGGGAAAGGTGCAAGTTAATGGGATTTGAAGACTACTCTTTTCAACTATTTTCTCTTCTACACTGCACTTGCCCCCCCCCCCCCCCCGCGCTGCTGCACAGCGCCGCGCGCAAGAGAGGATCAGGCAGAGTTTGGTCTCCATATGTCAGTACTGCTTGCAAACTGGGTTACAGGTAGTGTGATTTCATGTGAGCAGGAGGGTGGCTATTTTTGCCAGTTCCAATTTAGCTTTTCGTTCAGAAACGTACCTGTGAGACAGGAGCAATTCCAGAACTCGTCTGGTTATTTCAGAGCTCTGCCGAGGACGCAAAGTTTATCAAAGCTTCAGAACAAAATAATGTAGCTATTGAGGAGTGGTGAGGCCGCTTACTGTCACCTTGAATAAAGATGCAAAGTTTCTCTTTTCTCGTTCAGTAGAGGAAGCTTGGCGCTGAATGCTTACTGCAGGTGTGGTCTTTTTAGTCTGTGCTGTTACTGTTCATCTGGAAGGCTCTTTATAAAGAAAACTGCATTAGGGTGGGGTAAAAGAAAAAAGCAGACGTGATCAAACACTGAAGGAATTCTTTGCCTTTGATCGCTTTACCACCCACCTCTTAGCGATCAGGAGTTCGAGCAACCTATTTGTCTGCAGGAGCACCTGGTAGCCAGCCTGGTGAGAAGATGCTGGGTTTACCTCTTGGCTTGTGGTTAAAAGCAGGTGAGGTGCTTGGAGGTCAGCAGGCTCCAGTTTAGGGTTGGAGGACTTGGGAATCCGGCTCATAAATCCAGGGAGAGCAGCCTGCCAAGCGCTGGGACTCAGCTCTGCCAGTTCCTCCTTGCAGCTGTAAAAATTCATCTCAAATACTAATGCAGTCGATAGCGGCTCTGTATCTCTCTACCCCACTGGAACTGAGGTAGCTTTGGAATCGGAAACAGCAGGAACATGACCGAGATGCACTGAAGCTGGTTTGAGGAGAATTTCAAGCCTCTGACCAACTGCTGGATACCTGCTCATGAGAAGCAGACCCGTTCCTGGCCTGGGCTTTGCTGAATATAATGACTTTGTGCAAGCTCTTAGTGGATGTAGCAGGTCTGGGTTCATAACCACTCTGTAAGCAAGTGGGAGTGCTCACGGTCCAATCTCTCCAGATTTAAGGAAGCCTGTGTGAGCGCTCGTTGCTCTGCTGGAGGGGATGCTGCCTTTGCAGCTCAGCTGAGGTCTAGGACTGTGTGAGCAGTTTGATCTGATTTGGTGCCAGGGTAGGATGACGGTTTAAACTGATTTTCATGGCATTTAATGAGTTTCAAATATATGACCAATACCTAGGCTGGGAGATTTATGTGGCTACAAAACCGTGTGACAATTGGCCTTACTACTCTGCAGTGTGACAGATTTATTTGAAAAATCAAGGGAGAGCAGTTGCTGCTTTGCATCCAAAGTAGCGTGAGGTCATGCATTGCATGCTTTGTATCTTGCTGACCTGGGAACAAGGAGAACAAGTGGCCGTAGGAGCCTGAAGCCTTAAAAGACAGAGGGAGAGGTGCTGTCATCTCTGTGAGTTGGCTGCGACCCTCACAGGTAGAACGTGGCTCTTGATGCTGCCTGTTTGCTTAAAAGGCCTTGTTTGCACTCGTATCTTGGATGTTCTTGTTCCTCTCCCAGCCTTGCAGCCTTTCCTTTCCTTACTCCTGCTGGGTGTCTGCACACAAGGGAGCACCTTGCATTGCTACAAAAGAGAGAGTGTCTGTGTGTCTTTAGCAATGCTTTTTATCCTTTGCATGGGATGGGACAGGGACAGATACATTCCTGCGTGCGTATTCTCTCCTAAACCCAGTTCTGGTTACAACTAAGGTTTAAAGCAAAAAAGAGCCTCCTCCTTAAAAGCCAGTCTAGCTCAGTTTGGCAGGGCTGGCAGAGACATTAATGGCTTGTGCTGCTTCGCCAGCCAAGTTGAGAGGGAGCAACCTCTGCTGTTGAAGAGGGAAGTGGCAATTTCTGATCATTCCCAGTGGCAACTGGGACTTACCCTCCTGACACTGTGTCCCCTGCCGCCCAGACCAGCAGCAGTGGCTGTAGCTAAAGGAAACGATACCGTAAAGTAGATGGCAGATTGTGTTTGCTCCAGCAGCTGGAGGGAGTAGCACTTTTCTAGAGGTGGGAAAATGTATTTGCTTTTTTTGCTCTCATGGAAAAAGGTGCCTTGGCACCTGGGTTGAGCTGCTGGATGCTCATGGCAGTTTCCATACGGATGTTATCGTTCTGTCCTTGTAGGGATGGTTGGAAACCTGAAAACAGCTGTGCTAAACAACATGAGCCGAGGGAAAAGCTGAGAGTAAATAGCCTGTGCTTATGAGAACGGTTCCCCTGCTGATCCACCTGCTCCTGCTGCATACTGCACAGTCATCGCTTGTCAGGGTGCTGCACTCGCACGGGAGGCTTCTGCAATTTGATCTTTTTTCTTTTTCTTTTTTTTTTTTTTTTTTTTTCCCCCCCCTTTTTTCCCAGAAAGGAGACTACTATTCCTGTGTGCGTTGATGTGGGCTCTGGCAGTGAGCCCCACTGTGCCACGGCAAACAGCAGACATTTAGCCTGGGCAGGGAGGGCTGTAGCAGATCACGCTGGCTGTCTGGTCCCATCTCCACCCTGGACCATGCAGTGGGGGAGGCAGGAACCTTGGCAGCAGTGGCTAGCTAGGCAGCGTGCTCCTAAAGAGCATCTACGCCTGCTTGAAGTGGCTGGTTTATGCCCTGAGGGGACACGTGGATTTTCACATTGAGATTTTGAAATAGTATCTTGTCTTCCCCTGTCCTGCATCTTTATATTTATGCATAGAAGTGGTATAAAATTTCAGGGAAAGATAGACCACTGTGGGCTTTAGACCAGAGACCGTTGTTCTTTTCAGCATGCGGGCTGGTTCCCCTTGCATGGCTGTTCCCACACCACTGTGATGCCTCTGACAGCAGAAAGTCCAAGCCAGTAAACTTTGCACCCACCCGACCCCATCCCAAGCTGCATGGGGACCTGCTGTTCCCACACAGGCACACCCAGGCTGGTGCTGCAGGGAGCTAGAGCAAGGCCAGCAAATCTGGCCACGTGCTGTGCCTCCTCCCCAGGGCCTGTGGTTTCAACAACAAACTCTCTCCAAGGGATCTAAAAACGTATCTGTGATCACAAGGTCCTTAGCCTTCCAAGGAATGATGAGGCGTGTTACCATAGTGCGAGCCTTGCGGATTTTAGGTGATCTCTGCAAATGCCCTTTAGAAGCAATGCTCTTCTCCCTGGATACTTTCAGTGACTCTTCCTCACATCTTTCTGCTGTAGATTGTTGCTGACTTAAATGTCCCCTCCTTGGTTTTCAGGGTCCCAGTGTAGTGGCGAATAGTTTCCTTACTCTTTGATGTGCTAATGCTTCATATCAATGTTCAACCCCAAAGCTATCAACAAGATGATTCTGATACTGATTTTAGCGCAGATGCTCTGGCTGTACTAAGTCTTTTTCACCGTGACCTGGGAAGGCAGCATAGGAGTTTCAGTTTCTATAACAGCTGGTTGCTCCTCTCTCCACCTTGGGCAGTAATAGATTTTTTCAAGGTCACGCTGTCTTTCTGTTTGCTGTAGGTCATCTCCCCTATCTTCATTCTGCTGTGGCGTTTATCTTTGACTCAAGGACACTGGGATACTGCCTAACTATTCACTCGGGCACTAATAGTGATTGATGACATTAAAGGGAAAAAAAAAAGCCTGCCAAATTTATGCTGTGTGCTGTATAAAAGCATGTGAATTAAAGTGCAAAAGGCTAGTGATCTAGATCTGGGAACACAAGGAGGTGCACATAAGCTGTGCGAGATGCTCCCTCTTTCTGTGGATGGATATCCACATGGAAACTCAAGCAGCCCCCTGGGCTTAAAAACAAAACCAAACCAAATTCCTAACCCCCCAGCTGTGCATGAACCTACTGAAGGTACCATTTTCACGCAAGTCCTGACCTTGGTGGCTTTGCAGCTTTGCCACAAGGGATGCCATATGTTACACACATCAGTGAGGGTAAGAGAGGGTTTGGGAGGGGGGCTGCAGTAGGTATCCCGTTACTCTACCTGCAACCAGGGACCAAATCACGTAGTTCCACCTCTCTCCATGCAGAAAGCATGGGAGATGCCAGCGCAGTTACTTAATTTTGTGTTGGTTGCTGGGACAGTACCCTGAGCCCTGCAAAACCAAACAACTGGAACAAATCACAGCAGGCCTTGGCTGTCAGGCAGCTCTGTGCTGCTCCGGTCTGGCATGAAAGCCCGAGCCCGCAGGAGTGGCTGCAGCCCAGGGGTAACTCCGGTAGCACTGACTCCGTGGTGTTGCTTCTTTTGGTCCGATTTGGGGGCACCCCAGTTGCTGTAGGAGCCCTGGCCCCCAGCACAGGTTCTCTTTTCTTTGCAAGGTCTCTTGAAGATGCTGTTTCAGTGATCCTTTGGCCACTGGCATTTTGGTCTAGTTATTAGCTTTCATTTAAATGAAAGACCATCTGAGACCAAAAACACGTTTGAGGTTTCCCCAGAAAATGAGTAGCACTTACTAAGCAGGCTGTGGACCACCAGCATTATAAAACACTTACATGGGTGGGTAGCTTGCTTAAGATACTCAGTCTTCTGCAGGGGAAGCGTGGCCTCCCCAAAACGCTGCCAGTGCTGAAGCACGAGCGGTCAGTGCTCTGCAGCGCCTGTGGGACCCCAGCTTGGACCTGCCTGCCCCGGTACAGCGAAGCCCACTCGTGGTTCAGCAAAGCAGCAGGTAGAGCAGGGCTAAACTGGCTCTAGCAGACCGAAGCCTTGTTCCAAGTCACCTGGCATACATTCTCACCTACGGTAGCATTTTTAATGGCTTTCCCCCCACCCCAGGAAGGAAATCCATTTGCAAAAGGGAAATCCCGCAGCAGCCCCTCTCTCTGTGCTGCAGGGGTTGGATTTCAAGCACAATTTATTATGGTGCAACACTGGTTACCAGAAAACCGCAGGGCTGTTTATCTTTGTGCTGTAGAGAGACGCAGGATGAGCTCTCTGTAATCTCTCTTGTAAGAGATGTGCTCATCCGGTGTGAATCGGAGGAGCTGCATGAAGTAATTTTTTCCCTGAGATCAGACTGGCTGTTGATTTGGCCCATGGATCCATGCTAATGCTCTTGTACACTTAGTAGTTCTCAGTGGTTTAATCTCTCTCTCTCAAGTGTAGTTTGTCTGTAGATAAAAGTGCAATTTTCTTACAGGAGAACTTTGGAAGCTGATGAACATCTTGCCCATTAGTATTGCAAAATTCAGTTTTACTGATTTTTTTTTTTTTAAGGGATTCCAGCCATGCAGTGAGAACCAGCCTCCATCAGTGATTAGATGCTCATTTATTCTGTGCACATGAGGGAAAATAAAACCATCCAAGACTTTGCTGTACCTCTTGTGCATCCTGAGGAATGCACTTGGGATTTTTCTTTCCCTGTTTTCCCTGTCAAAGGAAATCAGGTAAGGCGTCAGGCTGCTCGAAGATGTTTTATGTGAACAGGAGGGGTTTGGGGGAGTACAGTAACCAGTACACTAATCTGGCATTTGCAGATAATGCCTAAAATCTCACTCTTTGGCCCTTCTAGGAGGACAAGGTGGCATGTGAGGCGTGCCTGGTACGAACCCCAGAGCTGCTGCACCCACCCTGGGAGCTGCGGGCATGGCACCTGGCGAGCCTCCCTCCAGGGACGATTTTGGCCACCAATATGTGGCACAGCAGCCACTGGGCTGCCTGCAGCTGGCCTGCTCGCAGGGCGGGTGAGCTGTGGTAGCGACTGCGGGCACTCGGTGCATCGCAGTGATGGAGCAAACCCACCCACCCAGGAAACCAAAGGGAACTGGGGGTAACTGGTGCAGCTGGCGCTTTAGGGAACAGTCAGGTCTCTCGCTTTATTCTTCTAAATGCAGAGATCAAAGGCAGGGTGTAGCACTGTCCTTGGCATCAGCCTCCTATCGACTTGGCACTCAGCCAATCTTCAACCCAACAGATATTTGGGCACATCTTTTGGTTCAGGTGCGATGGGGGGGCTGTAGCTGTGGGAGAACACGTCCGCATCAGAGTGGTTCTGAAGTTTCAGCCTGTACCACATGTGCAAACAAAGCGGGGTGCTCTTGGGGGTGTGTGGAAGTAGCTTAATTTCAGCCTTCAAAGTCATCATCCCACAACATTGAACTGCTGTGAATACACGGGAGTTACAACTCCTAGGTCCTGGCTGCGGTTTGGAGACCCTTAATGGGAACTGCTGTTCACTCTTGCCTCATTCTTGCTCGGCCCATTAGACAAGACCTTCTTGGTCAATTGAGAAGAATAAAGAAGGAAAGCAGTAATTAAATGAACATATGAAGCATGCACAGCCGCGGGCCTCTTGAATTCTTAAAAAAAATCCTCATTGTAATATACTGTAAATGCAGCAGTATGACCAAACGGGGCGGAGAGCAGGAGCGAGCTCCTGGTACGGCACTTGCAAGCAGATGTGCATGGAGAGCAGGTCTCTCAGCAGCTCCTGACAGAGGCACAGAGAACCTGAAACCATCCGTCTTAATTAAATTACATATTGATCTCCTATTGGAATATAACAAATTCCACTGCTTCAGAGCTGTAAGCCAGGAATGAACACCACAGCCGCGGCTCTGACAAACGTATGGATGATGGGATGGCAGTGTTACATTAATGGTTGGATTTGATGATCTCAAAGGTCTTTTCCAACCTAAATGATTCTATGAGTCTATGATCCATTGCCGATCCCTTGCTGCTCTGCCCAGAGCCAGAGGGGGTGGCATGTTGTAGCAGTCACATAACCAAATGCTGGTTACATGGAAACGAAGAAGCCCTTGTGTCCTGGGGCTGTGGTGTTTCATCTAGATGTGTTGTGCAAGTGGAACAGACCAGCTATGCACACTGCACGACGCAAAGAAACGCCTTCTTTTTGAATCTCTTTCCCCAGGCTTGTAGGAGCTGATTTTCACACATCTACCACCTGTGGTGGGCTGCATTGCTGGGGGAGGACGGACGATGGGCATGGTTTTCTTCTGCCCAAGCTCTGCTCCTCCCTCCACGCCCGGGAGACCCCTCTGCAGCAGAGCTCACCAGCCAAGGGGTTTGCCAACACTGGCTATGTTTTCTGCTGACCAGTTTCACTGCTTTCCAGCTTGGCTTTATCTGCTGGCACAGGGTTGTGCTGGGGCTGAGCTGCCTGGAGGAAAGTGAGTTTTTAGGTGCCAGTCCAGCTCGGGTCCCTAGGCTCCGTACAGCCAGGGCCTGAGCCTGGGAAGGCACCTCCTCACCCCCCTTCAAACCAGCCCTGGGTGCTCTCAGAAAGGCATATTTTCTTACCTCCCAACATCCCATCTCCCTTCCACTAAAATAAGGATAATGGTGATCCCTGTTTCCAATTTCTCGGCTGCTGATCAGGGCCTAGAGCACTGCAAAAATAGAGAAATAGTGCTAGAAATAGCTTTTGTCCTCTGCAAAGGGGAGCTCAGCTCTAGCACAGCTGCTCGCCTGCGTGACTTCGGGATGGCCGGCAGCAAACAGCTGGGGCTCACTGCTGAGCGGGTGTAAATAGAAATCAGCTGCTCGTGGCTTTGGCTCCAGAGCAAAAGACGCTTATTAGTGCAGGAGATGGCTGCTAATCTTTTTTAAAAGAGTTGTGGAAATTATTTACTGGTCTTCAGGGCTTCTGTATTTTTCTGCTGCGTGTTCAGTTTGTTGCTTGGGTTGGCTCCATCTGCAGTTCATTGTCCCTCACCACTTCTAAAAGACAGCAATCTCCCGTTATGAGGTCTGCCTAAGTATGAGCTTTATCCAAATGGGGAAATTTAGTCTGGAAAATGGATTGCAACACATCTGGTCCATAGGGAACAGATGCATTTGACAGGGAGCTAAAAGAAACCTCCACAACCATCAGTCAGGGTGGTTTTGGGAAACCTTCCTGTGGCTGTAGGGGTCAAGGGCCTTGTCTGCCTTTGAGATGGTACTTGACACCTTTGATGGCTGAAGCAAGGGATGCTCTTCTCTGCTTCTCCTGCAGTCAAGTGTATCTCCAAACACGGTGTACTGCTTTGCACTGTATCAAGTACGTGTGCAAATAAACAACCTAAATGCCTCTGGTTTTAGCATCGTGGAGCTGGATAAAGAAACAGGGAGGAGAGGATGAGCTCATCTGAGAGGAGTATGTGCTTAAGCTCCAATGGTACAGATGGAGAACCACAGGGTTTTCATTTCATATACCACAGTCTGCTCAATTTTGCTGTATCAATTTGAATAGAGCAGATGAGGTCACTGTGCACCTGTGTGACGTTTTAATTCTCACTTCCCTGTGTACTGAAAACATAAGCACGGAAGTCTTTGAGGCCGAGTGGGGTCCTAAACCTGAAAGCCGAGGTTTGGGGCTGCAGCACCCCTGCCCAGGCTCTTGCTGCAGGGGACCGGCGGGTGGTCAGCGCAGAGACCACCGCTCAATTAGTCATCAGTCTTTAATTTTAATTTTTCTTTAACAGTTGGACTTGACGATCTTAAAGGTCTTTTCCAACCTAAACGAGTCTATGATTCTATGAATTAGGCATGAGAAGAGCTGCTGTACACCAGACCCCTTCATATCCACTGCGCTCTCATTTCCCTGTTTCTCCCTGATTTTGTGTCTATCGCCTGTCCTCTCCATCTCATTGATAACTGCCTCTCATTATCTTCCCTTCCCCTGCATGGTGGTAGTGTAGATGTTGGTCAGGAACGGAGGCCGGAGACGTGGGAAGCGCATGCCGTGGCTGAGCAGGGGGCGATTCCTCCACGGGGAGGTTGGAGAGGGACAGGCTGTGATTTTTGGATGCCCTTCACACGCTGCCCTACGAAGGCCAAACAAACAAGCAAAAAAAGAGGCTGTTTGCACTCGGAAATAGTCCAATTTCTGCTTTTAAAAAAATGTCTACACTAGCAAAGTCTTTCAATTCCAACTAATGAGGAAAGTGACTGCAAAGATCGATGCTCCTGAACGTGTGCAGGCAGAACACCTTTGGGACTTGGATGGCAGAAAGCTTGATACAATCGGGTTGTGTTGCACCTGCTGAAAAATACACCTTTCTAGAAATGCAGCCAGGGGAAATTTAGGCTTGATTTAATGTTTGGAATAGGTGACCTGAAGGTTGTGTTGATACACAGAGGTTAGCCCGTTCCTCAGATGCCTTCGCGTTCCCTCAGTGGGTAGGTTAGAAAGGAAAGCTGGCAGGAATCCTTGGTATTTTAGGAGACTCGCGTGGCCTGTTAAAATCACTTATAATCACCTGTTAAGATGCAATAATAACATAACCGTGGCAGCATGTTGGGTGCTTATGAAAGCTTAGTATAAATGCCTCCTCATATTTAGCTTATGTTGACACTCTTGACCAAGAGTTAAGAAACACTTGGAAAAAATAATCTATATTGAAAATATATATAAATTAATATATAGATAAAAAATGTATTAAATTCCTGTTTCTAAGGACAGCTTTCTGAAAATAATCTTTTTTTCCCCACTGTTCTGCTCCCTCCTGTCAGGCCACATTAAAAACATATACGGGAGGGGCGAAGCTGTGATAAATAGGGATGAGCCTCTGTGGCAGAGCATGAGCTTGGCGGAGGCAAACCTGTCTCTTCTCGTAGCTGCGGTGTACCCCAAAAGTCAGCAGTTCCCATTTTAAAAGGGGCTGAGTGGACAAAAATGGTTGCTGGAAAAACTATGTTGGTGTTTATCTGACATAGTAGAAAAGTATATGAATTTGAACAGGTATCTTTGATTTTGAAATGCTGTGTGGATGGTCCTGAAAGGAGATGGGCTCTTCGCTTCCCCCCAGAGCAGGGCTGGTCCCTGCTGTGGGTGACAGCACCTTAAATAAAACTGCTTGGGTGTCACCCTTGCCCCCGCACTCAGCTCCTCTCTGGGGAGAGCAGCCTTTATTTTAACCTGTATTTTTAGTGGCTTGCAACTCTAAGCACCCTCCATATAGAAGCGCCCATCAATAATATATTAGGATTTGAATGACTAAATTTGTTGGGCAGCAGGGGAAGAAAATCCACGTGGGGATTTTTCCACTTCCCTCTCTCTGGGGCAGCTCTGTGGACTGTGCCATTTAACTGCAGCGGAGAAAACTTTTGTGGTTTGAATTAAACACCCCACCTCTCAAAAGGTGCAATATTGCATACTCAGAGCTTCTCCTCGCATTTGCGGCATCTGCCCTGCAGGCGTTTTAATAACGTTCACAACAGATTTCCTGCCCGCGTAAAAAAGCACTGAACCAGGTGGGGCCAAGCCTTCCGAAGGATGATGCTGACTGGTAGCTCCCAGACTCCCAGAGCTGTAGATGTAGCGAATTAAACATTAATGGGGTACTAGAAAGGTACTGGAGGGTATAGGGCTGATGCTAATAATGCCCATCTGCATTTTCTGGAGTCTTAAAAGATTTTAAAGCAAAGATTATTGACAATGCTGGATGATGCAGTGATCCTGACTACGTGAGGTGCTACCAGTGCCGTGTTGGGCTGTATCAAAATTGGCTCCAGCACTGGGAAACCTTCCTGCTGGCCCTGGGCATCTGCGGGTACCAGCAGGGGCTTGGAATGATTTGCTTTGTGGAGGCTGTTTCCCTCCTGGCAGGTTGTAGAGACCCTTCATGTCACGGCACCAGATTTTCATCCACAGTGGGTGATGCGGGGATGGTGCCTGCTGCTGAGCTGAAGGGCTGACTGGCAAAGAGCTGCTGCGGGCAGCAGTGTCACCCTGAACAGCAGGGTCCTGCCAACGGACCAGCCCTCCTCACCTCTTGTCGGGCAAAGACAATTTCTTTAAAACCCTTTAATCAAATTATGTTCTTAAAAAAATGGCTCCCGAGTCTCCCCTGCTGGAGTTGCTACGTATTTATTTGCTTGAAGGGCATCCAGCAGCACTTCTTTGGGAACCGGTGCCAAACTGTCTTCTGCTTGCAAATGGGATGGATGCTGGTAGTGCTCTGGATGCTCCCCCAGGGCTGGCAATGGAGCTGAGCGGCGCTGGGACTGGTCTGCAAAGTGCTTGGGCTTCTCAGCCCCACGAGGCATGCTCAGGGCCCTGCAGTGCTGCGGGTGATGCAGGCGCTCAGGAGCCAGCTTGCGAGGGAGACCTGGGCATCACGGTGGCACCTGTTCCCCCGCTCAGGGTTTGTGTCCCGAGGTGGCCTGCAGGTCCGAACAAAGTGAGGGGCAGGAAGGGAAGAGATGGCTGAAACACCCCAGCCGATGTGCTGAGCCCCCCGCGGTGCTCTTGTCCCTCTCCGCTGGGTCTGTGTGGGAACAGCCCTGGGAGAAGGGGCTGCCCAGAGGGACCCCAGAGAGCCCCCAAATCCAGTCCAAATCCTCCCCAGGTCTCCCCACATTTGGCTTAAGGGCGTCTAAATATCAGGAGCTGCATGTTGCCATGCACAGGGTGTTACCCCACAGCTGTGTTAGCTGTTACCTCTTCCTGTGTTCGGCTGTATTTTCTGCTGTGGAGGTGCATGGGGTGCGTACAAGCCCTCCCTGACAGTATTTGCTGGCTGCACCGGACTTCAGCATCTCTGCAGAAAAGTAAGCAAAAAGCACCAGTGACACAAGGCAATTTTGCACTGGTGATTTTTCCACTTGCTTTGGAAAAAACCTCATGTCCTTTAGCAGGAAAGTGGTTATGGTATTTCTGGGTACTTCCAGCAGTATCTCTCTGTGGTCCCAGATTTCTCTGTCGTCTCTGCTCTTTTGTAGGTGAAACCAGTCAAACACGAGTGAACAATCCCTCACAGTTGTTTTCACGTGCACTTTTGAAGTAATACTTTTACAGCAAAGCAGTGTAGATCAAAATGCCTTCAGGTTGGGAGGTGACACTATAAAAAAACTTCTAAAAATTTAGCTCATCTACTTTTCAATGCTTGGGTACAAAGCAAAAATAGAGTAATTCTTAGGACAGGTTTTAAAATTGCTAAGCGATGCAGCTGTCTTTTCACCGGCAGTTTCAAAACCTAGAGCTATGTTTTCTTACAACTACTTTGATAAACGAATGTTTTGTTAAAATCCCACTGAGCTGAGCTGCTTTCTGACTCCTAATCCCAATACCTGTGTGATGGGAGGATTTGTCCCCATCAGCTTTCTACATGGCAACGTCTGCTTTCAGCTCTTTCATTTGCCTCTCATGCTTTCAGTGCTGTGGCACAATGTCCTCTTTTACCAGCTTTGCATGCACAAGGCAGCTGGTTTGGCAAAAAAACTGGAAAATGCCAAATAATCTCTGTTTCTGTTGGAGCCAAGGTGCTCAAGAATTGTAGGGTTGGGACTCTCATTCTCATCACATTAAGGAGAAACCACAGAGAAAAATGGGCTTCCCGAGATGCTCGTCTGAGGCTCGAAGATCTGTTAACTCCTAATTCTTGTGCTGATCTCCTGTGCTGTGATGGACAAGTCTTTTAATCTCAGTGTCTGAGTTTCTGCATGTAACATATATGAAATGAGGATGCCAAAAGCTTGTCGTTCAGAGGCTCGAGGATGAGCTTGTGGCTGGTCACGAGACACTTGGAAACCATGAGCAGTAGAAGTACCAGCAACAGAAGGGAGCAAAGGCGGGGTATCTAATTCATCCACGGGCTCCTCATTACTGATAATGCTCTGAGGAGTTAGAAAGAAGGTGATTGCACTTCAGATGGAAACAGCTGCTAAAAAATTATTCTTGATGGTCCTTTTTTTTTCTCTAAAGGGCTGTGGATACAACCTGTAACTGCCTATAACCCATTTTTAATATAAGGTAATTTCTGCTTAAATGATCTCCTGGATCTCAAGGATATGCTAACATTTACCATCATCTATTAGATCAACATAGGAATATTTCATTTTTTCTGTAATAGAACAGCTGATGCTCATGAGAGGTTGCTTAATTAAACCTACATTTTGGAAGATGAAAGATAAAAATAAATATTGGTACAAATCAAGATTTTACTTGCAGTCATGAAAAGTTGAGAGAAAAGGTCCAGCAACGTTGTATGGGTATGAACAGTCACATCCAGTATTGGCTTGTTCCTTTCTAATTGCTGATGGGTTTTACCTGATTTGCAAAGACTTCAGGTGTGAGTGTTTTCTCCCTGTATAATTCAGATTAATTGGCTTGGTTTTGCATTGCCAATCCAGTCGATGTAATGAGACGTGAACTGTTGCAGCTCCTGGCATGGACATGTCTCTGGGCAGGGACGCAGAAGACTTTGGATCTTGCCTGACCAGAGTGGGAGTGAGCTGGAGAGAGCCCAAAGCATGTGGGTAGAGCAAAGTGACCCCTTCATGTTACCCCAGAGGAGTCCCCCTGGGTTTGGTCCCCCTCCATTAATTTCATAATTTATTTTGTCATGTCATTAAGCTGCTGTAGCATGTTAGGCTAAACAGTTTTCCTTTCCTGGACATCACAGGTTAGCAGAAATCCCTCATTTGAAAGACATTTACTATCCAATTCCCACATATTTCCTATTGAAAGAGCAGAGATTGGGAGTCACTTGCCCCATACAGTTTCCCTAGGAAGGGGCTAGGGTGGCCACCAGTCCGCAGCTCAGTGACGATGGAGGGTTCATCTCTGATAGCAGAGAGAAGATCTGAGGAACAGCACAGAACTTGTGTGCTAGAGGGACTGGCACACTTTTACTGGTCTATCAGTATCCCAGTGCCTCTAACGCATATGTGTGCCCTCGGTGTAATACATGGTAGGAGATCAAACCCGGCTGATCTTATCAAAGCAAACCCAAGCGCATCAGTTACAGATGCATTACATCTACTCCACTGGGTATTTTGTTATTCCTTTCTTCAGTTTACTGGGAGCATAAGAGTGGCCAATACATGTGGTACTTTGCCAACTGACTGACATTTAGGTGGTGATGGACATATGGGCATGAAACTTTGCACAACATGCATCCACCTGCAATACCTGCAGCCATCCAGGTGAGGGAAGGGGGCTGCCTCTCCTATTTTTGCAAACGTGCCCAAAGAAAGTATCCCCAGTCATTTGGCACTGCACCAGGGCTGAATCACTCAGGAAGCCATCTCTCTTGGTGTCAACACGATGTCTTGTGTTAGAGGCAATCAGAAGTTTTCACATGGAAGATTGCCCAGGATATAAGACTTCCCTGCAAGCCCATCTCTCCCGGGGCACACAAATGTTCATATTCTTCAGGTTCTGCTCACTCAGTTTACAATTAAAACAGATTAACACTAAGAAGGAAAGCAGTTTGTAACTGGGGAGATGAGGCTTGTGGCCAACTCTTCCCGATTTTGATGGCACCTAACATCTTTTTTATAGGGCCTCTCTCACACATTCGCTGGCCATTTAGGGATGCAGCAGACGATGGCTTTCCTGGTAAGGGAGCAGAATTATGTCTGCGTGAGATCTCATGGGTCACAGGAGGGCCAGCAGCCTCCAAGTCAAGGCAGTGGTATAGCTGTGATTATAGACACTCAAGCGTCAATAAATTCCAAAATAAGGGGTTTCATCACAGCATTAAAAACTTCCCACATGAACCGTTTTGAATGACTGGAGGGTGACAATCTAAATATAAATCTAACTTTTTTTTTTTTTTAAAACTGATTTCAGGCACATATGTACAGCTTTGGCTGACTTTCAAGAGGAGATGGGAACATCTGACAGCAAAATTAAGTTCTATGTTTCTTGTGGGGGTTTGTTTCCTACAAAAACTGTAAACGCCTTGTTTCCCTGGCACTTAGATTTTTAAACCTGTAATCCTAACAGGATATGAACTGTTTTTAACTACCCCCAGTGACGGTATTACGTCCTTTGAAGGAATTGCTTGGGGAGCAGAGGGGAACAGGGAAGGTTTAGTGCAAAAGCGAGGGTGTGATTTATTTTTAGAGCCGGTGTGGTGATCAGCTCAGCCGCGGAGGTTTTGTCACTGATTTCAGCAGGTCACAAGTTCACATGCCGCTTTTGAATTAGTTTGAGGGAATAAAGCAGTGGGAAGCAGGCAGAGAAATAAATGGGGTAAGAGACCAATTAAACTGGATAAAAGCACAGAGACAAACAGGGAGCATGGTGAGGGCTTTAAAGACTTCTACAGCACATTTCAAGGGTATTTCAGGTGAAACCTTTTTTGTCTCACTTGTTTAAATAGTCTCATTTCTACCAAAATAACTGGTTACATGACTAGGGTGAGCCAGATTTTAACCTTTATGTAATCTTCCTATATAAATATAATAGTTGCACAAAACACACTTTGCGGATAGGGTATAGACTTGAGAGAGAGGTGACGGCCTATTTCTTGGTGTGTGATCAGATGCCCACCGGAGGTGGATGGAGAAGGGAATTCAGACCCAGGGAAATGCAACAGCAGTCATCTTAATCCAATGAAGTTTGCAGCTCGGTGGCTGGAACCACTGAATAATGTAATGCGTCATTAAACCCCAAATCACACTGCACTAAGTCTAATGAATCATCTGTAACTGCCTCATCGTGTACGTATCAGCCCTCATGCAGTGCTTTATCCAGCATGCTTGCTTCCCTCGAAATTAAGGCCACATCTTCTGCTGTGTCTCAGTGAGCTGGGAGCAGGATGGGGGTGTCAAAAATGCACACGTGCCCATCGCGGGGGATGCTGGAAAGGAGGGAAGTCAGCGGGCAGCCTGAATGCTGAGCTGGTACCAGAATGTGTATGCGATAAGATCCCAGCGACACATTTGGGAGCTTGGGGCAGCCCCATCATCTCTGTAATGTAAATGCCTTGTAGTGTAGCGTAATGGAACCGTAAATATAAAGGCAGCCCTTAGCATGAGGGCTGGATGCTACTGCAATAAATCGGATTAAGGGCTTCTTTTGACACTCCTGCCTCTGAAAAGGGTTTTGGGGGGCTGGGTGTATAGGCATGCCCCAGCCGGCTACTGGCAGCCCTGTGTCTGGTCCTAGAGGGGTCACTGAGCATTGGAGAGAGCCAGCCCAGGGTTACCAGAGGGCAGCATGGATGAGCAGCAGAAACAAGGGAAGTCGGCTCCCAGCAAGCCGGTTGTCTTCTCCCACCTCGTGATAGCACCAAGGACGGATGCTTTCACAGTGGCCTTTTGCCTACGCCAGGGAGAGCTGCTTGAGAGATCTCAGGAGCAGTTGTGGGAGCTGCCGGTGCTGCCTGTCCAGGTGAGTTTGTTGTTCCTCTCATTTGCTTTGCTGCTGCCTTGGAGAGCAGAGCTCAGCACCACTTTTTTCCCATTAGAAAATGAGCTGAGGTAGCTGGTGGTTCTCCAGGAAAGGATATATTTGCAAACCAGGCAGGTACCAGAACAGTAATATCAAAATGGAATGGTGTAGAAAGTGTAATTGCTATTTAAAGAAAAAAAACAATGGTATTTTCTGTTTTCCTGTTTCCCCCCCTTACTCTGTGATGGAGAAATCAATGGCTGGAATTCTGAAGAAACTGAAATATTCTGAAAATCTTAACTTCTTTGAAGCATGGGAGACCCCAAATAAATCCCAGGGGAATTGGTACTCCCAGCATCAGCATCTTTGAGGACACATAGCATCAGTGGAGTCAGTGCTAAACAGCCAGCAGCTTGCCTCTCCCCTTTGCTGCCTGGCCCAGTGTAACTTTTGGTGGCTGCAGTTCATCAGCCCTTAGCATTTCTGCTGGGAAAATAACTTGTGTGCCTTTTGGCAAGCAGGGGCTTTCAAAGCAGCCCTCGCAGGCTGTGTGGCTGGCTGGGGCCCCGCAGCAGAGGGTGCCATCGGAGCACATGCCCAGCACCAGCTCTTGCTGGGGCTTGGTTTAATTAGCTGAGGAGATGGGCACAGCAGTATGGGTTTATAAAGCAGAAAGGTTTGCACTTTGGGTCCATGTTATCTAGCGAGATTAGCAAGCCTCCACGTTTGGTGCAGTGACGCTTCTCTGCAGTGTGATTGATTTTTTAAGCGCCCTTCTAGTCAATACCAAAATTTCCAGGGTTTATCTTAATACCTTGGACAGGTGGATCCCATTGACTCAAACGGAAGTTGAGGAGGGGGGATATACAGGGAGTTCCTATAACTGTTTACAGAGCAAACAGTTTCCATCTGCTCTCTAATATACTGTAAAGCAAAGGATTGGTCGGCTGCAATCTTTCATAGATAACCACCATGTACTTTGGAAGCACGCCACACTAGTTATGATCCGCCCTGGCTCTGCCCGACCATACACAGTTTAGTCAGCACCTGGGGGGCTGTGGGGTCCCCCCTTATGGCTCTGTGGTCCCCAAGCCACACGTTTCAGAGCGGATCTCTTGGCCAGGAGGTGCTTCTGCCTCGCCTCCTGCTCCCCACGCTCAGAAAAGAAGAGTACTTGCATACACACCCCAGGCAACATTTTTTCTCCTGTTTATTTCAAAAGTCTTTGTAATAGCTTAATTGCAACAATCCATACGTCACCTGGAATTTGACATCCTCCCAGATGTACAGAATTCATACTCGGTCGCGTATCACAGCATTAAAAACACACAGGAAATGTTCCCCAAACACCATCGGCGGGTTCTTCCACGGTCTCACGAACTACCAGCTCTGCACAACCTGTGCCAATGCCTCTGCACCGCTTTGCAATGCGGCTGCGCATCCGTCCTCTCTGCCTCCTAGGTCCATTACCATGTTTCTGTGAACGAAGGGGTGCCAAGCCCAAAATAGCCATTTTTATTTGCAAACTGTATATAATGTACCAGTAGAAATGTGATCTGTATTTAATTGGCTTAGTATATGGCTTTTAGTCCTCTTCATTCAAAGATCTTATGGTGGAAAAATCCTGAGCTGACATCAAAAATGGGACCGTTTTGCTAAAAGCACTCACAATTATGGTATGTGTTGGAGGCAAAGTTCCTGTCAACCCAGAATTAAAGCATTTTAAAAAATGCCACTTGTTTAAATAGATTTCAATCTTGAAATTTAATCCAGTTTAATGTTTTGCTCGGAAGCAACATCTGAAAGAGAGTAAAAAGCTATGCTTTCTAATCAATGATTTACAGGAATTTATGCTGCTTCATTGCACCTCTTGACTCAGTAAACACAACAGAAATTGTGCTGGAAAAATACACGCAGCTCTTTTTGACTTCTAGCAGGCATTTAAAAGTCATCCTGTCTACTTAATTAGGCTATTTACCATCTGCAATTCAACCAAGTTACTCCAGATTCAGGCAAGTGCAGCATTTGCTTCCTAGAACCTACCGGCTCATTCAGCTTATTTAGGTAATTTCCGTATCATTCAACTCTTCGGGAGTACGTTGAGTGATGCCAGGCACTGGGACCTGCCACAACTGTTTCTGGCCAGAGAAATGTCATTTTTTCTGACCAACCCTCAGCTGAAATTCCTCCCAGGTGTTACAGTAGGCCCTGGCTAATATCCATAGTCAGCAATGACAGTAAAAGGCTTGCATGAGAATTGCTGCCATCCTCTGATTTCAGTACCAAAGATGAGAAATTTCCCTAAGAGTGTAGAAACGGCTGCAGAAACTTGTTCAGAAAGTGCCAGTTTTGGTTCTGCAGCTGTTTGCAGGGCAATGTCCAGCACCCCAGACATCCAGCTGATGCTCTCCTGAACCCAAACTTCTCCCGCTGCCAGGGAAGCAGCTGGCTGCTACGGACGGAGGCGGCTCTGCGCACAGCTTCTTCCTGTGAGCTCATTATTGTCTCATTTAGGATTAGTTTGCTTTTCTGATATGCTGATATTGGGTGGGGTTTTGTTTTTTGTTTTTTTTTTTCCTCTTTTTTTTTTTTTTTTAAAAACCATGACCACTTGAAGGTCAGCTGTCAAATGGATTGAATGATTGGCGCAGGAAAAATGAAAATCATGACATCTTGTGTGTAGGCTGTGAATAATGGGCAACACCCTTTCGATCATTAAAATAGAAAACACTCTCTATATTTTCTGATGTTTTTAGCCCATTAAGAAGGCAGGGATATGACCGCATTGCTGATGATTTGCACCGCTCTCCTGGCAGTACATTCACTGGCTGCAGACCAGGGGCTGGCGGTGGGATGGATCCCACGCTGGGGGAGGCTTGGCCGGAGGAGGCAGCTGTGAGTTGCCATGACATTCAGCTCCTCTCCAAAAACCACAGACACCCTGAGGCAGGTTCATTTTCTGCTGGGGACCAGACCAGTACTTACGGTCTCTGGACCATGGCCGTGCTCAAATTTGGGGATGGAGGCAACTCCATCCCCGAGTGCTATTCAGACCAAGGCATGTCCTCGAATACCTTTTGCTTTCATACAGATGAAGAAAATACAAGCCTTGAGTACCCCAGTGCTGTCAGCAACCGAGGCTTTCCCTCAAGATGCAAGTGCATTGAGCATTAGAAATGACCACTACAGTAATTTTGTGCCACATGCCTGAGCTTTGGGACCCAACTGCGTATTTTAGCACCTTACTTTCTGTTCAGAGCATCACTTCTGTTGCTTCACTGTACTTGTAGGATGGTAAGACCATTTTCCCCTTTTTTACTGCTAAAGATTTCTTAGCAAATATAACCAGACTTGGTAATTGATTCATCTTGTAATACGTATATAGGCTGTCATCATACAGAAAGCCTAAACAAATCTCTCTGTTTTACGAGGAAAGTAGGATGAGAGCGTTACTGCTTTGCCCATGCAGAGGCTGAATGTAAAATGAGTTGATAACTGCACCTGGGTCCCAAATGCTCCAGTTTCAGGAACAAACTGGGGTTCAAAGGTGGCCAGAAACAGTTGAGCACCAGCTACAGCGCTTCTCTCTGCTTCTCAAGAGTGGCTCAACATAACATCAGCGGCTCAACATAACGTCAGTCAGACACTACCGTGCCCTGAGTTTGCAGCTGCCAAACAGGTACAAATCCTCAAGTTTTGAAGATTTGTACATATAATTGTGGTTGCAGCAATCTTGTAGTCTCGGTTTTAATCCCTTTAGAAGCTCTGTTCTTAGCAGTGAACGTACAGGGTAGGGCGTTTTCCAAATTGGATTTACGTCCTTCCGACTTTCTTTTAAAAAGTTTAAACAAATTATATAAAAAGGGCAAATAAAATAGGAAGGGCTTGTTACATAAAACTGCATCTTTAGCGTCTTTCACTGAGTTCATGGCAAGGATTTCTATTGGCAGGAAAAATATTCAGTCTGCTCATTCCAACCATGACAAATAATTTGTACTCATAATTTTTGAAAGAAAAATATTCAGAAAAGTGTCTAATTTTGGTATGTCTGGGAACATTTGCTGGTTAATTTGCTGGTGTTAATATTTCATCTGTTTGCAATCAGTGCAAATGGGAAAGTGATACCAACCAGAAACCAGCACAGAACTGGTCATTCCTTTTGTAATTCACATTGGGTGAAATACAGAAGTAAGCAGACACCAAAGCCAGTGGAATTAACTGCAGAAGCAAAATTCTTGATGTTTGTAATAGGAGATAACAATGCCAAGGCCATTAAAGATATCAGTCTGCGCCCCTTTAACAAGAAATGAAAATTAAACAGGAATACTTTTGAGCAGATATCATTGAAGTCTTTAAGTTGGCTTGTAATTTGGAATTAATATTTTTGCTTATATTAACTAATATATGTATTTCTAACTAATATACAACAAGGCAGTATTCTAGTGAGCTAAAAATGTGTGTGTCTGTATATGTGAAGGGATGGCATTTTTTAGTTTTGTAAATAAACAGTGTCTCCACCACACACACAAAACCACCCCACCCAAAACATTTTTCAGATGTTGCGCTTTCAGATACGGAGGTTTTACAATAAAGCTGGGGGGCCTGGAGGTGTGGGCATCTGCACCTATGGCACACCCATCACTTTAAGGGATGGCTGCTTCTCCAATAGCGTGCTGGGTGATCGTCTTCCCAAAATCTGCCCTCGGGAGTGTTCACCTCCTGAATGGAGTGCAGACGGTGAGCGTAAGCGTACAGCCCCGCTCTCTTCCCTCTGTGTCTCACAAAACACTCTCCACGTTCCAGGCAAGGTAGCTGAGCCTGTGGTGCAATGAGAGCCACTTGGGGCTGTGACGGTGCCTGACCATTTTGTGACGGGGCGTAACGCATGTGCGTGTGGAGAGCAAAGCAAGCCTTTGGTTTTCTGCTGGATTTGTTGGAAAATACTTCTGAGCCTCTCCCTTTCCCCACACTTTTCATTCCTTGATAACAGTACCCTTGCTGTACCTTGAGAATTTTTTCTTTCTCATGCTAAGTTGCCAGACTACTGGGTACTCTGCTACAAACTTTACCCATATTTACTGCCTCCTTCCTTTCCCAAGGAAGGACTAAACACAATAGATAGAAAGGCTGCAGGTTTGCAGCCCCACTTCAAAGCAAAACTACACCATTTCAGCTCCCAAGAGTTAAAAGCTTGGATTTAATCCTGGAACTTTTTTTGGCTATGCAAGATTTAGGGCAATTGCACTGCTCTTTTTTTACCTGGTTTAAAGGTATATTCCATTTAAAGGGTGGATGTTATCCATTTAATAAACAAAAAGAGTAAGAAGAAAGGCATGTGTCTTTATTGGTAGCTGCATTCGGACTGTGGCCATGTAAACTGAAGTAGTCCTTCCTCTGTGCCCTTGCTACACAACATATTTATAATGCATAATGAACCACTTACTGTGCGTATGTTAATATGCATATCCTACGAGTCAAGTATCAGTGGAATTGGCCATACCTTCATGCATTTTCCACAGACAATGCAATTAGATGGCCTTTAAAGGTCCCCCCCAACCCAAACTATTCTATGATTCTATGATAATGCTTCTGTCTTCCTAGCATAAGTATTAGCAAAAGCAGAATTCGAGCTCAAATATGGAAGCCTTCACAAAAAAAAAATTGCATATTGGTTGTACAATGTGCAACGCACACTTCAATAGTTCTTTTGCGTGAGTCAAGTATTAATATGCCCTAATTGAGTTTATGATGTTACATAACATTTATTGTATTATTTAAGTATAACATTGAAAATGTGCGTTGGTTTGGAAAGGCACATTAGTAATCCAATTAGAGCAGAAGCCATATCCATAGATGTGCTAGCAATCAGCAAAGTATGATTTTGTTTAGATTAGCTCTGAACATTCATTGTAATAATAAGTCACTGACTATTTTTCAAGTTAAAAGGTTGGAAAAGCACAAAAAAGTGAGAACTGTCTCATTGCTACAGCTTATTTCCATATAATTATAAATCCATCCCACACAGGCAATCGGATTTATACCGAGCCCACGTTCGTGGTTACATGGCCTCCACTGCTGCTCAAGTCCTCCTTGTCAAGTCCTCCTCCAAGTCAAGTCATGACTGAAATGCAGATAAATGGTCATAGTACACCCAAATTTTCACCCACAGAAAGCTGAGGAGGAGAAGGGATCATGGGCCAGGGCTGAAGCTGTGCTGGGACACCAGCACTACACCGACTGGCAGCATCTCAGTGCATCTCTGGATAACCCAAGCATGGCACAGGGTGATCAACGAGAGCTTTAATGTGATCCGTATACCTCTCTTGTCTTCCACCGGGTATTTTTGCTGCAATTGGAGCTGGCAATTGGGTTACTAAATACCAAGTACGTGTCAGAGGCACAAATATCCTTTTTAACAGACCTTCTTTCCATTTTTAGTTCTGCCTACTGCTGCAAAGGCCCAACCACTGCCTAAAGCACCTTTGTACATCTTGGTAGCAGTAATGGGAGTTGTGAAACGCTTCTTCTGCGGGGAGACAGGCAAACAACAGCCTCCTCCTCCAGAAACTTCCATCTGTGACTGAGGTCGATGAGATTGCTTCTCTGAACGTTTGTATCATCTGAAGGACATCATTCGCATTGCAAGGAAATAAAAGGCAATCTGAATTTTTTTTGCACAGTAAGATGTGTGTTTGAAGATGGCCAGAAACCAAAGAGAATCGGATGGCATTTCAGTCTGACTCCAAACTTTGTCTGAGACAGACAGAGGAAAGACAGAAGAAACCCTAAGAAGCAAATGTAATGACTTGTTGAACACTACAGGTTTCACAGGAAACTGTTCCTTGTTTCTTGGGAAAGAGAAGACATTGCTTGAATCTGGCCATTGTCCTTTACTAATTTGCACTTAAATTTCTTATTTCACTTAATTCTCACGCGCATGTGGGCCAGGTGAACACGGCATCTCCTCCCTTCGTGCTGGAGGTCTGAGCAGCTCATGCCTGTGCAATCATTGCTCTCACTAGGGCCTGGCTTACAGAGAAGTCCTAAGTCTTGTAGCATTCTGCTGCTCCTGAATGCTCTTCTCAGGTTCAGACAGCAAAAGACCAGTTTGGAGCACGGGGTCCGAGCTCCCATCTGTGCTGCCTGTACAGCTGCTCAGCAGGGGACTGGGATGGCTGGGTCTGTGCCAACTAGGAGTCTCTGCTGCTGTTCTGCAGGGTGGTGCAGAAGGGGTTGTATCAGAGAAGATGAACTTTTAAAGCCTAAGTTAACTGCATTCTTTCAAGGCTGTCCAAAAATAAAACCTGGGGAAAAAAAAACTATTTCAAGAACATAACACAACTCCCAAGTTACCTGAAAAGAAAGTGCAATCTAGTGCAGTGTGCTTTCACTGTCCCACTCTGTTCTTTCGGTTGCTTTCTGACTTCTTGTGCTTCAGCCTGTGTCTGGGCATTGCAGGTATCTGCTTTGTCTGTGAAAATGAAATACCAGGAGGAATTGCACTTGGTGCAGCTGGTTCATGTTTAGGGTTTAATTCACAAAAGGAGCAGGCTGCCCTGGGGAATCCCAAATTGGACCATGCACAGTAAAAGGGAGGAGTTAGGTGCCCAAGTCTGGCAAGTTTAAAGAGAAGTTGTCGTATCAAAAGCTAAAGAAAGAGCAGGAAAGACTAGGAAATACTGATCTCAAATCTCCTATGTCCTCTGGGCTTGTGTACTCATGCACACCAGTGATGTGTGCCCAGGTAGTGCTAGCAGGCAGAAGAGTAGAGATTTGGAGCTTGGTTTTCATGCGTCCTTGAAAAATACTTTGGCTACTGAGTATGAGGGAACTGTAAGGCCACTCCTTGTGAGACCCAGTTCCGTAATCGTGCTCTGAACCCTCTCATAAGCTGGCCTTGCTGAGCCAGATGGCACTGGGGATTTTTACAGGGCTTAGATACAGGGGGTCCCTGTGGCTGGGTTGTGCCAGCGTCTGGGGATATGGGCACTGCAAGAAATAGGGGCACTGGTAGAAAACTGGGCATGCACTTTATATGCCTCTGAGGCTAAGGAGAAGCAGAAAGGAGTTTATCAAGGATCTCGGGAGTAAAGAAACATTAGAACTATGTACACAGAGTAGCAATAAGATGCCCAAATCCCTTGGGAACCCAGCTCTGGGAGCCAATCCAACTCCCCCTCAAGTCAATAAGAACCGCAAAGGGTCCTGCAATGGCACCACTGTGACCAATGGTACCAAGAAGACTCAGAAACATTAAAATCATATAACAACGTTACATGTGTCTGCCTTTGACTGGACTCAGAAAAAGTACAGAAATAGCAGTGGAGGTACGTACAATTTCATATTACTTCACTGTATTTCCTAGGCAGGAACAGGTAGTTTGAAAACAATTTACAAACATTTAAACAGGTCCCTAATCATAGTTATAATACTTATCCTTTAAAAACAACTTACTGAAAAAATAAACCCCCTTAATTTGCAAATATGTTATCATAAAAATATAGTTCTTGAGCTCACAGAATGTTAATGCATTTGAACATGTTTTTATGAGTAAAATGATAAACCTAAGTAATTCTGCTGTGGCTTGGGATCCTATCTATTCCAAACTCTTACGACCTCTGGGACAGAGCCCATCTGCCTCGATTTATGCAACACTTCACACAGCGGGGTCCGTTCTAATGAGTAATAGTCCCCGTGATGGCAAATGTACCAAGATACAACCCTAAGAGAGGTCTAGCTGCAAAAAGAGAGCAGCGCCCCATACACACTCTTAATAAACAAACACATAAATCATCATAGTTAAAGAGATTTATTCCAGGGGTATTCCTGAGGGAAAAGAACAACTTTTTATTCTTTTGGTTCCCTGCCTCTGCAGTTTCCAAAAATGGTCCCTGCAGCTCTGGAAATCACCTTCCTAAACTGTGTCTTTGCAGTTTGTCTTTGAGTCTTTCCCAGACCATGACCTGCCCCTGCACATACTGCTTAAATTTATCCTTCAGTGAGCTTCAAATTAGGAGTACCCAATACTTCGACCTCTGCCTGCTTCTTAAAAAGGGCAACTCAAATGTAGCAACTGAGACAGAGTGCATGGACAAACAGGCACATGGACACATGGACCTTAAGGGGTCTCTCTGCCACCAGGGAAGCTCCTGCCAGATGAACACCTCTTGAATGCAGTCTCTGCCATACCACATACTCTTAAGTATGAGTCCGCATCAGGTAGATACAGAACACAAACACCATTGAGTGTTTCTGACCAAACACATCTTGATAAAAGCTGTGACTATGTTTATAGTACGATGCAGATCCATGTGTGATCTGCTTTATCTGCTGCCCCGGTTCCTTCTCCTTCAGGCAAAAGATACAATCACTGCCACACTTCAGCTGGCAGGCTCAAGTGTGCAAAACCTCAAAGCAAAGGTTACATTTTCTGAGGTTAAATTCCAAAACATTTTGCACTACTACAAATTTAAAGGAAAGCAAACAGATGGATATGCCAAACCCATGCAAAACAAATTGAAGTAAATAAACAACAGAGTAAAATATCTATATGAAACTTCATGGAAGTATTTTCAAACATTTCTAATATTCCCAGTTTGTCTCCATCAGCTTTTTCAATTTATTCAGCAATCAACCTAGTACTCAAGATCTTGCCTATACGTACCCAACTTGTTTGCAAGAGCTGACCATTGTGGCTTCTCAGACTTCAAGCTTAAGTTCTATTTCTTGCTGGAATCAGCAGAAGCCTTTTTCTTACCTTCACAGCATTAAAGGAGTGGCATAGTATAGAGAATTTTGAGAAATGATCCAGAGCTTTGCACATATATCTGAGAGAGATTTGCAGTAAGTCCTGTGCACCCATTTGGCATGCTAAGTGGCAGACACTTAGACCAGGTTTGCTTCATGATGCTTCTGGTTCTTCAGCGGTTTGGGCTAGCACAGGTTAAATATGACTTCAGACAGCAGCAACAGCCTTAGGCCAATTTGTGACTTAGTACCAAGGTTTTGGGGGGAAGCCAGCTTCTGGGGAACTCCAAAGCAATGTATAACCTTCTTCTGTAGAACATTCACAATCGGGTTTGTAGGAAACAAGTACAGGATTGGGGCCCCCAGAGAACTGCAAAGAAATCATTTGCATCAATCTCTGCGACAATATTGCAGAAGTCAAAGAGGCAAATTTAGGACCGCAGAGAGCCTACATTCAATTTAGCTACTTATTTTCATGTAAAAGTAATGAAATAAGCATTTCAGTGGTGGTTTGCATTTGACACCAGAGGTGCATACTGGCTTCTCTTGCATTAAATGAAGTCAGTACTGCAGTTGACAATTGCCTGTTTTCAGTAATTCAGCAGGTAGGAATAGTTTTGCACATTTTAACACAGTTCTTGATAATCCCCTGACTTCTAAGAATTAGGTAGCAGGTAGTGTTTCAGGCCAAACTGGCTAAAACCCAACATTTATAGTCGGGGGAATTCAGCCCATTTCATCCTCTACCACCGAAGTCAGTAGGATTATTCAAGTGAAGCACAGTCACCTTAAAGCTGGTATAACTGCAGTCACCTATGTGTATGTTATATACAGGCCTGCTATGAGGAATTGCTGAAGAGCATCATCAAGTATAAAGTTCAGGGCCAGATCCAGAATTCAACAAATGGTGAAATACTGCTTTAGCCAAACCTTGTCAACTTCAAGTTTGAATCTGGAGCCAAACTTGCCCATTTTATGGATTTTAACCCAGAGTCTGGGTTCATGGTATGTTCTGAAGAACATCCTGGTTTTGACACCATCGTAACCATGCACACCATTTGTCTACAGCTGCATCAGATTCTGCATCAAAGACATCCATGCCTCTTCCAAAAAGCCCCTTTGGGGAAAATTATAACATTACGGTAAAGATGTCACTGCATATTAGAGAAGACTTATAAACCCCCCTGAAACCTAAATGCTGAACGCCCAATGAATACCAAGGCTGCCTCTGAATTTAAAACTTTCCAGTCATTTATAGTCATAATTCCACACTAATCACCATTTTGTTTTTATTAAAGAAACAAAAGGAATTTCAAAAACTCTACCTAGAATCACTTGTTTCTGCCAAGCGGTTGTTCATGATGGCTAGAGCGCCCACCCCTGCGGAGAAACCATTTTGTCTCGTATTGATACAAACGTTCCTTGGGTAGCCGTTGGCTGTCTCCGACAACTGCTTTTGCAAAATGGCCAGGGAGACTTTATTTGATGCCGTGAGCTCCCTCATGGAGATCATCTCTCCAGAGAGCCTCCTCCCCTCGGTGTCGCTGTCATACTGTCCATCAGCGTCCATTGAGATGTTATGTCGACGCAGGCGGGCTCCTGGGGTGATGGCGTTGCGACGTCCAAGGCGGGCACTTGATTTATGGCACTTTGGGCAACATCTGCATTCGAATTTTTTCAACACCCAGTTCAAAACTTGCTTGATTACAATCGAGATGACATTAAAAAGAGAGTATATGCAACATACCCCCATTAATATAAATATGAAGTTTCCAAATCTGTATAATCCCTGATTTTGGTATGCAGCATTTTGGCTGCTTACCAAATCTCCAAAGCCAATGGTGCTGAAGGTGACAAAGCAATAGTACAAGGAGTCAACATAGTTCCATCCTTCCACTGCTGTGTACATTGCGGAGGCGCAGCAGGAAAGGGTAATAGCAAAAATTCCCAGAATCAGCATTACATGGTAAACAGACGGCTTCCACCCCACGAGGCTGCCCACTCCTGACATAGCTGGTCCCCTTCGGAAGTTGGGAGGTAGGAGACCACTTCTTCGCAGCTGTCTCTCATGGCACGCCTTCATGATAAATGCCAGGAGAGAGATGATGCGCTCCAAGAAGAGGTTGAAGAAAAGGATAGTCCCAGCACACCCAAAAAGGCCATAAACGATGAGGAATACTTTTCCAGCCACAGTTGCTGGCGTGGTCATCCCAAAACCTAAGGTGTGGAGATAAACGTGTAACGTTAATGACATGGTTTTTCACGCGTAAGATCAGGATGTATGTAACTTAATGAAGTCCCATCTCACTGGACAAAAGAAGGAGTGCTACCCCTAAGTCAGTGCAGGCCAACAGGAAACTGAGATTTGTAAAGAATGACGAAGGCACCAGAAAGCTCAATGAGATGACTGAAACTCAAGAGAGAGCAAAACATCCTCAGAGATAAAGATGATATTAACAGAGAAACACCACTCTATAAATGCAGGTGGATTACTGAACGTTCCTGAGCCCAGACCACCTTGGGATGAGAAGACGTGAAGAGGCCATCTCCCTGCTCCCAAGTGTGTGAGCCAGCGTGGCCCGATAGAAAGTTTAAGCTCTCTATTGACAAGCAGTAACCCCATGTAACGCTATTGTTCTCAACACCACTCCCGCTGAGAAGGTGGAAGGTTTCGGGTTGTGTAACGGAAAAAGAAAAAAAGCCACCTCCCAAAGATCAAATATTATTTTAAAAATAACAGCACTTTAAAGTCTTAACCAAATCCCAACTGCAACTAGCCCACATGGTATGATCACAGAAGGGAAGAAAAGCCATGGCCCTGTTTTAAGACATCGGTGAGATACCCCCACTACAGAGCTGCCCGGCAGACTGGGAGCACTAGGATCTCACAGACTGATAATTACAGCAGGGAAAAACACTGCCACACAGTTAAGTAGAAAAATTGGGAGTATAAAAACTCTGGAGAAAAAAAAAAGCAGTGATATTAATTCATCTCTTCTTTACAAGAATTGTCTTTTGACATTACTCATACACATCATTTTATATATAAGCAGTAATGACTTGTAGCTACAGATGCTTAAATAATAGCAAAAGTGATCTTAAATTTCCATGCAAATAAATATAGTAAGTTTGCTCTACGTCATTTGCTGATACCAGTTATTTTATGAAAAAGAATTACATACATTTCATATACTATCAGGAAGATTCTTCTGAAACTCAGTTCTGTAGTTATTGCCCTTGTTCTGCTGTTCTTCCCTGTAAAAATGCTCGGTGGTTCAGTCAAAAAGTGTACTGATGGGATTGAGTAGACTGCTCATGTCCCAGGAATAACTAACTACATCTAATCTAAATTAATGATTTGTGAAAAGTCCACACGCTGAAATTTCTTTACCTTACTGTTCCATGAAAATGCTGAGCAAGTAACATATTCAGGGAGGTAAATACCAACATCAGACCACATCAATGAAAGCTTGCAAAGAAAAAGGAGCTACTTTTAGCGTAGAGCATAACGGAATCATGAAATCCAGTTCATTGTCATGACGCACCCTTAAGCAGCAACAAGAAAATATTCCCTGTGTATGAGTTGAGATTACTGCCTGAAATCTATTGATTTATTTTTGTAATGGCTGTATTTTTCTGGGTAATTTATTTGTGCTACCTTCATACTTCATTGATATAGAATTTCACATTTGTTGATAAAAGAATGTAAATGCTCATGATAAGTAAATTTGGAAAGATCTTTTCAATGACATGAAGGTGCACAAGGGAAGAGAGGTGGTTCTATTTTCACAACAGACTTGGCGTGCTTGGAAACAGCTGTGTCACAGCAATTTGGACTGTACCGCATCATCAGCATCTTCACAGTAGCAACAGTATTTTCTGTAAAAGACTGTGAAAAACTTGAACAGTATTACCAGAAAATAAAAAATTACCAAAGGGGTCATTAGATCCTGTTTTCTGGACCCCCAGTCTCTCCATTTTGTTGTGTTAAAAGACCACCTTTGAGCAGATCTCACGAAGCCTGTCTTGGGGTCCCAGGCTTGACACGGGGGAATGGGAAGCTCCTCTCAGCTCCTCCCTCCTCTGTGGGTTGAGGCCATTCCTTGGGTCGGGCTGGCACTCACGGAAGCCTTCTCATTCGATGATGGACATCCACTCATGTCTGGTCCCCAGAAGAAGCCGGGGAGCCTGCTTCAGTTGCCAGATAGGGATACCCAGCCAGCTCGTTATGGAGAAGGCATCTGTTCGCCCATGCCTTGTCAGCAAAGCATTTAAACATGTGCTTCACAGCAAGCATGTGAACATCACCATCAAAATAAATGGGTTTATTGTCACACATATGGCTAGACACATTTATTAATTAAAAAAAAAAGAAAGTGACAGTTTGGATCAAGTTGTAAATGTGCTGAAGCTTTTTAGTATTTTCTGGTGATCATTCATGAGAGGTGGTGAAGTTTTATATTTTTGATGCAGTTTGTTTAGGCAAGATTTTCTGAAACATAATGTTACCAAAATTCAGTATATAGCTACGCAAGGTGAAAGGACCCAGCACGGCAATGAGAATGTTAAGACTTATATAAAACAGGCAAAAAGTAAGAGCAGGCAGACAGAGTAACTTCAGGTCGACTTCTAGCAGACAGAAGCGTGCTCAGGTAGCCTTTGTACAGGGTCTTCCTTTGCTAGCTGTGTTTGTCCCTTCGGCACCACCTGGACCACGAGGGGTTAGTCCTGGTCTGTTCTGTACAATGCGTCTGAGCTCAGCCCCTGCTCAAGGCTGAGTACATCACGACGCCTGTGTGAAATGAATTCATCCAGAACTGCCTGTGCTTCTGAGACAGTACCAGGAAAGAAGCACAACAGTGCTTTGCATTTTTCATGGCCCTGACATACATTGTATAGGTACCTTGGGGCTGATTTTGTGTAGCTCAGACACAATTATTTCAACCTCCCTCCTGCTAATTCTGCCCTACTCTGACCCACCACTTCAGATACAAGCTCTACGGCAGCATTAATTTCAGCTGTTTGATACTTCTCCCCAAACAAACAGAATTAGTCGAGCTGAGTTGATAAAAGCACTCAGATAACACTTATCCTTCAGCAGCCTCTCATGGGTAAGTGCTGGCAATTAATGAGTCCCTCATCCTGACTTGCATAGTAGGTTTTGTGGTTACTATTCTGCTCATCTGGACTTTTAATTTACTTAAGCTGGTGATGGATTCAAGAGGTAGCGTAACTGGAAAACTTGTAAAGACTTACGTGCTTTGTGACATGTTTCCCATTGCTCTTCCATTCTCTTCTTTCACCCATTTTCTTATGGATAAAAGAAATGGTTGGTGCCATTGAACAAGAAGGAATAATGGCTTTAGTATATGTGAGCTCTTCCCTCAAGCCAGTTGGTTTGGCGATTACCTTGTCTTACTATATTTTGAGATTATGGCCTCAAGTTGCACCAGGGCAGGTTTAGGTTGGACATTAGGAAAAACTTTTTCAATGAAAGGGTTGTCAAGCATTGGAAGGGACTGCTCAGGGAAGTGGTCAAGTCCCCATCTCTGGAGGTATTTAAAAGACAGGTAGATGAGGTACTTAGGGATGTGGTTTAGTGGTGGGATGGCAGGATTAAGTTAATGATTGGACTTGATAATCTTAAAGGTCTTTTCCAACCTAAATGATTCTATGATTCTGAAGGGTTTGACAGTTTTCTGGTAAAGATACATTTAACCAGAGATGGAGGAAAGGTTGGGTCACCTTGAAAACAGAACATAAGTCTTCCAGCTTTTACCACGGCATCATGTGTCCCTGCTTCTTTCAGCCAGGCTCTCAGCTCTTCTTATAGAGGCATCCTGCCATGGGACTTGGCTCATACAGCGTCAGCACAACTGAGCAATCATTTTAAATCCCACAATGTAGATCATGAGAGTAGTATTACCTCTATCAATCACCTCTTAATAATGCAGTGATATTTAAAGGAATCAAAAGAAACTAAAATTGCTGAAAATTACTTTTTAAACAAATGATTTCTCAGAAATAATAATAATTTAAAAAGCCAACCTATAACCAGAATGCTACTTCCAGAAGGAAAGAAATTCTTGCACCATAGACTTAAGTTCTTACAGGGCTGGTCCCTAAGAGATGTGGGTTACAGAACACCGGCAGATAAACTAAGAGCAACCAATTTTGTTTCATGTCTTGTTCCACACTCACTTTAGTTCATGGCCTTCCATAGTCTTGGTTGGCCTTTATTGACTAACATGTATACTGCATCAAGGAAGACATTATCACATTCTGAACTTTGAGACTAAAATTCCATATTTGGATTCTGGTCCTCCCTTCAAACCTTTTTCCCACCTGTTAGCATTTCATCCTTATTGCCCCTGATAGAGTCATACCTGTATATTTCACAACTACCTCTCATTTATTCTATAGCTTCTTACCACCTAACATCCAGAAACAGTTGCCTTGGATACAGGGTCACAGCTCAAAGCCGACAAAACTGCTGCAGATGGAAACCTTTTTAGGTTGGACATTAGGAAAAACTTTTTCAATGAAAGGGTTGTCAAGCATTGGAAGGGACTGCTCAGGGAAGTGGTCAAGTCCCCATCTCTGGAGGTATTTAAAAGACAGGTAGATGAGGTACTTAGGGATGTGGTTTAGTGGTGGGATGGCAGGATTAAGTTAATGATTGGACTTGATAATCTTAAAGGTCTTTTCCAACCTAAATGATTCTATGATTCTGAAGGGTTTGACAGTTTTCTGGTAAAGATACATTTAACCAGAGATGGAGGAAAGGTTGGGTCACCTTGAAAACAGAACATAAGTCTTCCAGCTTTTACCACGGCATCATGTGTCCCTGCTTCTTTCAGCCAGGCTCTCAGCTCTTCTTATAGAGGCATCCTGCCATGGGACTTGGCTCATACAGCGTCAGCACAACTGAGCAATCATTTTAAATCCCACAATGTAGATCATGAGAGTAGTATTACCTCTATCACCTCTTAATAATGCAGTGATATTTAAAGGAATCAAAAGAAACTAAAATTGCTGAAAATTACTTTTTAAACAAATGATTTCTCAGAAATAATAATAATTTAAAAAGCCAACCTATAACCAGAATGCTACTTCCAGAAGGAAAGAAATTCTTGCACCATAGACTTAAGTTCTTACAGGGCTGGTCCCTAAGAGATGTGGGTTACAGAACACCGGCAGATAAACTAAGAGCAACCAATTTTGTTTCATGTCTTGTTCCACACTCACTTTAGTTCATGGCCTTCCATAGTCTTGGTTGGCCTTTATTGACTAACATGTATACTGCATCAAGGAAGACATTATCACATTCTGAACTTTGAGACTAAAATTCCATATTTGGATTCTGGTGCTCCCTTCAAACCTTTTTCCCACCTGTTAGCATTTCATCCTTATTGCCCCTGATAGAGTCATACCTGTATATTTCACAACTACCTCTCATTTATTCTATAGCTTCTTACCACCTAACATCCAGAAACAGTTGCCTTGGATACAGGGTCACAGCTCAAAGCCGACAAAACTGCTGCAGATGGAAACCTTCTGCTGCATCCAGTGCTTTTACCCATGGAGTGAGAATACTATGAGGTAGTTCTTCCACCCGGCTTTGCATTTTCAGACTACAAATGAAAAACTTAACTTTCCCTTTAACACCTTTGTCAGCCCGCTTTATTAAAATACCCCCCTTTGGGCTCAAACGGGAAATTTTTTTAAAGCTTTTCCATTGCCAGTCTATAATATCAAAGTACAATCCCATTTGATCTTATTTAGACTACTATTTGGACACAGCTCCTGAATGTAGTGGTCTGTCCAGCACTGTGCATTAAGACACTTTAAGTTAGACCCCTGCTAAGTCTGAAGACATGAGATGCCACTGCAGTTTTTAGGGCTGGTCTAACCTGTATCATACACAAGCTTACAGTCCTTGGTGACCCATGCACTGGAGCAGACATCCCATGGAGAAAATACTGAGTGATGACGCAACTAAGGACTGACTCCCATAAGCCATCTTATCTAGCAATACTTGGTAATATATATACCACTTCATGTTGAGTAAGCAGGCTGTTTCTGGCATTTCCTAACTTTTTTGTCATTTTAATAACATTCTTTTGATGTGGACCTGTTCTCTCCGAAGCCTACACTGAATAGATGGTCAGAGGTCCTGTAAATGTGCTTTGTGGGTGGGCTAAACCATGACTGTTCAGTACATAAGAACGTGCATACATGCACCCAGTCCACCAGAGACTGTGGGAAAAGATGCCCAGTCTATTCTGTGACCTGAAAGAGCACCATGATAAACTCAATGAACATAGTTAAAAGCCATCCAGGTCACTGCTGTTGCTCCTTGTTACACCTCCACCAGTGAAATATTAGTCAGGTGTTTGAGACAACTGCTGCTCAAAAGGAGCCACGCTGGCAGAACAGAGGCAGGAGATGATTAATTGAACATTAAGGAGTTTCAAGGAGCTGCAGGCAATTATTAAAGGCTTTCCACAGTGCCAATTTTATTCTGTTTATACACACCTGTGATCGGTTATCTGAAATGCTGCTACGCATAACATCAGTGAACACCAGAACCAAGCCCCCTCAGCGTTTCTCTGCTGGCTGTGATTTAAACCGCAGCCTGAAAGGTCAAGGCCACATTTTCACTCCTCTTTAAAGTACATTGGCTTTTAAAAGAGTTAATAGACTTGCCAGCCTAAAATAACCTAAGCTTCCTTGATAAAAAAAAAAAGTTATTAAATTGACAAACGTGACAATAAACAACTAAAAGGTAAAGCTAATAAATAGTTTTAAGTTACCAGTGCATGTGAAGAGTATAAAAAAAGACTGAGAGGCAGAAATATTTTTCTGTAGAGGTGAATGACAAAGACAAACCTAAAATTATGCCAAAAAGTGACTCAGGTGAGGATCAGAGACAGGGTTGGGCAGCAGCACCTTGTGCCCAGGGCTGGTAGGCAGTGGGGCAGCTCCATCAGGCCAGGGATGCCAGGACTCCCTGGGTCCTCTGGAAACCTGTGATTTCTGCTTGTGGGCAAGGGGCTTGTGCTCCCACGGGCATCCCTGGGGAGCAGTGGGATGCTGTGAGGGGCTGCCCCGCAGGGACAGGGCAGGGGGAGCAGTGTGATGGACAGCGCTGTGGAGGTAACCAGAGGTGCTGGTGGCTGTGATCCTCAGGTTGAAGATGGGACTTGGGTGCTCTGGAGAGGAAGTTTTGGAGTGGAGAAGGTGGTAGGAAAGGGACAGGACAGCCAGTTGGGGGCTAAGAAGCTGCAAGGAAACCTCTCTGAGGTTTTGTCTCTCATGAAATCCCCTGATGATAGGAATATGGAGCCTGACCCCGCATGCAGGGTACTTGCACGTGGAGGTGCTGCCATGTGCGGCCATGTCAGCAGGGGACCCCATTTCCTACAGAGAAGGTGTCCTGTGTGCCAGGCCTGAGAGGAGTAAGGGTGAGGGTTCTTCTCAGAAAACTCAAGTGTTACCATCTTGACTGGGGTCTAAGGCATTAGGGGTATCCCCCTAAGATCCCCCAGGAAAGCAGAGAGGAACCTCCTCAAAGCCTGGTTGCCCTTGTACATCTACCTTCTCCTCACAGCAAGTTTCCCAAGTGTGTTTTTCTATGCTGACACCTTCTAGTTGAGCTTTCCAAGAAAGATCTTCAATTTCTAGTGAGGCAGGCACATTTATCAACTCAAGTGGCCTAACTTTTTTATATTTGAGTGATAAATGACCCTTAAAAAGAGAAAAAAATGGGGCTTCAGCTTCACCAGCAGCAGTGCTCTTGCTCTATTCGTGTACCAGATGCAGGCAAGCTTTGTTTCGGAGTTGTACTGCATGTTGCCCTTTCTGTGTACAGTGTGAGAAGAAAGTGCATACTAAAGACTAACCAAAAAAACCCACCCTTGCTCACTACTAAATGCCATTATTGTAAACACATGGCCCAATATATACAGAAGGAGGCTGATCATCTGGTCTGGCCAAGCTGCTTTGGCGCAGAACCAAGACCACGAAGAAGCAGAAGTGTCTCTAAATCAGTTTTACAGTTCCCTGGCTGGTGCTGGCTGCTCCTCTATGCACGTTGTAAAAGCAAATGGGGACTGACTTGTGCCAAGCCACCAGCATCGCCAGCTAAGCAGTAGCTCTGGCCCGAGGTCTTGCTAAGCAGCCCCCCTGAAGAGGGAACACATGGGCAAGGTCATAGGCTTGAGGCTGGAAACCTTTGGCAAGCTTATGTTGGGGTTTTCTGGTTAATCCTATTGCATCAGGACGCAGTTTCTAATGCGGGGCAGGGACCCTCTCCCAAAAGGAAACAATGGAGAATGAAGTTCAGAGAAATAGGAAAATTAGAAGAGTATGAATTCAACCTGCACAGAGAAAAAGAAAGTCAGGATCTACGTGCTGGCATTGTTCTTGCTGTCTCAGCAAGTGAGACAACTATTTACAAAGGGATGTAGTGTCCTGCGGCGTGACAGTCTTCCTTTACTTCTCCATTAACATACTGTTCATAAATAAACTTTCATCCAGTGCTTCAGGTTTTATTGCTCTTACAAATAACATAATCTTCTTCTCTGCTACACTCTTGGGGCCAGACTCTGGTTTACAGTCATAAAAAACAAGACTGAAGCTATTTTATTCGTTTTATGCTATCTTTCTCAGGCAAATCTTAAGCAAGATGGTACTAATCAGCCTCTTGTTTTGTCAGTTACTCTGCCCCTTGGCACAGCTGAGGTGCCCTAATAGCTTGTTAAAAATTGAAAGAATATGAGTTAGTGTTGGCTAAATTAGTGCTAAACCACCTTGCAAAGGAAAACTTCCAGAAAAAGGGGATGAAGGCAGGACGCTCTTTCTTTTGGTTGCAGCCTATTTCCTTGTGAACGGACCTCAGCTACTCCAGACCTGTTTCTCGTGGCTATCTCCACACCTGATGATCAGAGCACCCTATGTTTTCATTTGTTTCCCTTCTTCATCCTAATAGCCGGGTGAAACCCATTTGCTATAATCTTTTCTGAAATGGTGGCAGTGTTAATAATGAGAAAATATAGCCCACAAGCTCCTTGGTTGTTCAAGTTTTATCACTGTGGAAAAACTCTTCCTTGCACTAGAGGCTAATGGCCTTTAAAATCCTGCCTTAGCAGCCATTGGGGCTGAATCAAACCCTTGCTCACATTTGTGGTTGTGTGCAGAAGCATCTGCCTTGGCTTGCCGCACTGCCAAACCTCAGCTAAAACACTGAGGTTTCTGAGACACTCTGAGACAGAGGAAACTTCTTGGAATTTAGAGTAACTATTTTCAAAAATCTGCAGAAAACAAAAGTATGATAACCAAGAAATACACAAAGTCTGTCTCGGTAGCCAGGGATATACACGAAGACATAGCTCATGGACCCCAAGAGTGGCCAGTTCCTTCTTTCTCTTGAGATGTGTCCAATATCTGAAGCCATACACTGCCACCTTCCCTGACCTTCCTACAGTCTTCATCTAGCTGATGATATGATTCCAGGTGAACATTGCTTCAGAAGTTGATTTCTCTTGCAATCTTAATTTTTCATCCTTAAAAGCTGCTTCCACTCTTATTTTCCTATGTTTTTGAGACTGTCTTTTTGTGTGGATAACTGTGTATCTAAGCAACACCCTAACAAGAAAAACCTTATGCCCTGTCATTTCAAATGGAGTGTTTCAAACATTAGCATTCACACCTGCTTTTGCTGTTTATTGAAACTTGCAGTCGCATTCAGATGCCGGAGCAGACCCAAGGTTGTGCAAAAATTTTTTTCTTAACTCCAAGGAAAAAAGAATCATGGCATCCAAATCTTGTTATATTCTTGAGACGTTATGGGCTTCGAAAGAATATTTGCACATGTACTGCCACTTCAGTGCCACTACATCTCACGATACTTCTCCCTTCAGGCTAAGAAATAGCATTATCTAAAATAAGTTGTTGCTCCTGGGCTTCCTAAGCCTTACAGATGGGAAGGGCTGTCAAATGGTTGAATTACTGGCTTATCTTTTGACTGGATAAAACAATAGACTTGCAGCATTTTTTTCTGCCATTGGTGTTTCTGCAGCTCTTCTGCTTTACAAAAAGTCAGCTTATAAAGATGGACATGTAGGACAAAAAGGACCTAAACATGCAGGGCAAACCCCTTTTCACTGTTTGGCCATTTTTTCCCGAATGTCTGAGAAAAATACTACAGTTCTGATTTAATGAAGAAACCCTGACCAATCTACCTCAACTTTTTAAAGGTTTAAATACACGTTCCTGAGTCACTTATTTCAAAAAGTTCCACCTGAAAGAAAAGAAGCAAATTCTTAAGTATCTTGGAGCTCAGGCAGCTCTTCTAATTCATTCACGAAGGCACAAAGACCTAATTTTAAGTAACTGTGAGAGAAATATAGGGTGACAGGACTGCTGACTAACCAGTTATTTCTCATTTTCTCTTTCTACATTTAAGTCTGCCTTCCTTAGCATGCATTTCCCTTGACTACTTTTAAATTTAATGATACTGAACAACTTTGCTACTTTATCAAGATCATTTTGAGCTTTTGATTTTATCTGAGATTTTCCTGGTCCTCACAGCTCTGCCAGTAGCAGTTTTTGTAAACGGACAAACCATTTTATCACACAGGTTTTCCCCCACTCCCCATTAAAATCACCGTTTGGATTGAAGATCTTTACACCGCGGTCATTTCCATTATCAAAGGCTTAAAGTAGAATTGACTCCATACATGCTGAGCACGAGTCACACTGTTTTTTATTTATCCTCATGAGATAAATATATTGCTTGCACAACGCTCAGTCTGAGCAAAGAGATGACAGAATATTCAGTAATGAATAACCAAAAAGATTCTATCCAGTTTTCTTTTAATGACATTTACTGAATTAGTTTCTCATCTAGTTCTCATGTGGCTAAATTTCTCCTAATTGCTCTTTCTGGCTTGATTAAATTTGCCTGCCTAAGACTTGAGAATGAATGGCCCATCATTTCTAAAGCGGAAGAGGCTGCAGTGGTACAAGCTCATAAAGTTTATAGTTCACTGAGGAATCACTGTGGGGCTGTATTTGTTATCAAGCTCTTCTGATGAGGGGAAATGGCCTCAAGTTGTGCCAGGGCAGGTTTAGGTTGGACATTAGGGTTGTCAAGCATTGGAACGGGCTGCCCAGGGAAGTGGTCAAGTCCCCATCCCTGGAGGTATTTAAAAGATGGGTAGACGGAGGTGCTTAGGGACATGGTTTAGTGGTGGGATGGCAGGGTTAGGTTAACGGTTGGACTTGATGATCTTAAAGGTCTTTTCCAATCTAAACGATTCTATGATTCTACGATCACTTTTTTCATCAATGAGTAAGGAGCACTTACTATGGATTTTTGAACACAAGCAATAGCAGTGCCTCACCCATATAAGTAATCCCATACGTTAACATCAAGCCATTCAATTTCTTACTGTATTGAACTCCAAGGCTTTAATTACTTGAAGAGGCTGCTAATGCTTTGCCTCATCTCATGCAATTAGATTTAATTTTCATTCTGCTTCTTTTGGTTTGATTCAAGAGAGATTGCATTGAAGCCTTCCGATGTCTATAGCTACGTGTGCCACCCATCACCATCAAAAGACGCACTCAGCTCAGAGATGTATTACTTACAGTAATGTCATGCACCAGTAAGTGCTGGCAACATCAGACCTACATTTGTTTTATAACCCTAGAGTGCCAATACAATGAGTAAGGTGGGATTTCCTAAAGCTCTGTAGCCTGGTCTACTATTGACTTCAGCAGAAGCAGGTTACTGAGGAGATATAAAATTAAATGTATTTGATTTGTCTGGATTGCTATGCAATTGCTCCTTAGGTTACAATTCTGTTTGTTACTTAAGTGTTTCTATTTATAGAAGGTTTTATTACCACTTCTAAAATTTACTGTGCTCAGGAGGACTTTCACATTTCAAATATTCAGCAGCATGAACCCTAATCTTTGTCCTTGCCTACCTTCTCCCAATATGCACTCAGACATGTACTCGGTGCTGACACACTATGAAAACCATCTCTTTTGATAAAGGTAAGCAAGGCTCATATGGATCATGGGTACAGGCTACATTTTCAATAATATCAGGCTGTCTTCATACTAAAAATTGCAGATGAAATGTTCCATGTTGGTTTTCTTTTGCTCTAAGGCTGATGCTACTACGGCAAGAAGTAAAATTCTCACTGACTTCAAGAGCTGCAATATTGCTTGATAAGGCAATATTGCATTCATTAAAATAAAGAAACGACAATGTATTTTCCAGCACACCACCACGAATGAATACTGTTACATGAAGTTAACTGCCAAAAAATCTATCCTATAATTGTTTTCCTCTTCTCTCCACGATGAAGAGCCATTATAGTTCACAGAAAAGCAAGACAGCGTGCTTGCAAAGATGACCTATCAGTAAAAGTGAGAAAAAATTATGAAGTGTGTATGATCTGCGTCAAACTGAAGACAATCAGAGAAGGGAGAAAGATTTAGACTGAAAAAAGAAATGAGGGTCAGTAGGAGGATTAACACTAGAGAAGAGGAACAGGTGTGATTAGGAGCAGAAAAAAACCTGTAAAGCTTTACTTTTGACTTCTTTGGTAGTTAATAACTTGAAAGGCTGCAAAGATGTGAAACAAATATACAAAATCTAATCAAGCAAGCAAATCATCAGTAGAGGAGGGCATGCTAATTGGGAGGGAGGCAGCAGAAATTCAGAGTGCCTGGGAAAGGGGGGTGACTGGGGAGCATTAGATAAACTGTAGGGAAGGAAAGGGGGAAAATCTCCAGGAGAGCAAAGGGGGTCGGCAGAGGCAAGGATAGGGACTGACTGGACTCCATGGGAACACAGCCCATAGGGTTTTGGGCAGGATTTGGACTTACAAGCCCACAGCAAACAGGGCAGCTGATAACCCCAGTAATTATGATCCATCACTGCTATTACAGGTGCGATAACTGGTTTACAGGGAGGTTTCTCAGTAATACAGACCGACTGGCTGGAGCCATGCATGTCACCTCCGTGGATAGAGAGCTGTCAAAGTGGTATTTTAGCCCACCACTGTTTGGTTTGCAATCACATCTCCAGGCTCTTGTAAATGCACAGGGAACCGAAATACAGGTGTTTACTGCTCTAGCAGGAATATCACTGAAGACCAAACTGAATGTTGTGCTAAGTGGGAGGTACGTACCCACTTGGTAGACATTGCTCCTTCCACTACCTGAGCTAGAGGGACCCTGAAGGCTGCAAAAATGGAGAATCCTTGATTACAACCTCCAGTCTGTCTTTATTTCGAACCTGAACCAGCACACAGTAAGTCAATATAAAACTCCCCCTGACTTCCAAGATGTGGGACCACACCTCATGTGATGCCAGGCAAATTCTTTATTCCCTGATGTTATAGAGGGGCTTTGTTTTTTGGGGTGACTGCTCTGAGATGCTGTGGTGCTTGACATTCAGTTTGGAGACCCCAGCTTTCAGTGCTCCAGGTGAGCACCCCAAAGTCCAGACCCACAAGGAAAAGACGTGCAATTTGGTGGTCCCCTGGCTTATCTCCAGCTGTAAAACAAGAAATAGATCTCCATTGTACTGATGTTGGTGTTTTGAAACACAGGGTTTCATAGATAGGGTTTAATATTTAAGAAACCTATGAAACTCTTAGATTAAGTAATCTGAGCTGATGTGCTCTGTAGAAATCACTTAGTTTAGATGACTGAAGCACAGTAATAGCTTCACTTTCAGGGTCTGGCATAACCCTACAGGGGCAGGTAAACCCTAAGCAATACTGAGACTGATTAAAATAATATTTTAAGCAAAGTTTGTTTCTTTGAAAAAGGGCTTTATTTGAAGTACTGGGGTTCCGCCCTCCCGTCTTCTAGAATAAAACCCCAACAAATTTAGGATCAAAATTACTTCATCGCGACCCTTCAGCAGGGACACCTCAAGTCACCCGCGTAATTACATGGATGTGCTCCAAGTAAAGCTTCCTGTTGTTGCTCTCGACTACAAGAAGGCAAGCTGCGATTTAGATTACTGTCCTGCTCGGAGCACCCAACCTATGCCCACACATTTAGGAAATTCCCATCAGTGGGACCCACAGAAGTGAATGCTACAGCAAGTAGAAAGCATAGCTATGGTGCCAGGTCTTCATCCAAGAAAAATCACTGTAGGATCACTACTCTCCAAACAAATATACTGACCATTAACTTGCTGACCTGAGCCTCTTGCTCTCTGTTCTTTATCACAACTACAGGGTGAGAAAATAACTTTGAGATATCCACCGGCACATTGATCAAAACGTCACACGCAACTAAGGAATCCGATCTGGCCACAGCAGACCAAGCTGAAACACACTCTCATGCTGGCTGCAGACCGCATATAGGCTGGCAAAGACAAATAACCTGACACTGCAGCTTAATAATACTGCTTACTTGCCCAATTTCTGCCTCGTTTGGTTTTTGTTTGGTTTTTTTTTTTTTTGACTTTCAAGAAGGTCAACTCCGGAGGCAACTGCCCCCTAATTTGAACCCTCTGCAAAAGCTGCCTGTACAAGCCTCAGAGAATTGCAGAGCCCTGAGATAACGTAACACTGATGCTGATCAGGTGCACACTCCTGTTTGACTGTCGCCTTTTGGTTTGCGTTGGCCATATAGATAGTGAAATTGCATTCACGGAGAGCAGAGAGCCAGGACCTTCCCCAGCTGCAGCTCAAATTCCTATCCTGCAATACATCAATGAAGAAGACAGGGCAAATATATTTTCCCCTTAAAGCCTTCAGACCAACTTGGTTATTTATGGAATGTCTTGCCAAATTGCCATGTAAAGTGCCTGCTCTCGGGTAGGCTCACTCCCTGGCTCCTAGCAGTGCAGTCTAACATCTGACCATGCACTTGGTGAGCTGTCTGCCTGCCTTTTGCACATCACTTCCATCGAATTATTGACTTCAGCACAGCTGCACCTCCAGATTTTCTCAAAAGGCTACAATACAGACCCCATGGAGACTTTAGGAGTGGTTACAGTGCCTAGGTTGTGGAGCACAAGCAGAACTGATGTGCTGGGCATGCTGGGTCCCTACGGAGGACCCAGAGGGAAGGGGGTCTAACCCAACCAACACCCTAAGCAAGGAGAGCGCAGCTGCCAGGAGCTAGTTACCTGGTAGGAAATACCGAACGTTACGGCTCTCATTACATGGCCTCTCTTCATGTGGGTTCAAAGCCCATCTCACCACAGGGCTGTGCCTCATCGCTTTGAGGTAACAGCAGAGCATGCCCCATCCCTTTGGTGGAGCTGTCAGTCCACACGAATACCGAGACATTTAACAGGATACCTCAGGGATAAAGAAGGGATGAATAGTCCAGCTCAGACCTATAAGTCCTGCCCTAAACACCTGTAACCCTCACACAGCTGTACATAGGGAAGATCTTTGCATGCTTTCTTCCTGTCTCAACGCACCTGTAACCCACACATGCTCCATCCCAAAACAATCCATCCACAGTAAGGGTGCTTTTTAAAAACACCACTTTTATGTATTGGACTACTACTTTTGACCTAATTTTTAGTGCCTGTATGGATTTCTATAAAGCAACTGTATCGCTTGATTTTTCCAAAGGATTTTGAAATGTGTACTTACACATAAGAAGCTTAAAATCCAAATTTAGTAAGAAGTCAGTGTTTCAGTATGTTATAATATGTAGGTACCTAATGTTTATTCTAACACTTAAGAGGGGAAAAAAATCTGGATACAGAGTCTAGACTCATGGACTGAGTCAGAAATCCAGGAGTTGCCCTATGCGCTAGGCAGAATGAATCCGTGCTACTAGAATATGGGGAGAGCTGTGATCGATGATGCTGTACCCTGCAACATCTCACCAGGAAGAAAACTGGTCTGAGTTATGCTCTGCTTTCAGCCTTTAACAAAGTGCTGGGAACTATTTGTGATTTTTTATTTGGGGAAGGAAGGAAAAAAAACTCAGCTGAAAAACAAAGTCTACCGCCAGTTAGACCAATAAATCAAGAATAAATTCCACCTAGCCGCTCCCTAAAGACATCAGTACAAAAATTATAATAAATGCCTATGAGAAAATACTTTTTGGAGTGCAAAATAAATGATGGAATAAATGGTGTAGCCTAACAGCAAGCAATCAGAAATTAGACCGAAGAATTTTCTTACATAGCTCTGCAAATTGAGATGTTTCTAATGACAAATAGACTCAACATTTCATTATTCAACCACAAACAATGCAATAATTAAAAAACGAATGCCCAGAGTGCTATCAAGAGGGTATTTTATGGACAGTAAGCCACTCGCCTTGTGGGCTATTCAGGAAAACGCTTTAAGATTAGACTTAACATTTCATTTTAACTCTCTCTCCCATTTCTGAAAGCCCCCCACTAACATGTTTCTCACTCAGAGGTTTTGTTTGCGTCCCTGTGTAATTAGGGAAGATGCAGAGCTGCAGCCAGGGAAGTACAGGAGACAAAGCACCCGACAAAGGGGAGCTGCTCATCTCTGCAAAGGCCCTGCTCAGGGAGGGTGGATGGAGCTGTTTTCTCCAAGCCCGGCTGTGCCTAACCCTCGTGTTCACAGAAGGATGAAGAATGGGAGTTTCCCTCCCTCTGCTCCCCTTACACAAACCCCAGCCTCCCTGGCTGCCCGTATTTCGATGCCTACATACAAAGGATTTAGTAGTTTTATTAAAACCAGTGAGAGCAGAGCGAGGACTTGAAAAGACCCAGTGAGTTTTCTAAGTTGGAATCCTCTACAGATAAGAGGCTGAGTAACCTGTGGGTGATTTAACCTTGACAGACACAGCATCTACTTGCTGTTTGTTAAGCAGTGAGTAAGAAAGCTTTCCAACGCCTCGCTAGGATAGGGGTGTGTTTAGCTAGAGTAATAAAGTTGCTTTGACACATGTAACTGATGAAGTTGTTGAGGAAGGCAAGCTGTTTTGACTCAAAATGTCTGGTGGCTCGGGGCAAGGTTGAGTAAAGGCAGCATTCTCCTCCTCGATGAACTGTGACAGGAAGGCGAGTGAAATTGCTTTGAACCAGGGTACTTTGGTGTTTGAGCTCATAGTGGAATCAAAGGTACTTCAGGTAGGTAGGTAAAGAAATGAGCTGGCTGGGAGGGAACAAAGGGACCACGAAAGAACGGCTCTGGGACTGCTCCCCCAGGTGACATTTTGATGTCTACCATTTGGCTTCTCTCACGCCACGACTGTGAGCGAGAAAGCCCTGTGCACGTTTCATTATGAGTGCAGCTTTTGGGTTTTAGCGGGACAACTAGTTGATTCAATGGGGCTTTTTTGCTTTTGCTGGGCAAACACAGCCACCAATAATAATACAACTGCAGTGGTAGAAACCTTGCCCATGGAGAAGCTGCTGGGCTCACCCGAGGGCTTTGCCTCTCCACAAGCTGCACCAGCTTGAAGAGGCGAGCAAGGAGAAGCGCTGAGGTGGGGGCAGCAGTTCCTCTTCTTCTGCGGGAGCTGTACACGTAGCTGGTAAAAGCTCTGCCGGGATGGGGTGCAACAGCCTCGGGATGCCGGTACTCCAAGGGACACCACTCCTGACGGCGCCATACAGCTCAGCAACCCCAGCGCAGCAGCTCTGCCGTGGCCTTTGCTGTGCCCAAAGGCTTCGCTCCGAGCCACCTTCTGCTCGTCAGCCAGAGCAAAACCTTGCCCTACAGCAGGCTCACTGAACTCACGCTAAGTACTGTAAGTAATCCAGAAGTACTATTAGGTAGTAGGCCAAGAGAAGGTACTGCTCTGGGGAACACTTGGCAGAATCTGGCCTCTGTTGTAGCTCACGAAAAAACTATCTTCAGCCTCCATCTCACACGTGAGAGATGCAGACGTTACTTGCTATAAAGAGAGTGCAGTGCCCCAGGTTGTGCTACAGGAATATGAGAAACACAATTCTTGGTTCAGCCATTTACACCTGTCAAGGCTGCCAAGAAACCCCGCTGAGTTTCCCATTCCCTCTGCCCAGGTACAAATGACTGCAGACAGGGCGATGAAGTGGGGATGCAAACAAATGCTTGCAAACGAAGAGGAAACATTTTACATTTCAATCGCCACAGAGAGGATAAGCCACGGTTGGCAGAGAAGTGAATGGATCTGTGGTCACACATCTCCTAAAGATCCCTCTGTTTGCTACAGCAGGTGTAAAGAAATATATCGACTTTTTCCCCCATCCATTCAGGTCAGTCATAATAATCTCTTAAAAATACACGTTCTTGTGACGAAGAAGGCCTAACGTTTAATTAAAGTGGTGTTTTAATGAGTGGACTATTGAATGTACTTGAAAAGGAAAAGTTAACTGAATTATTCAGTGCAAAAAGTAACAATACTTGACAACATTGCTGTAGTCACCATCACGACTCTATTATCCAGATTAGTCACTATTGATAAAACATTTTCCGAAGCTAATGAATGCAAGCGCAATAACGAGCTGTGCGGTTCTTCCTCTCTAATGAAGGGAAAGCATGGCATTTATGCTCAGAAGCCCCAAGACAATTGGCTTGTTACGAAACTTAAAAAACTGGCAGAGAGAGAAAATTGGTAAGATCAGGTGTCCCAGGGACAGGATTTCTCGAGCAATACTCCGAGAGCAGCAGATAGCCACAGCTTTACTTCATGTACATCTCCCACGCGACAGTTCTTAATGGTGCTTTTAGAGTGAAAAAAAATTTGAGTAAAAACCTGGTAATTTTAGAGTAAAAAGAATTCCTGCCCCCCAAACTCACCATTTGCTCATAAAGCGCTGCTCTTCCTGAACACCTATCGGACTGGGTAACTGCAGTCAGCTGTAGCCAGCGACGGACTGAGAATGTATATAATGCTAGAGCCAGAAGACGCACAGCTTCGCATAGCTTATGTCTTTATTCACGTACGCATCTTAACTTTGCAGCAGTTAAAACCAGTATCGCGTTCAGCGGCCAGGCAGGGCTGAAGCCTGGCTACCGCTCAGCACCTTCCAGTAG
>NW_009258621.1:2452071-2459276 GCF_000687185.1 Egretta garzetta
CGGGGAGGGGGGACTCGGCAGCCGCGATGCGCCTTGCCGCGGCGGAGGGGTTTTTTCGCTTTAAAGACTCTCCTCTATGCCCGGTGCCAAGCGAGGTGCTTCTGAGGGAGCTGGTGGTGGTCGGTGGAGCGCTAATTGATTAATTTCAGCCATTTCTAGGTGCACGAATTGTTGTTTCTGATCTGACTCCAGTTTCTGGGCTGCACAAAGTTAGACCCAAGGAAATGATAAATTTTGGGTTCGGTGCCAAATGCCCATTCAATTGTAGCTACTGTCTGAAAGGTGATTTTTTTTCCCAAGCCGGTGGTTTCTTTCTTTGCTCTTTGGCTTGGAACAAACACTGTAGCCTTTCTTATCCATTAGGCTGCAGCAAGAACTGCAGTCCTTTCCTGAGAGACTTGTAGTAAATAATAATTTTTTTTTTTTTTAAAAGAAAAAGAGAATTCACAGCGATGAAGTGCTGCAAAGGGGATGGGATGATGCCAGTCCTGCAAACGTGTGTGCAGGGTAACACGCGTAGGAAAGATCTGGGCTTTGGAAGAGCAAATATTCCCCGCAATTTGCAACTGCCCATGTCAGTCTTACCTGGATGGGAGTTTGTTCCCTGGTTTATGGCTTTTTTTTTAACCTAGGTTTTATTTTTTTTATACAGGAAAATCCTTGCTGCCTCTAGGTAGCTACTTGGTGCCTTTTAGTAAATGGATATTTACCGGCGCTAGGACTGTCCCATAGCTGTTCTTCACACATTTCTTATTTTGGATCTGAGAGATTTTGCTCTGCCCTGAGATGTCATGTACTGGCAGTCATCTTCTGGCCACATCCGTAAGGGGAGAATTTCCTCCCTTCCTAACAGACCGTTCCTACTCGCCAGGTGAAGAAAATGGCTTGGGTTGGCACCTCTGCTTCCTAGGAAAAGACCACAGATAAAATCATAGAATCATAGAATGTTTTGGGTTGGAAGGGACCCCTAGAGGTCATCTAGTCCAACCCCCCTGCAGGAGCAGGGACACCGCTAACTAGATCAGGTTGCTCAGAGCCCCGTCCAACCTGGCCTTGAATGCTTCCAGGGATGGGGCCTCCACTACCTCTCTGGGCAACCCATTCCAGTGTTTCACCACCCTCATTGTAAAGAATTTCTTCCTTATATCTAGTCTAAACCTACCCTGGTTTAGTTTAAAACCATTACCCCTTGTCTTGTCACAGCTGGCCCTACTAAAATGCAACAACTTAGTTTACAAAGTACTCAAATACCGTGTTTTGATAGCCACTAACATGTTTAAACCTTGCTTTTTGCCATTATTGCTTTTGTACTAAACCATTTTGTTCAGTAGAGGTGGAAGGAAAGTATCCAGAAGTATAGAAGATTTCCAATCTCCTGTTGTCCTCAAGGCGACCAATAATACGTGCAACCCCTAAGAAAAGGGTGGCTTCTATTTCACAGTGTCAGTTGTGTCCCATTAAAAATACTAAACCCAAATAAAAATAAAATAATGAAACCAATAAATCACAAACCCAATAGCTGTGGGAAGCAATAGCAGATCCCAAGGACAAAAGAAGCAGAAAAAAAATGTAATAGGTCAGATATGGCCCATTTAGTGCCAATGGCTGTAGTTAGAAATAATTTTCACTCCGGTAATCCAGTGATTACGTGCAATCCACTGTGTCAGACGCTGTAAATCTAAGATAATTTACCTGAATACACGGGAATTACGTTGCTGCAGCTGGATATTGGGGTTTGGATTCCTGGTATTTTTGTGTTTGCAGGGAAATAAGACTGTTCCCTTGGTTTTTTTTCCCCTGTTGAAAACATTAGAAAACGAGACTCCAGTTCTCTGGAGTGCTCAGCAATTTCACCTCCTGTGAAAGGCCAATGATGTTTTTAAGTGGGAAAATGGTTGGGAAAGTTTGTGTAACTCATATGCTCACCGTGCCATGCGTTATTGTTCCCTCTTGGGTGATGGTTGGACCACAGATGGAGAGTGAAAAATTGGCTATTTCCTTGGGTGACAGGACTGAATCTTTTCCAAGCAGTAGAAGCCAACGGTGACCTTTCTGGAGATGTCCTGCCTATGAGAGGATGACGCTGGTGGGATGCCAGTTAGGTTGAAGAATCACATTAATAGATATGAAAGTGTACCGGTAACTTTCCACGAAGAAAAAAAAGCTAAGCTGAAGCAGCAAGGAACACGGTTTAGCTGCTTCAGCATGGACAAGACAATATTTCAAGCATCACCGAATCATGGTTTCTAAGAATTAGAGCTGTTGACAGATTTTCAAAATGTTTTGACAACTCATATCACTCAGATTTTTTTACTTAGAGTCTTGAAAATCTGTCACCGTTTTGCAAAAATACTCCTTTTTTTTTGGTTATAAAGCTAAGGGAAAAAAAAAAAAGAAATGTCCATCTATTTTTTTCATTAAAGTCTTGCTGAAACTGTGTGGTCCTTTCCAAAGTAACTAACTCCTGGAACTCCTCCATTAGCTGGCTACAGATCCTCCACAGCTATAGGCCTTGGGCTTAACGGAAGGTCACGGGTCCGGTTAATCTGATCCAGATACCAGAGTTGGTTTGAGGAAATATCCCAAAGCCTCTGATGTGTCTCTGCTTGGGGAAAACTCCTAAAGGCAGTCGTTCGGTTGAACGAATGATGGTTTTATAAATTTGCTTGATTAATTGATGAAATCTCCAGGCATTTGGCAAAAATATTACTGTCTTTAAAGCCATTTGCCTAGGATTTCTTTAAAAGCTGATGGTCAACTGTAAAGCAGGTTTTATGCTAAAATTGGACCCCTGCACAGCGGGCCTACAGGCTGGTGTTTGTGAAAGCAATTATTTTAATAATCAACCAGTGATGTTTACATTATTAGCTGGGTTGTTTAGAGTGAAGCTCGTGCAAAGAAATGAGATGCATTCATTAAATGTTTAATTAAACCATTGTCTGAAAATAGGTCGTAACACTGAACATCACGTTTCATTATTAAAGAATAAAGTTTAATATGGTATTTTAAAACTTGAACAGCCCAGTTATGTTATTCCTTTCAAGGGAAGAGTTGGGTTTTTTCTTTTGCGGGTAAAATCCTTAAATTCTCAACCACAGTTTGACTGTGTGACTTAGAAGCAAGTTAGCAAGACCACTTCTTTGAACTTCAGGGATACCAAGACCTCCACGGTTGGATTCTTGCTTTCAATACAAGTGTCACTCGTGCATGTCCCCACTGACTTTGCAGTGAATATCTGCTGAGAAAAAAAAACCACCAGTAATTTAGGAGCTTTTTACCACTATGTTGGCATGGAAATGTCTCAAGTAATTACTTGGAAGTGTCTCACGCAATTTGAAAGTAAACATTCCATATAGTCCCTGACCTGAAAGGTGCAGCAGGTTTGGAGTAGCTCGATATATTTTCTACCTTGACAGTGACCGAAGACAAACAGATTTGTCACTGTTGCTGCAGCTGGGATTAATGTGCAGATGTTTTGGTGCTGCTCTTCATACAGCCCAATATGGTTTAGTTTTTGACCTGTAATGCCTGCCAAGGAGATTACTTTTCAATAAGCGGCCTTATGGTTAGCCTGGATGCTCAACAAACCGCACAGGCAATGAGGCGGTCCTCTTCTTCACTGGTACCTCCTATTGGATTTCCAGGGACAGTCTCTGCTTTGGTATTACTTTGTAATTAAAAGAAATGGATGAGGTAATTGGTAGTCCATGCAATCAGAGCATTGGTAGCATTGTAAGCAAGGGCTTCGGTCACAACCCATAGCATAAGTGAATATGGCAGTTTCCTAAGTTAGAAGTCTGGATACTTTGGGATGGAGGGCAAGTTCTTCCCAGTGCCCTACTTAGCATGATGACAAATTGAGACAGTGAAAAGGATGCTAACTACAAAGTATTAGGAGAAAAGTATGTGTTTCCACAGAGCCTTAGATGTTACTAATGTCCTCTCATCCTCGCAGAGTACTTTTGTGTGTTTTTGAAGCAAAAGACCAGCCTGGTGACCCAAATAGCCATTTATACTTTCCTGTCTCCTGTCTACATCAAGGTGACCATTTGGGGAGGAGAGGGAGAAAACAGGCAGGCTTGTAGCTGGCCTTGAAGCCATGAGTTGCCTGCTGCAGCCAGCTGGGTTGAAAACCAAGTCATTTTACGGGCTGGCTAGCAGGTGATCGTCTTGAGTCTTGGGCTGAAACTGTTACCAGGTAGCGGGGCTGTATAACCCAAATTCAAAGTCAAGTCAGGGTGAGAGGTAGGAGTCAGCCATGTGCAAGTTTTGACTTTCTAGGTCTACCTGCTAGGGGATGCCAAGCTGCATTGAAACAGGAGTACTGTTAACTAAAGACGTGGTTTTACTAGGAGACATTTCCACAGGTTTAAGAGAAACAGAAAACAATTGCTGTTTAAATCAAGACATTCCTGCATTCTTCCTGATAATTTATGAATAGTTATGCAACGGCTTTTTTTTATTATTATCTTTCCTGAGGCCCTGTGATAATCTAACTACGCTTTCTCACTTTCACTGTTCTCACTGAGAGAGAGAATAATCTAATTAGCTATTCAGCCCTGACAATTACATTCAATTTAAATGTGATGAATAGCCAATTTCAAAAGGCCTGATTCTGTATAGGGCTCTGAGCATCCTGGGCACATTATTGTCTTCTCACTTGCCGGTAACGTCAATAAAAGCTGAAGGCACCCAGCATCTTGTGCAGTTTGTTCTGTATTCAGATGACTTATTTTCATCTCAGCCTTTGGTGGTAGGAAAGTACACATTTTATGGACAAACCTTCCACGCTGGTGGGTTATGTTCTTCCTGCATTAGTTTTGCTAATTTGTTTTCTATTATTGCTTTGCGCAGGGAAATCTCAGTCAGTGTCTTGGCATGCAAAGGATTTTTAATGCATTTTAATAATGGAAAGATAGCATTCTGCAACTCAGAGAGAAGCAGCTCTGTAATGCTTCTGAGACCCTACAAAGGATAATTTCTGAATATACAACCCATTGTCGAGTTCATGTAGACTATTAGGCAGCAAACCGGACACCTTCCTGAGGTTTTTTTTGGTCTCACCTTGTTCAGCACACTCAGGGCCAGGCCCTTCAGAAGAGATCAGCATCCTTCAGCTCTCCAAGTGAACGGCTGAATTTTTGAAAGGACCGAATGGCCAATTAGGCAGCAAAAGTGTTCTGCAGCCTGCCATTTCTCTTGACAATAATTTGGAGGAAAGAGGAAAAGCTCTTTGTAAATCTCTCTATTAAGGTGAGAGAGGTGGCCCCTGTATTCAAAGAGGGGTTGAGGTTCACAGTGCTGCAGAGGGGAGGGATGGACGGGCAGGTGCACGGATGAATGGATGCAGGAACCTGCAGAATAGGATTGGTGCAGCTCCTGAGAAACCTGCATCCTCCAAATCCATGCTTTCCTGTGTACTGAAGAGCTGCAGGGAGCTTGCCAGGAAGGGAAGTAATTTTAGAGTGTGATTTGGAAAATGATTCAGTTTAAAAACTGCTATTTTTGAAGGGCTACTTTCAGCTGGGATCCAGTCCTCAGCATGTTCCCAGAAGCACTCGCCTTGATGCAGCAGAGCGTGGCGCAGGGGGGAGGAGAAATGTCTGGCGGCCGGGAGCCCTGAACCTCGCGCTGCCCTGAGAAAACAATTTATGGAAATGTGTCCTCCTCCTGTCTCATGTCCCATCCTGCATTTGGCAGGTGAGTGCTTTAACCTAGCTAGCTTGATGGACAGGACAAAGGCAACTCTGCCCACCCTCCCTAGGGGTTCACCATCCTCAAGGGAAGGAGCAGGCACATGTTTGGAAATGGAGCTGCTGGGCAGACAACATTTCGAGACAGGAAAGCCTGCTTTATCCTCTTGACATAAAAGCCAAGGACAGCTTGAGGAATTTATCAAACAAAGTTACAAAATGGCAAACAAACACCTTTTTCATGCCATCTGAAGATGTACCGTTTGTATTGTACAGACCCTGCGGCTGCATCTCTCACAAATCTCTCCAGACGATGGCATTGAAATGAAGCCTGTCAAGCTGACACTCACTCCATCAGGCTGAGGCTTTGCAGAAGGGCAGGACAGGCAGAATTTGATCACAGCACTGAAGAAAATGTTGGCAACCTCTTTGGCCTGCCACATTTGCTTTCTAGGGTGAGAAGCTGCAGAAAGTGATCCTGTGCTGGTTACACCTGTCTGTTATCAACAAACAGGTTAAAATGCCCCTTCCACTCTGGATTTGTCCCTCTAGTTTCACTCAGGTAGGTGCTGGGTGATGGTCCTCTGAGGCCATTTACCCTGCTAAGCTTTTCATAAACAGGTTCCACTTGTGACTAAGCAACTTCATATGATTTGGTTTGTTCTCGAGGACAAGGGGAGTTGAAGTGTATGGCCGAAGACTATGCTCAGGTTCCCATGTAGGTATCAGGACTGCTCACTGGTGGTGGTTTTTGGAAGCATTGGCATTTATCACAATGGTGCCTGACCCAAGGCTCCTGGGAGGGACTGGCTGGTGGGTTTCCTCAAGCCCAGCTGAGACATGTGCATGTGTGTGCATATAGATACAAAACAAAGTAAGAATTTCCCTTGAATGAAAGAAAAAAGCTGAGCCTCCAGTTGGTTGACCATCAGTGTATCCATCCAACATATGGCAGTGTTGTGTTAAGTGACCAGCTTTACACAAGGTCTCCTTTTCATCCCCGCCTCTCGGTCCTGTCAAACATTGCTAGAAGTGGAAGCGTGGATCCTTTTTTTGAGTTGCTTCCCTGCTCCTGTTCACCTTCTGACATGCAGCAGATGAGTAGCCCAGCGTCAAGCTGTGTGAGAAGGCTCTGAGATCTAGCAAGCAGGTCCCCAAGGCAGCACATGGGGGCCAGCCCCTCGCCGGCTCACCTTGCATTGGGCAAAGGGACTGCAGACTCTCCCACTGTGTTAGCCAGGGCTTGTGCAGATGCTGCCCCTTGAGACTGCGATTCGCTGCGAAAGAGGGGAAGAAGTGATGGGAAAAGGGGGCACATTGTTGTGCTGCTTAGTTACTATTTCTTTTCTTTTTGAATATTTGTGTGTGAAGAGATGTCCTGGTAGATTCTGTATCTGGGAGGATGAGGAACATATAAGGAAGGCAATATATCATCTTTTGAACAAATGCTAAACTCCTGCTAATAAGCAGAAGGTGAAGAAAGAAAATGAAGATGAGGAGGGCTCCCTTTTA
>NW_009258621.1:2459497-2461378 GCF_000687185.1 Egretta garzetta
AAACGTGGTGAGCAAACGGGGGAATGTATCAAGCTTTCTAAAACCAAATCCAGTTTGCTATGTAGAGGGTTTTAAAGGACTTGTCTTTCCAGATTAAGAGTTTCCATTATTTATAGACACATAAAAGATGGTTTATGTGTAATACCAATACATTCTTTGTGCATGTAATGAAAGAAGGACAACTGCTATGGTCTTCCTTAGCCTGGAAATGAACTTCAGCCCCTCTAGTTTTCCTATTCGTAGAGCTGGCCACGGCTCATATTCACCTGGGCACTAGTGGAAAATTGAATGAAGCTGTTTGGCGGCATTTTGCAGTCATTTCACAAATGAGCAGTCAAAGCGGCAGAAAGGGAAAGCGATTAAACTTGTTACAGTGGATATAATCCATTGTAGGTGTACTGTGACCAATGCTGTCACTTTGGTTTTAAAGCGCTGGGATATGATTTAGCCTACAACAAGCACTTACCTGGTAAAAATACTCAGTGTAAGCATAAAACATGCACAATGAAGAACATACAATACTGAAACCTAGCTACACGGTGTGATTCAGGTAAGAAGGACTTTAGGTAAGGAATGAGGTGAACGTAAAAGAATAGTGGGACGAAAGATGCCTAAAGCTGGAGACTTCAGAAATGGAGTAAATGATGGTAACTCTGAGGGCCCGCTGTGCCTGAGATCACCTCTGTAGCTTTGCATCTCTGAGAAGCATGGGAGAGAGGGATGGAGAATTGAAAGGAGCACAAGCTTTCTTAAAAAGGTCTCCGAAAGCTTCTTCAGCCTTACTGTCCTCTTGAAAGATTTTCTTCTAGCTGTACAGTCTCCATGCTAGCCCTTCGGGTTGGTTAACTTCCAGTTAAATTAGACAGTCAGCATGGTGTAGTGCAGAGGTTGGAAAGCTTTCAAGCATTGCTTGCCACACTGTGTTTTTCTTTTCTAAATGAGAGGTTCGGTGGGCTAATAGACAACATTTTGAAGGTACGAGACCTGTCCCTTGTGAAAGCAAGCTGCTGCTGAGCAGATGAGGCTCGTGGCCCCCAGCAGGCAGTCCCTTGGGCTCTCAGCTGCATCTCAAGACAAAACCGCTGCCATTCTGCTGTGCCTGCGTGTCAGGCTCAGCCCGTGTGCCTTCCGCTGCCACCATGCCACCGGCTACTGACTCCTGGTCTAACAGCCAGGTCGTCTGATTCAGGCTTAGAAAACGTGGGGTTTCTCACCAGCTCTGTGCTGATACATTACCTCACCTTGATCCAGTAATTTCTCTTCCATTTGCCTTACTTACCCTTCTGACCTTGGCCCTGTTCCTCTCCTCAGGTTGAGAAGAGAGTTTCTTTTATTTTAATGCATTATCATAGCTCCACTGGAGATGCAGTGAAATCATAGCTGGGATTATGGCAAGCTTCCCACCATCCACGGAGGAAATAAAGAGCATCCTGCTGGTGTGAGAACCACTGTACTGGGGAGCCCTTGTCATGCTGATAATGATATAAGGATATAAAACTCTGCTATGAGATGTGTGCTCTAGCAAGCAGACTTCATTTCTGTCCAAATGCCAGTGTGGCTTATTATTTTCTAATGAAATGAAATATATTCATGCTTGCTGAAGTAGACTGTGTTGATTTAATTTGTGGTTTATGATCAAGATTCTAAATTTCATATCTTTTATGTTTTATAAGTAGCGAGCAGGGATTTAGCTGCATGAGACCCATTAATATCAATACAGCTAACTCCCCATGCTCTTCTTTAAAGACTATTTTATACACAACAACATGGAATTTCACCTCTCTATATTTCCCTCAGTCTCTGCAGGAAATAACACTGATAGCTACTCTGAAGGCGAGCACACATTTTGTTATTGCTCTCAAAGCAATAAGCATTTTTGCT
>NW_009258621.1:2461392-2463362 GCF_000687185.1 Egretta garzetta
TTTGTCGGCTAGGTTGGGGAAAGTAACAGAACAATCTCAGGCAAGAAATCACAGATTCTTATTTATTTTATGTAATTTCAGTGTGCCGCCTTTTTGAGTTTTTTGCTTTAGAGAATTGGTACGCACTAAGTCAGGGAGACACTTCTCCAGTTTGAAGTATTATCAGAAAAGGAACGTTCACTTTTCTAGATGGAATTTTCTGGCTTTGCTTCTTTCCTCACATATGAATAAAAATGATCCAACTGCTGTTGAGAATGAGAATAGGGAAAAAAAGACATGTTTTCCAAGCAAAAGATGTGAACTTTCTTCTTTCACTGTCCTTACAAGCCACATATTCTGACTTTCATCTCAGCCATTACATTTGTCTCTCTGTGCTTTCCACTACTAAAAGACAAAATTCACATCTTAAACACCTGTTGTTCATCTTGTCACTATCTGGGAGAATGGAGTAATATGAGGATGATCCTGGATGATTTTGAGTATTTTCCAGAATTCCAGCAGAAAGAAAGACCTGTCAACATCACCCAAGGACTGCTGGTGGGTCTTGGACATAACAAGATGTGCTGTTTGGGCTCAGCTTGGCGAGAACTGTTGCCAGAGCAAGGGTCCATGCTGTGGGATGAACCAGCCGGCTGAACCTGCAGCATGCTATGCACGTTGTAGGATGCATCTGTGGGATCACACCTGTGTTGTGCTTACCCTCAAGTGTTACATTTGTCAAAGTTTAGTCTTCCTAAAATTTGGCTTTCCTGATTCAACCTGTGAGTCAGGTTAAACAAAATGCAGCTTATTCTGATGGCACTTCACAAGGGTTGGAGTCATGGTGGCCCAGTCACAATTCTCCCTGCTTTTGGGTTACAAAACATTCTTTTTGCTCTGAATTCAAATGAGTGAATGCTCCCACCCATTCTCCCACCCGTTTGGCAAGCATAGAGCATCTATGTATTTCTGGTCATGAAGACAATGGAGCACTATGCCAGTCATTGATACGGTGTGTATTAATCCCATGAAGCAAATTCTCCCACCTGTGATCAAGTGCTGAAGTTTAAGGGGACCAATGCAATACAACAGAACAGAAATCATCACCTTAACTGCAGTTTGTGGAAACTTGTGCCATCGCCTTCAGCCTAACAAAAAAACCAAATCTATAAATAGAGAGGTAATCGGCTGGAAATGACCAAGGAGACAAGCATCTGGATTTTATCTGTTGAGTATTGAATAATTACAGGCTGCCAGTGTGGATGCCCAGGTCCCACAGACATGCACTGGAAGTGTGTAGCTGATAGAGCTGTACCTCAGGAGATCATTATTTGACAGCTATGGCAGTTAGGAATCCCAGGGACTGCCTGACCTTAGGATGCTACTTCTAGGCTGCGTCATATTTAAGTAGGTGAGACTGGATTCCTTAGGACTGGTGTCTACATGTGGACCAGAGGGATGAAGATCAGGGAAAGAAAAGCTATGTTTAAGCTAAAGGGTAGTGCTGGCCCAAGAGCAAATAAGTGTATATTGCCTATGAATACACTGAAAATGAATATTTGGAAAGGTTCCTAGCTATTAAAGAAATCAACTATTTGAACAGCCTTCCAGTAGGAAGAATGAGAATGAAAAGCTGGACTCTCTGTCAGGTGGAGTCCAAAGTGTTCTATATAAAGTAATGTCTGCAATAGCAGAAAACTGAATATATGGCTAAAGTGCTCCTAATCAGTCAGGTATTTTAAGGTGCATAACATACAGACCTCAGTCATATGTGGTATTTCTTCCTGATCACTGCTAAAATATGCTCTTTTCACTGCAACAAATGTTGACTTTTGGAAGTCAGATAACTGTTGTAGGCTCTCTGGGGAATGCATTTAGGAAGAAAGGCATAGTACGATTTTGCTAGAAGATACTTACCAGTGGAAATAAAAAGAATGAAGAAATACATCTGTTATATTTTATCAACATGAAGGCTCCTCAAGATCTCCGCC
>NW_009258621.1:2463380-2481255 GCF_000687185.1 Egretta garzetta
AAGACAGATTGCAAACATCAAGCTACCTGTTCTTTAACTGATCTTTTACACTGGGAACATTCAAGAGATCTATACTCATGGTTAGGCTGGGAAGCCAGTAAAATACGTTCTGCTGAGAACTGGTTCATATTAAGCCTGCAGCCTGGGGATCTTTTAAAACACAGCAATTGTCTTGAATGTCATTTCAAGGCAGACACTGCTCTGTAAGTTTAAAGCAATGATTTGTCTTTCAGACCCACTGTTGGGTTTTTTTTTCTGCTTGATTAAGAAGCGTAAGAAATAACACGAAGGAGAAAAAATGGGTATTAGGTAGTTTTTTGTGAAATGCAACACTAGCTCCTTCCTGAACAAGAAAGGCAAAAGCCCAGGGGACACCCCAGTCAACCCCCTAATTTTGAACATCAGATGGTCCTAAATTTTTGCAGGCTTGATTCTGCTCCTCCTTGCATCGGCAGTATGTTACACGGCTTCACTAACATCCAAATTTCACCAGAATACATGCAATTAGAGTCAGCTTCCTCCAATAGGCCAGGTCTAGCACCTCCACACCTGGAAGTCTGGAAGGTAAGTGCAAATGTTCTTGAGTAGGGAAGCTGCCAAAGTTCAGGCCATGGGGCTGCACCTAGTTCAGTGAAACACGATGGGAAAGTCCAGAAATGGGGGGATGATGCAGTAGCTGTTCACTGAACCACCATATTGTCATTTTTTAGGAAAGGCACTTTTATACTTAGTCATATTGACCTTTAGTTTCTTGTCGCTGCAGATTAATCTCTTCGTGCTTTTTTCCCAGCCTCTTCGATCAGTATCTTCTTCATGAGAAGGTGACTAGCAATTAGAAGATTAAGCTCTGCTAGGAAGAAGTTTGAGTCTTTATCAGTTACCCTTTGAATCGCTGCTGCTAGGAGATACAGACACAGAAAACAGATTTAATGTTTACTGCCACTCTTCCTATCTGGAAACATGAAACCATGTCCATATCTCTAGGTTCCTATCTAGTTACTCATGTGCAAACATGTCTTCTTCTATGTAGCAGCAAAGCTTTGCTAGAAAAGCGAAGAGGATGAACAACGCTGTCATGTCCCAGTTCTTCCTCCAGCACTTGCAGTACCATGCTGCATTCAGCCTGTTCCATCACTCCTGTGAGTCTTGAATCCTCTGCAATAAAACGCCTTTCGCAATCACTTCAGAGTTGAATAATCGGAACTTTGATATTTTCCTGTAGGTGTTTATGAACCAAAATTGTCTGAATGGTTAATGATACAGTGCTTTCTCAGTCCTGCTGAATGCAGGAATAAATCTATTTTAAGTTAATTCCCAGTCAAAGAATTTGAAAAGCTACTCTTGCTATTGGCATTGTTTATTTGCAGCAGTAGCAGTCTGCTGAATTTCAGGCTTCATCCTGAAAACACCGAGAACTCGGTCCCTTATCCAGCAAAGCCCTCCATCACGGGGCTTCATTTTGAAACACATAAACAGTTCCTGGTGGCATCTGCAGGGTAAGTCATCTTCGACAGCTTCAGTTAAGCACACACATCCTCCTGGACCAGAGAGATTTGTTTCCATGTTGTTCGGAGCACAACACTTTAAAAAAATGTCTGTCAACAGAGGGTGGCTGAGGAGTTGTTGGCCGTGGTGCTTTGTACAGGCAAGTGGGGCAGGGGAGTGGGGACCACCTCTAGCAGGCAGTGGCATTTGGGAGACACAGGAGTGTTGTCCTCATGCCTTAAAATTTCTATTCTGCTCAATCCTGAAGGTTTGGTTTCACAACATCAGGCTCCTACAGGCTTTGGGGGACTCTATTTGGTTTCAGAGGTTTCAGACCTTTGCCTCATGGGTGAAACTTTGTGGAGGTGGAGGATAAATGGCACAGCATTGCTCAGCCCTCAGCGGTGTAAATGGGTGCTGGTGAAGGAGGCTCCTGTGCTGCAGGATAAAACCTGGCCCAGACATCACTCCACTGCACTGAGTGCTTTTGATCTGATGGAGTCTTCTTTGTTCAAATGGCATCACTCTCAACCGACATCAGGAGTGAAAATCGATCCTCTTGAACAGAAATGTTTCAGTCCTTAATTACAACCAGATTTTAGTAACTTCTGCTGCCTACTGCTTTGGCCATGCAATGTTTTCTTTCATTTCTATGCCTGTTTGGGATGAAAGCCTGGCTGATCATCGCCTGTAGGCATCAGTTCTGTAGAAAGAGAGAGTTTATGAGGGCAGGTGCACAGGAGATAAACGGACAGTATGTCCTTGTGTTGACAGAAGCTGTTACTGGCATGGAAAAAGTTTCATTTCAATACCACTATAAACCATGAAGCCAATAGCTCTGTGGATAGTGAAGCACATGGCAAACACGCTCATCCAATCCTTACTAATATGAAGGGGACTCTGACTCGGATGGGTTGAAGGCAGGTCAAGCTGAAACCAGCTCGCTCGCAGCAAGCAAAGTGGTGTCTGGCCATGCACGGGTAGGTGCATAGCTTAGTTCAGGGCAGCGAATGTGGTGGTGTGCCCGAGATGTCCTCTGGCTGTAGGAATACACTAAGGGACTGCGGGATGGAAACCAGCTTGTGCAGCTGAAAGCCAGGAGCTCAGAATGTGGCTCACCAGGAGTGTTCTGTAATAATGTAAAATATTGTGGGATTTCTGTTTTGTTCTGTTCTGTTTTGCTTTATGAGCGTTTACTGCTACTTTTAGTGGCCTTCCAGAGATGAGCTTTCAGCTAACGTGGAGTGCATTTACATTTGCAGTTTCAGTTTCTGCATTTGTCTTGGTTTAAACAAACGGAAAGGAACTAGTTAATGATTAAACTTAACAGATATCGCTGTTTACAGCTACTGAACACGTTAAAAATGCCTTTATGCGTGCAGCACCCTTGTGCCTCTGCTTGTGCTCAGGAACAACGGTCATTTTGCTCCCAGCTACAGGCGGTAACACAGGCGTCCTGGGTTTGTCCAAACTCTTGCTTTGAAATCTTACCCAGAATTTTGTGCTGCTTTTGCCATTCAGAAAGTTGGCCACTTCAGCCCCTGATATCCAAAATGCCGCCTTTGGCTCGAATATTTTTAACGCAGGGTTTTCGCTCCTGCATGCTGTGAGTTACTTGTGAACTGTCAGAACAGGCAAACAACTGCAAAATCCTTCAAATGAAGTCAAAGAGATCGTTTTGAAAGACACATCATGAAAGGGTTGTTCTTCTAAGACATCATGTACCCTCTCATAAGTTGTTGAGCACCCTTGGGCTCATTATCATTAGAAGGACAGGAAGAGCTTGATGGGCTGTAGGACCAGGCTCGGGACTGTTTGTGGAGTTTGCAATTTCCTTCCCCTTCCGACTTCTGACATGAAGCAGAAAAGTGAGCCTTTGTTTTAAAAATAACTCTGGTCACCATCTGAATCATCATCATGGATGCTGAGGTTGATAATTTGCTTTCCTGAACCTTCCCTTGACAACTTCTTTCTAAATCTATGGAAAATATTATTACTGCCATTTGTTGAGGGAAAGGATTGATGCCAACAGAGAAAAACAGGGAAATTGTTTCACTGAGGGCTGGCAATCTCAGCCCCTGAATTTTTAGTTTGTAATGAAATGCAGACTTAGTGTCATGGTTAAGGAATCATGCCCCATAATATCATCTTTAAATTGAAGTTTTAATGTCTATAAATTACAGCAGTTTTAATCAGTGTGCTATATATTTTTATTACTATGAATGAGCTCTAGAGATGTTATTTATAAGGAATCAAGTGAGATTTTATAGTGGGAGCCTTAAAGAGCCTCCTTTCACTTAATTAACTAAAAGCAGCTCCACCAAAATCAGTGAAATTATGTGAACGTAAGCAGGATCAGAGCTTTCTCCTCCATCTTTACTGAGCACACCTGACTTCCTGGACATCATTTAGATAATCTGGTAGTTAACAGAAGACTTTAATGGCTGCTGAGTCTCTGCATGGTGCACCAAGTCCTTAAATATGGTCAGGTTTTTGTGCTTAACAGAAACCCCAAGATTTCTCAGTACCTGGGAACATAACATGGAGTCTTGCATCGCTATTATTTTTTTGTAGGGAATAACAGAAGTTGTTATCTGCCTTGTGGATATCTGGTTATCTAAGAATCTCCCCTAGTTTGGGGAATATTTTAAGGACAAAAGACTTGTGTTGATCTTTCAGAAGCAGGATAAACACGCTCTGCTTTAGGGGAAAGAATTTCTTGATAAACATTGATAGTGGAACTAAGCAACTAGATTAGCTTCAGTTGAGCTGTAAACTGACCTGCTTGTACTGAACACGGGAACTAGAACTATGGGAATTTCACTCCACTTAGTTGTAGAGGTGACCAAGAAAACTGTCATTACTAAGTGAAAACTGCCTTTTGTGCAGTGTAAAGTGGATAAGTCCCAATTTAAGATGATCATTAAAATGTCATGAAATGCAAAGAAAAAGCCTATGTCAGTGATTCCGCAAAAATGTTTTGAGCAACTACAGAATTTTGCTAGACAATGCTTACAGAATGAACTGGAAACCCATTTCCTAATGATCAATGTGCAATATAAAAGTCATATGATTTTCTCTCATCCCAAAGGACGGAAAGTTCAGAATCTCAGTCAAAATTTTTTCTGATTTAGAGCAGTACTCGTGGCTCTGAGGAAGACTGATATTCAAACACAATTTGGACAGCTTTGTGAAAGAAGATATACTGCCTGCTATAGGAACCCAGGTCCTAAAAAAGTCGACATGCAGCTGGCGGAAAAGGCAAGCAAAATCCCTGCTGGTTTAATATAACAATGAAATGTTAAAGTTGCCTTGATGAAAGCTCTGTTCTATCTGACTCTTTTAATTAATGGAGACATTGGCTCTTAGGATCAGAGGGGACCATCAGGTCAAAGTAAAATTTCATCCCATTATTTTTCTGGGGAGTCCAAGACAATGTGTCTAACTCAAGCTCATCGTTTGGGAAGACATCTAGTCTTGATTTCAATACTTCAGTGAGTTGCAGTGATTAATCATGCCTGAAGTTTAAAAATGTGCATTTAATTCTAGTTTGGACTTGCCTGGCTCTAGTTTCCAGACATTAGTTCTTGTTTTGTACTTACTATTTGACTTCTTGTTTAATACGTACTATTTGCTCTTTGTGAAAGCATTTATTACCCAAACACTTCGTTTTTTCCTTTTGAATGTGACTGCATATCTACCCTGGTATTTAGAGTAGTCCTCAGCCCACTTGAGCTAAATCTCACGCTGGAGTCCTCCATGCTGTGACCTTACATTTGCAGAACAGAGCTCTTCCCGAGTTCAGCCTAGACCTGTGTCTAAGAAATAAGGAGAGGAAACAGGGTGAAATAAAGAGAGGAAACGGGAGGCACAGGAAGAGATGTCAGAAGCACAAAATCCTTGGTGCTAGCTGATGCCCAGTCTGAACGCTTGCCAGGCTGTCCATGGTAGGGGTGGAGCACAGACATGGCTTCATACCTTGAACTGGAGCAGAGTTTTTAGAAGGAAGCAGAGGGACCACCAGGAATTACAAGGGAGGCACGGAAAATCTTTAGAAAAGCCTCTGGACAACCCTGTTTTCCAAGTGCAAAATCATTGCTGTGTTTTCCCCCCTGCCTCCTCTTCAAGAAAGAGAGTGAAAGATTAATTTCTGTATTACAGCATCTATTTTGTCAGTGATTTGCATCCTGGTTAAAAACCAGCGGCCGGTGCAATAATGCATTCATTCCAGTGAAATACTGGAAGAAAAAAAAAAAAAAAAAAAAAAAGAGAAATATAAATCACATTGCAACCACAGAAAAGCCTGTTTTATAAATAATGAAACAGTGGAGAAGAGAGGAAACTGTTTTGTGCCTCGTTGCCCAATATATAAATTGTCACATGTAAGGTACTTAAACTGCAGGAAAGAATAAAAGATGCTGAAAAACAAGGGAGAAAGCCAAGAGACAACCTAAGGACACAGACTGGCAAACTGGTCTCAGCTTACATGGTGACCTTCAGACATCGAGAAACGAAAAGTAAAATTGTTATTAAAGAAACAGCATCTGTTGGGATGTGCAGCAGCAAAGGTGGTTGTGGAGCTCCCCTTGCAGGAGTTTCCCAGAGGGGATGGTGGGTGGCCCTCTTCCTATTGCACACATGACGATGGTCACAGACCTGCAGGAACTTTGCATACTTGGAAACTCTGTCTCTCTGTCAAGTTTCGCCGAGAGGGGGGAGCTCTGCGTGGCTGCTCTTCAAGTGGAGTTCCTGATTGCAGCTCCAAGAGGGTTGCATGAACCCCTAGAGGAGAAGGGACCTCAGACTGAATGCATGTTGGTTATTAGCACTTATTGGATGCTAATAACCTAACTAAATGCATCTGGTTTTCATGAGGTTAGCAGCAGGTGCCTTTTTCTCACCAGTGCCATCCTGTGCCCTGTTCCATATTTCTCTTGCAGAGCATTGGGGTAAGGGAAAGAAGAGCTGATCACATGAAAAGTCTCTGAAATTTTAAAATGGAAACAAAGTGCTTTCCCAGTCTTTTATTCTTGGAAATACCTGAAGCATAAGGCTGTTCTTGCTGGTTTCCTTAGGTGCTCAGGGTGATGGGCTTTGTGAAGTCCACCTTACACCCAGCTCTTTGCCTACAATGCAAAACCGAGGTGGCATTGTGCTCAGTGCAGCAGCACAGGGTGTTCCATCTTGGGGGGTTCCATCTCCAACCTGGTGCCAGGAACTCAGCTCCATGTAGCTGCTCCCCCTGGGCACGTTGTTTTGGATCAAGGTGGCTACGCATCCTCCAGGACTCAGCCCGTACCACCTTGCAGTGCTGCACTGGGCAGGGTGAATGAGGTTGGGTTGGGGTTTGGGGGGCACCTTTGCAGGGCCGTCCACGGTGGGGAGGCACGTCCCTTGTCCACAGCTCTGAGGAGCTGCTAGTAGGAGCTACACCTTCTTCCCTGGTGGACATAATGTGTTCACAGAGCAGTGACTGGCTTTTCTGTGCTTCAGGGAAACATCTCAAGCAGTGGGGCAGAATAGAAATTTGCTGATAGTGCCTTCTGAGTCCTGCAACTTTTTGTCAAGGTTAAGAAATCATTTGGAAATTGAACTTGGAATAAATTTATTTCAGACCCTCCTACTTTCTCCTCTCCTCTCCTTCTTCCTTCTGTCCCATCTTCCCTCCAGAGAAAAAAACCCGTGTACCTCAACGGGGACAGTCCTGCAGAAGGAGCTGGGAATTAATCTTGTTGCTGGAATGAAGAATGGAAAAGTTCTTCAAAACTCTGCCATCCATTTATAAAATAAAAGATTTATGACTGATTTGGTTTCCCTTTCTTATTAATCTTTGCCATCTTCAGACATTCAAGAAATCTAAGTCAGCGCCCCCCCCCCCCCCCAACTTTTTCTGAGCATTATGGGATCACATTACTGATGTGTCTCTGCAACATGTGAAAATAGAAATGTACTTAAAAACTAAAATAGGGCCTTGAGAGGAATATCAGTGATGAAACTGTACGATTTAGCTTCTAGGTATCGTGTAAGAAAAAGGAAATGTGTAAATTTATTTAATGGCTGTGTCCTTCAGGAGTAAGGAGCTTTCGATAACACTTGCTACAAGCATGCTCACAGAAGTCTTCTCCTTGGCCTGCTGGCATACACCTGCATCTAATGGACACAGCAGGACATAGGGTCTCATAGCATTGCAATAGAGCTTGTGTAACTCCAGGATTTGGTGAAGTACTTTTTACCTTCATTCCAAGGTTATTGACTCCATGCCTCTCCCAACCGCTCCATAAATGACAGACAGATGGACAGAAAGAGGGAAAGATGACACAGTAGGAAAGAGCAGCTTGGCTGCCATTAGTTGATGGTGAAAACCTACTCACTTGATTTCCTCCAGTACAAATTAGGATGAAAAATCTTCTTTCTGCTCAACAAGCCTATGGCTAAGATATGGAGAGCTAGGATTAAAATGTGCTGGTAGAGCCAAGTGTATGTTTTGGAGCCCAAAATGGGGTGATTGCACATCAGCAGTTGTACTGACAGGGGAAAAGCTTCCCAGGCTCCCAACAGCATGCCTGGATTGTAGATGGCTGGGTATGAATTTCTTCCTCTCTTTGAGCATCGATTGAAAAAAACCAATTTATATGGCTTTATTAAATGGGCGTGATTGTGAAAGTGGGTGCTATATATTTGTATATTACAAATAATTTTAATATAGATGAGCTACAGTAAATTTCTAATACATTTTCCTTTCATTCTCTTGCATTCTTTTTCAGGTGGGGTGAGAATCTCAAGTACTTCTATTTATGGGACAGTGCCGATGAATCACATTGAGAGGGGCTGAAGGATCATTAGGTCTCTCAGGTGCGTTGCCCTTCAGGGCAGTGCTGTCTCTTGCGACTGTGATGGGTATGATGGGCCACCGAGCTCTTGCCAAGGACCCATGGAGAGCTGAACCCGTGGTTGCCTTGGACGTCACACACACTAAATAAAGGCTCAGTGCTGTCAGGAGTCTGAGTGAAAGTTATTATTTGAATTTGGTGTAGTGAAAGACTGCCTCTCCGGCTGGAGAGGAAATAAAAATTTTTAAAAAATAATTTAAGGCATTAAAAATGTACTGTTTAGTGCAGCTAAAGCTATGCTTACCCAGACAGCAGGGGTCAGCTGTAACCCTCCATCCACAGTCCCAGAGCTGTGACCCTCTGCAGCCCCGCTACAAGCAGGTACCTTAATTCATCTGCAAATGATATTGGATGCTCGGGCTTGAAATTGCTCTGTATCTGCTCATTTCAATATATTTGAAACTGAGTAGGGCCTCGCACCTGGGTATTTCAATGTCAAGAAATCTTCCCGATAGCCAAAGATTTCTTTTCTAAATTTGATCCATTTGTCTCTATTTTTTACGTTGTTTTCTTTCCCACCCAAAGCTACCCTGAATTATTCTGCATTTTTAAAATTTACATCTTAGACAATTTAGAATTATTTGTAAGCAGTTGTCATGTTCCCTCCTATACTGCTATTAACCTGCCAAACTGATGTGTGTACAGTTTTGTGTGGGCCATTTGTGGGCAGGATTGCTTCTCCCCTATACTTGAATCTGCTTTTGATACAGCTTTCTATTAATTTCTCTCTCTATTTCAATGAATTTAGGACACCCCCACCTCCCCAATAGATTCCTGTCCATACTCGGTTTTGGAATTTTCTTGCTGACCTTTAGCTCATTAATGGAGATGGTAGGAAATGGGTCATAAAAGCCTTTTAATCCCACTGTTACAAATCTGTGTGCTGTAGGTAACTAATACTAGCTACCTATCAGCCTCAATGTAAAGGCAATAAATCCTACTGGTCCTTGGGACACTTTGCTACCTGATTAAAAGAGATCTTCATGGAAATCGTTCTTTCTTCAACAGGCCCACAAAACCAGAAGCATAGTCTCCTTTTATTAGTTACTCCGGTACCTTTAATAGAAGAAAACTATCAGTCCTCTGAGAAGACTTGAATATCCTATTTTTAAACTTCTAGCACTCCTCTTCACTCCCAGTCACTATACTCTGCAGGTATCCAGTTCCGCTGAACACCTGGGCTGCAAAAGACAACCAAGAATTAATCTGATTTTTTTCTCAATGCGATTAGGCTGTGGGTCTGTCTGCAGGCAGTGTTTCAGAAGAAGACATGTACAGCCCCAGGAGCAAAAGCAGGAGCAAGGCTGCTAGCAAAAGTGCTTTGAGGAGACAGACGGATGGCTGCTTGGCAGTGTTGGGGGGCAAGGGGGTATTGGGGGGGAAAAGAAAGTAAGGAAATGGAGAGGAGACATTAACTGTAAAATTAGGATGGGAATGAGGGAGATAAAATACTGCTTAAAAATTGGGTGATTTTTAAAAGACATTATTTTGCTGTCAAATGAATTATAGAGGAGAAAGGGAGATTATTCATTAGATGCATCATAGAGACAGGACATAAAGGCTTAGAAATGCTATTTGAGCCCTAAAACTTTCACCAAGCAGGGGAAGAGTAATGATCTTGTTTTTATTGTGCTGTCTTCAGGCTGACAAAGTTCTAATTTTGTTCCAAAAATAAAGTTTTGAGCCAAATATAAAGGGCTCTTAAATCGCGTGTGTTTGCTTCTGTGATAGTGTTGACTGTGCATGAGACAGTTTGATAACTATCTGTCAGAGATGCAGGGAAACCTCGTGCTTTATGGGAGCCCAAACAATCCTTAGAATAAATGCAGATAGATAAAATTTCTTCCTGTTGATTAGCTTTCTGGCTGTTTTTATTTGCTATGGCAGCATCCTCTGTTAGTGCAGGACGAATACCCAGCGACTTGCAAGAACTGGCAGTCTGACCGTAGCTTCTTATGGCAGGAGGGCTACGTTTGCTGTGTCTGAACTGGGACTGGGTCCTTCAGCCCAGAGTCGTGAAATGCTGCTCCCAAAAGAGTCTCGTCTGCCTCTCACCCCCGCTCTTCTGAGTCACACGTGTACAAAATCAGCCAGCGTCTTACCAGCTGCGCTTTGGGGGAACGTGTTGCTGCCACCTCTTGTGCCTGCTGCTAGTCCAGCATCACTGGTCCCATCCAGCCGAAAGCACCCAGCTTGCCTTTCACACAAACTGCTAAACCCAGGAAAAAACAGATGAAGGACCCGTATCCAGCTGGAGAATTGATCTGACAGAGGAACACCAGGCTCTTCAGTTCTATTTCTTCCTATTTCTCTATTTCTTGTGGCTTGGACAGCCCCTTGCCTGGCTGTGGGGGCAGCTTTAAAAATAATTTCCAGTGCATTTTAGTAACCAGAAAACCAAGTCCTGCTTTTTTACAGCACTCAGAACAAGGAATGTAATTAATAGGTTCAAATCCCTTCTGTAAGCAAAATTCAAAACTCGGAGGAGCGCTCTTAACGCTCAAAGCTGACAGCAACCAAAAGCATTTTACATTCAGCCCTCATAGGAAGGCAATATTACAACATGTTGCCCTGTACTTTTTTGAGCCATTCACAATTTTGAATCACTCTCATGTGATTCACATAGGCTGAGTGAAAGTGCAGATCTGATCTGCTGGCTACTCTCTTTTTATTTTTTTCCTTCCCCCTTTTCCCATTTTTCTTAATTCTCTCTCTTCGGTTGCTTAACAGTATATTTATCTCCATTTTCAAACTGAAGTTCACAAAGGGAAGGATGTATTAAGTACCCAACCAACGTATAAAGGTCGTGACACATGAATGAAGCACCGAAAAGATAATGAGATATAAAGAAAAGTTATTCTGACTTATAAGCCTTGGAGAGTCACATTTTCATACATTCTAAGCAATTTGAAGGCTAGAAATGTACTTTAAAAAAAACTTCACAAAGGTAGTTTACTCTTGCTCATTGATCCTTTCATAATGTTCATGACTTTCTCTTTTTCATACGTTCCACCAGATGATAACCTTAATTAAAGCAGAAAATTTTGTTAGAATTTCCTAAGTGAACTACCTTCCTCTTTGGGTTCTACTGTACAATTAAGCTAATTTCTTAGACCATATTTCTCAAAATTATGTTTCTTCCTGTACCATATTCTGATTCTTGTCAGGCACTGAAGCAATTTCTTCCTCACCAGCATTTTTTTTTTTTGAGCCACAGTATTGTGTAAAAACAAAATATGAAATAAATATTTCTAAGCTTGAGACATAAGAAACTTCAGCAAGATCCTTTCTCCATCCTGAAAGTTCCTCTTTAGCCCAATGTGTTCACATTTACTCTTTAAGTTGGTTGCCTCTATAATAACTAGTGTCATGCTGAGCCTCCTCTTCTCTACCTTAACTAAATCTTTTTTCTCATTAAGCTCTTCATCAAACACATAACGATGAGGTGTTGTGCATCATGTTTCAGAAAAAAACCCCAATCTCTTCTCTAAGAAAGAGACTGAGTTTATCTTTTGTAATTTTACGCTATACTTCATCCCTCTTTCCTTTGTGTCTAGGTTTGGCCTCATTCTTGCATTCGAACTTTGTTCTCAAGTTGCATATTGTTCAAGTCCAATTAATTAAACGTCTTTCTCAGTCACTTCTTCCCACTGTCTTAAATGCGGGTAATCCAGGGAATGGTCATTAGCTGAAAAGGGGTCTCCAACTGCTCTTTTAAAGCAGAAGGGAGTCAGCTGTAAAATGAAGCCCAGATAAGATCAAACCAAACCTGGAAGTACTGAGCTGAAAAGCAAGATTGTTTGGCTGAGCTTACCATTTGCCTACCAGAACTACAAAAGTGCTTAATTTAGCCCTGAAAACAAAACTGAAAGCATTGCTGGCAAGGGCTTGAAGAAAGGAAAGACTGTTGGTAATAATGATTGTGCTTGGCACTTTTTTCCCTCCAGAAAATGCTTTACAAACATTAACTAATTAAGCAAAATACAGTGTATTTCACACCCTGTGGATCTGTTCTAGTATAGTTTTTAAGCTTTGCTGCTTCTGTGATAGCCAGCAAAGAATAACCATCATTAACGCCCTGGGTTTACATGTAAAGCTGGGTCTGGGAGCAGAACCAGGGGGGGAGTACTGAAGGGGGGAGAAACGGACCTGGTTTACTCTAGTGGCTACTCTTAGTGTATGCTAATGTACACTTCATTGAACAGCAGTCAACACTTCTTAATGGAGATGCATTTGTTCCCATTTAATTGGGCATTAAATAGGGATAGAACATAATATTCTAAGCTTTTATTTTTATTTTTTTTCAGATGAAGCAAATACAACCATTAAAAAGTATGGAGCAGGCCATGAACAGTGTTGCCCTTCTCTGCCTGAGGCAAAGGACACATAAAGGAATAATAATAATTAAAAAAAAAGAACAGAAGCAAAACCACCTTGGAATATCCTTATTTATAAAACTGCTTCTAATAAAAGGAGCTCAGTAGCCTTATGGGCGGGGATGTGCTTTTGCCAAATGAAAGCCTTGGGTCGTCCTTGGGCAGAAGGGTTGGGAGGAGACGGTGAGGTGCTGGCAATGTGCCCCCAGGCCAGGGCAGTTCACACCATCCTGGCCAGTGAGGCTGTGTAGATTATAGGTTGAAGGTGATAATATTGTGTACTTTGCTTGTGTTTTTTGTATAAAATCTCCTTGGGGGCTGTCCCTTACTCCATATCCATACTGGAGTCTAGAGGACCCATCTAAGGTCTATCCACTGTTGCAAATTGCAGTACCGAGGGCTAGGAGGGGTGTTACTGTCTCTGCAGTCTTCACTCTGTTATGGTCTCTGCAGTGGTGAGATTGGCCTCCAGAACAGTTATGTACAATTCCAGTTATTAATGGTGAATGCTAATAATTAAATAACCATTCCCTTTGCCTACAGTGGAACCTGGCGTGCATCACTAAAAGCAGAGGAAGTCTCAGGTTTAGTTTCCATCTCCATCTCCCGTAGTCACTGTGCAGCACAGTAGCTGTTTAGCGTGAAAAAATGGTGGCCAGTCCTTCCTTATGATGGACAAAACACAAAGCCTTACAGGATTCAGAATACTTGGTAGCACACAGACTATCCTTATCATGCTTTCATGCATCAGGGATGACTATGTTTTTCCACTTTGATTGCCGGGGTCTGTCTTGTAATCTCCATCTCTTTTCTCTTTGCCATTCCCAGACATTTGAAATGAAAGGAGGGACGTATTTTTAAGTGACAACATCCATTTCCTTCACACTGGTAGGTGAAATCGACCCTTCTTTTTAGCAAGAAGAAAATTGCTCTGCCATGTGTATGTTATTGGCCTGTCTTGTATAAAATGTTATGCCATTCAAAGCTCCAGCAATCTGCTACAAATACAGTTGTAGCACAGAACATTTTACAAACAGCATGTCATGACAGAAATAAACCCAGCCGTAGCGTTAGAGAGAAAAAATATTTTGGCTCTGATTAGCCATTTACATCTGTGCAAGCTGACTAGGAAAGGCAGTGGGAGAGGTCATGAGCCAACCCTCTCCACCCTACGCGTTTCTTATCATCGCCTCCACAGAGCTCAGCACTGCAAGGTGTGAGCCACCTCCCTCAAAGAGCTGAGGAAAGGAGGATCTCCAAAAGCTGAGTGGGGCCTCGGCAGCTACTGCTGTCCCCTTTCCAGTGGGTCGGCACTGGGGTGGTCTGGCAGCCCCACCACAGCATGGTCTTGCCTGCTGTTGTGCCAGGAGCAGCCTCAGCGGCGGCACTGACCTGGGGCTGTAGCAGTGAAGGGAATGGAATGTCTTGAACATGCTGAATTTGCTTAACAAGATACGTGATTAAAGAAAGAGTCAGGATTCATAGCTGACTGCTTATCTTTATAGCTGACTGTGTTGGATACGTAAGGGAACAGAAGCTTCTAATGCTTTATGAGGGTAACCAAAACAAGAACCATGGGATAATGAAGTAAAGGAGGACGGCTCGAGGATAAGGGACCTGCTAGTGCAGGCTGTGTTACTCTGACAGCAAAATAAGGTGAAAAGCCAAACATTCGCCAAAAGGACACAGTGAAGAAGAAGAATGGATGAAGTAAATGACCACCAGATGCCTCTGAAGCCCCCAATGGACTGAGATGCACATGTAGGAATAGGTGGTGACTTATGTAAATTACTTTTCAGCAATTTGCTTAACAAGATACGTGATTAAAGAAAGAGTCAGGATTCATAGCTGACTGCTTATCTTTATAGCTGACTGTGTTGGATACGTAAGGAAACAGAAGCTTCTAATGCTTTATGAGGGTAACCAAAACAAGAACCATGGGATAATGAAGTAAAGGAGGACGGCTCGAGGATAAGGGACCTGCTAGTGCAGGCTGTGTTACTCTGACAGCAAAATAAGGTGAAAAGCCAAACATTCGCCAAAAGGACACAGTGAAGAAGAAGAATGGATGAAGTAAATGACCACCAGATGCCTCTGAAGCCCCCAATGGACTGAGATGCACATGTAGGAATAGGTGGTGACTTATGTAAATTACTTTTCAGCAATGTAATAAATATGTATATTTTATTTACATATGCATATTTGACTCGCAGAAAAACTGTGTAACTAACCCTTTATGGCATGCACATTAGGAGGAGCGATCCCCTGTGTGTCCAGCGCTGCAATAAAGAATACCTTCTGAATAGTCACCAAGACTATTGAGTCCTGATTTCAGCTTTTCATGGCATCAACAGGAACCACAGCCTCTTTGTTCTTCAAGCACTGAACACCTCGAAAAGACTCCAAAGTCTTGTGTTTTTAATGAAGACTAGGAGAAGAAGAGAGAAAACAAGAGTTTTGTCTGGTGACAGACTTCTCCATGGCTATTGCAACTGATTCCTGTTTACTGCATCTTCAGGGGGCTCAGGCAAGAGTTGTGTTTTGGCATCTGCAGCTGAGCCTGGTTTTACAGCCCTGCATCACTCCTGCAAAGCAAAATAAGCAGGAGCAAGGTGTGGAACCTCTGGAGATTTGTGTGACGAAGCTGAGTGGACCAGTGTCACTGAGGGAAAGGAAGGGGAGAAAAACCCAATCCCGTTTTGGGCAGTAGTCTGCCCCGCTGCTAGTTGCAGTCCTGGTTAGTGCATTTGTTTTCCAAATTCTCATAAACCTCATCTGTATGCAAAGAGAAGGTGAAGTCACTGCCAGCCTCCCAACTGCCCTGCCACTAAATTGCGAGTGATGTGGTGAAGTTCACCAGAGGCCTAACTGCCATTTTGGGCAGAGCAGGAGCCTGCAGGAATGGCAGCTCAGAGGTCCCAGCTCTGCCAGCGTGAAGGCAATGTGGGAATCCAAGCACAAAACATCAGGTGCCGCTGACACTCTGCCTCGGTTGTCACAACCCGTTCATTTTCAAGCAACTTTTCCTTAGCGTAATTTATTAGCAGCAGAAGGTGATTAACTCCAGATGGTGCTACTCAGTTTTAAATGTCCTTTCAAAGGGAAAGGCTGTTTCCCGATGCATGATTTTCCAAGTTCCACTTCAACTTAACATATTGCCACTAGCATAATAATAAAGCTAGAAAAGGTATGGAGAAGGGCAGCTGAATGACTGAAGATATGTAACAACGTCCCAGCCAGGGGACGTTAAACAGGCTACGGCCTCGCAGCATCGGGAGGGGATGGCCGGAGCAGAATGAGATAGAAGTCAGTAAGACAGGGAAGGTTTGTTTGCTGATCCTCATACAGCAGTGTTATGAGGCACCCCACAAAATTGCTGGGTGGCAGGTTTAAAATGAAAATAATGAAGCATTACTTCATATGGTTTGTAATTCAGTTGCAGAACTCATTGCTGCCAGCCGCTGGAGACCCATCATTCAAATGGCTTCAAGAGGAAATTAGCTCATTTGGGGAAGAGAGGTCTGCCAGGGCCTGTTAACGCAGAGAGGTGTTCAGACACAGGCATGTTTGGGAGCCACAGAGCTGGTGTTTCAGTGGAAGCATTGCTGTGTGTGCTCTGAGTTCTTATTCCACCCCCTAAACCACTTGCCACCAAATGCTACCAGAGGGATCTTTGGCCCCATCCAGTGCAGCTATTACCATCTAAGAAGCCCTCAGATGAAGTCAGGAGGGTGACATTAAGGACTACATGTCCCTGTACAAATAATCAGTCTACAGTACATGCACAGAGGAGGGCTGTGTTTTGCAAGAGTATGGAAACTGAGACAAACACTAATGAACCTGCCCCAAAATTACCTACCCCCTAGAAAAAGAGGGGGTTAGACCTAAGGTCTTCCCTCATCTTGGTCTTCTGATTCAGATGGCAAATGGCTTTTTAAATAACAGTGGAGGATGTAGCCTTTAATTAAATATGGAAGCTAAACCTGCCTGGTATTTTCAAAATGAGATGTAGACGCCTTGGGTATGCATCTTGGGGACAATGCTGTCTGTCCCTGTGATGTTCTGACCATATCCCTTGAAGAGTATATATCACAAAACGTTGTGATGAATGACCAGTTGCTTTCAGATGAGAAGATGGAAGACTTCCCAGGTGATCTCATTGGTTTCGAGATGCCGTGGGACACTTTATTCTGTAACAGACAACAGTTTTTTAGGATCCATTGCAACCACACTGTTGAAAGTAAATGCAGAAGAACAAAGCTGCCAGAAGGTTGCCAGAACCATAGCTACTCCCTTGCGTTTTGCAATCCCACATCCTCATTTCAGAAAGGCAGGATGGCTTGGTGGGAATTTCCCAAGTCAAGGCTTTTATACCTTTCCTCCCTGCAAGAGGCATTTGCATCATTATCATGCAGATAATATGATGGTTGTCCTGAACACCGCAGTAAGAGCACCGGTAGGACTTCTTACAAAAGGATGGAATGTGAATTTTCTCCTGCCAAGTATATGTGCAGGTGTAAGGTAGCAGATTAGGATCCTGATTTTTCTAGTCTGACACATTGTACGGTGTTGTCATTCATGGAGTTGGTGCAAAGCACCTGTGAGATGCGAGGACAAGAAAATCGATTTTATAATAACCACAAATCACAGAGGAAAAAAAAGTGCCTTTTAAGGCAGAATAGTAGAAATATATTCAGTATTTGTAATGATCTCTCTAATCTGAACAGGACCTGAGTTTTATATTTTGGAAGAGAGGGATTAGACACGCTTCCAGAGCAGCTGCAGACAGTGCTATTTTGTGGCCGATCATACATCCATAATTCAGGCAGTGAATTCTGCCTTCCTTTTCAGTTTCCCACAGTCCATTTGTTTCCAAACTACTTAGGTTTTCAACAATATTTAAAGCGGTAGAAATCATGCCAAAAGGTAATCTCTTTGCAGCCTTACCCAGGTGTGAGTTTGGTAGCATCAGTGTCTGCCCCAGGGTACCAGAGCAGTGAGGAGGGCTCCAGCTGGGACAGCAGGGTTAAGCTGGCTCCTCTGCTTGCCACTGAGTTCATTTCTGTTGTCAAAGCATCTCCTGTGTGCAGGGAAAGCAATCCCTGTTTATTATGCTGTAGGGAA
>NW_009258621.1:2481307-2491765 GCF_000687185.1 Egretta garzetta
GGGAAAATACCAGCTGGAAAGCCTGTGTAGCCTTGTGGTTTTGAGGTTTGTGTTTGGGTCCCCTGAGACTACTGAAGTCTTTAGGTTTAAAACTGAAATTGGTGGCCCCACTGCGTTTTTTGAGGTGGCAGACCCCTGGGCTATGTAATTTACATAGGATTTACAATTTAAATGGTTAAGGGTACACACAGACTGAGCTACTGCGATTCTTCATGTCCTGGCTGTAGCTGGTAATTAGACCAGTGCTAGACATAGTCAAGATGACCTGCAGCTTCTCTTACTTTACCTCTGCAGAAAAAGTTTTCTAATGATGCCCAAGTCCTGCTGACTCAACATTTGATTTTTATACATTTTTTTCCGAATAAATAACAGCATTTTTCCAACCAGTTGGCCTCATCCTCACTCCTGGCCTTGAAAATCTATGAATCTGAAACAGAAGTTGAAGAAGGAGTACTGCTTGTGTCGGAAAGAAACCCTTTTATTTTGCAATGTTAATATTCCTAATTTAGATTTACTGCTTTCCAAGCTAGGGGGTTTAAAAAGCATGTGGAAGTGCTACTACAAACCCTCCTTCCACATATTTGGGGACAGCTGAAATTCAGGGTTAACAAGTAGCTTTTTGTTTCAGCTTGGAGGAAGAATCATAAACATTCCTTACTTAAAAAAATTCCAGCAATATAAAGAAGAGCTGCAGTTCATAGGGACTAGGAATGGCGTAGGATTCTCACTGTGCTGATTATGCTCTCAGTTAAGATTTATCCATTTTCAGTTTTTGAGACTGGTACAGTCTTATCTTGATTTAAAGATAGCACAGCCCCACAAAGTCAGTAGTTAAGCTTTACGTCCTTAACAGAACGGTGTGCAATAAATGTTCTGTGAAAACAACTTCATTTCTTGGCTTTATGCTCCTGCGAGACGCTCTGAAGTAACTGGAAGAGACCAGGACCTAAAAATCACTGATGTGAAAATTTGCAATGTATTATTAGCCCTTTGGGGGACATGATAATAATCTGTGTTCCCACACCTTTTAACGAGTCATCTGTGATGAGGAGAGGGGGAGAGAGGCTACAATTGTTCTCTGCCTTCGTTTAAAGATTCTTTCAATATGCAATCGATAAAATACAATACCTCATGGTCATGTGTAATTTTACAGTGTTAAAAAATAATTATGAGAATGCTCCTTTCAATAGCTTTTTATATTTTTTTTTTTTAGTTTAACATACCTGGGTAGGCGCTTCATATGTGGCTTATTGACGTAGTGTTTATGATGGCTCCAAGAGGGATGCGAAAGTGCTCTTCCTTGTTCATAATTTTTAAATCCATGTATTCATACAGTGTATTTATATTACATGCAGTTCCAGTGGAAATGAATATTTGTCATTCCAGCCAACTGAAATCCAAATGCTTTTTAAAATTAGATATAGTTCTAAGTGGTTTCTCTTGTTTATTAATGCTGTTAATTTCTTTAAATGTCTGTCACATCAACATGAGGTCATGAAAATGAAGAGAGGTGTAACTCAAACAGCCAAAACTGGCACTAATAGCGGAAGGGAGAAGTCTGCAGGTGTGGCTTCTTGGTCCTAAGCATTGCCACATTTCCCCTGGTAGCCCTTTGGCTGTGTGTGACCCCAGACCAGTGAGGTACCTTGGCCTGCAGCTCGGTGCCTGCTGCTGCAGAGGCATACCTGGTCCTCCGCCGGTCTTCTCATCATCTCCAAATATTTGCTTTTGCACTACTTCTTTTCTGCATTGATATACATTGGCTCTATTGCTTTTCATGGATTTCTACCCTGACCTGCGACTGCAAAGCGCTTTGAGATCCCAAACACACACCCTGTCTGGTTCTCCCAAGCCCTGTACTCCTGGGCACAGTTAACTCCCAGTAAATGCTAAGCAGCAGCAGGTCAGGATGGGAAGCCTTTGCAGGTATAAACAACAGCCAAGGCAGCTGAAATATTTTTTTTTTTTTAATTGCAAATAGTCATAGTGATTATCATATTAAAATCAATGTTGTGAACTGTCAGTTATGGACTACACTATCTCTCCTCTGCCACAAACTTTCTCCTCCTCACCACATAAATCTCTTGAAACTGCAAGGGAACAAGCATTTCTCACCAAGCCCAAGAGCCTTCTGCTCTTAATCTGAATATATTTGGTTTTCTCACTGCATCTGCCAACATCCATTAGAGTCACCATTAATGGGCCATGATGGGATTTGAACAAATTGTTACAATTTACAAAATCATTACAAGCACAAAAACTTTTAGGAGCAGCTGAGGGGCGAACGCATGCTCAGGGGACAACAAGAGTTTCCCCAGCAAACTTTGCTGGTGGTGGAGGAGGAGGGCAGTTTGAAAGAGGAGTGATCAGTCTAGCTCGTGCCCTGATTAGTAAGAAAGGAACATTTTGGTCTGCGATAAATGAAGGAGCAGCCCGACGTGTTTTGAACCTTCTCAACGAGTGGGAGAGGCAGAGGAAGGCATAAGGGAATACAGTCAGCCAGGCATCAGCCCAGCACCCAGAATTGCTTTAATTACTAAGGGGACAGAAGAACCGGGAGCATGGTTCCCTGGTGCAAAGTCAGAGCATGTCAGATTAACCCCTCTTTCCATCTCCCTCTCCAAGTGCTGCCTTACACTAAGTTATGATTTGAACACTCACATGCCCACTGCTGATTTAGAGTTCATATATATGCATGAAAGGGTTTTAATTAGGGTCCTCTTGTGGCTTCATACACAAATTTGCTCTCCCTTACAGGCAGTATCCAGCAGCATCATGTCTCTTTGCTGCTGCAGGGTCATCATGCCCCTCGATCAGCTGTAGTGTGCAATGTAAATTTGGTATTTTAGCAACAGCCAGGAGCCCTGTTTCAACAGTCCATGTGCCTCACGTTATTCTGTTCACACTCTTTAAGCTGTGAAAGTCAACTCTTGAGACAGGGGGCTCTGGCAGATCTTTTCAGCCAGCCAGTCTGCCCAGGTACAGGGCTGTCAGGGGAGCTTCTGGAGTTGGTGCAGCTGCAAGGAGATCTCTTGCTAAATCCCAAGCCTGGGTTTCTAGCATGCACCAGTAACCCAGCTCTCTCAAGTTTGCATTTGTTCATTTTTGAATCCCAAACCAGTATCAAATTGTGTCCAAGTCTGACTTTTGCATTTTTAATCCCATTTCTAGGCATGTGAAGAACTGGGAAATACAACTCTGAGGTTTTGGTTAAACCAGACTGATCTTGTATTGGGAGCAAATCAGAGTGCCGCTTGATGCTTGTTTTGGGGACCTGCTGAAATTAGAAAAAGCTACAAAATATTGTGTGCAGCTTACACATGCTATTTGGCAATCTTTTCTTATTTAGAAGACTTATACGGGAAACCATCAAAGCTGTGTTGAAGAGAAGTGTAGAGAATATAAACCCGATGAGAATAAGCGACTCACCAGGTTGTATATTGCTCAGGAGAGGTGAAGCGCTTACTTGCCTTGGAAGCTTGGAGCTGGTACAGTGGCTAGAGTAGAAATTATTGCTAAAATTAGAAAATTACAAGTAGCTTTCTGTCATTTGCTATTCACCCCAGAGCAAAACAGAATCTTTAAAGGAAATATAGCTCAGAGGGCTACCCATGAGGCACTGATGTGCCTAGAGATGTTCTTAGGGCACTGCTGCAGAATTTTTGGTACAAAATTTTTTTTGCTGTACAAAAGAGAGTCAAAGGGACAGTAATAAAGAAAAAAGTCTCATTCTGGCACATAATGAGCTCAGGTATCACATGAGCGTGTTTTACAGTTAGAAATACTGGTGACTGACACTATTTTTCAGCTTGACAGTGTAATAGGTTTGATAGGTTTTTGACCCTTTTCAAGGTGAGGTTTGGACACATATTTGTTGCTGTACAAAAGAGAGTCAAAGGGACAGTAATGAGTGCAGGAGGCCAAGGTCTTTCTGCCCATCACTGGCCCACTAAAAACTGGGTTTGGATTGCAGCATGGTGTTGAGGATAGCCTAAACATGGAAAAATTGCCTAGCTTGCTCTCTCAATGTGTAAAACTTGCCAGCTTTCATGTCACTTCTAAGAACATTATAAAATGCATGGCTGTGAACAGAAAGCAAAAACCCACTGAAGAGAGGATCTTCTGAAAGCCCTCTGGAAAGCATTGCTCCTCCTATACAGATCAGCCAGAGAACTGATAATAAATGAATGTCATGCAAGTCCCACACTAAGCTGGGACAAAACCATACACGTATGTAATGGATCTGCATTGCCCATGCAGGTTCCATCCAGTAAACAGTGCTGTAAATGCCAAGAGAGTGGTAAAAGGACAGACTTTGAAACCTTACCCCACGTTTCTACTGAGAGAGATGGCTTTGAGGGGATTTCTGGCCTTTTTGTGCTGGAAACCTCTCATCCTGCCCGTGGAGAGGTCTGCTGGGGTCTCCAACTGTTTGGAAACCGTCTGTGTCTTGCTGCTTCCTAGCTTCAACCTCACAGTGTCCTGTCAGGGATGTCGTGCCTTGGGGGGATCCAGCTGCTTCCTATCCCTTTGGCACCATGTCTTCTGGATGCTGTTCTGAGACCCAGGGCACAGCTGGGCAGCCATCCCATGAGTCGGTAGTGGCTGCCATGGGGGAAGGACAGCTTGCATGACCTAGGGCAAATGAGTGTCAGACTCAAATTCCACTTTGGGTGATAAGATCCAGATGAAAAGCCAAGGAGGCAATGTCTTGAGAGCCATCGCTGGAGGGAGGAGCAGACAGCCTTGAGCTGACAGCAGAACACCAAGAAATAGGCAAGCAGGCTGACACAGTCATTAATAACGAGGGATTCTTCTAACAAAGGCAGGGAAAACTTTTATCTCTACTTCTTAGGAAGAAAGTGGAGGGAGAGAAAGAGAGATATGATGTGAAATTTCCACAAATTTTAAACTAATTCAGAGAAGAACCTCAAAGCCATCCTCATGGATCATGTGCAAAAGCGACACGGTGTCACTAGGAATGGGTTTTCCTGGTGGTGGGGCTGGGCAGTGTGCTTGTGTATCACTCTGGCTGTGGGACCAGGAGAAAATTAGTAATCTGAGTTTCATTCAGCTGAAGCAGTTCCTTATTTGAAGTTGCCCAGCCATGATATTAGCTCAGAAAGCCTGTCTGCCTGAAATGGGGGAACCACAGAGTGAAAGTGAAAAAGTGAATGAGGAGAGAAGGTAACGAGCCAGAAGGTCATTGATTTCCCACCCCATTTAAAAAGAGGGAGCAAGCAGGGGTTTGTGTCGGCAATGAGACTAGCTCATGCGGAGAGCAAATGGAGTCCACAGGAGCTGCTGAGGAAATTTGCTCCGGGAGTCAGGCTGTGCCACAGGCAGAGATCCGCGGCGGTGGAAAGCCTCCTGCCCATCGGAGGGCTCACAGGGGCGGTGAGGTGGCCTGGAGCCGCTTTTGAGTGACACGAGGTTATGCCAAAAGAGATAGAATGGCCCTTTGCTTGTAATTCAAAGTGAATTCCCTTTCCCTCTGGTGCTGCAGTCAGGTCCAGAGTCAGGCAGGAGAAAATACTTGTCAGGGTGCTAAATGTTTTATGCTCAGCCACCTGTACTGCGTCAACAGCGTTCAGCAGGCTCTTCAAATGAATTGCCAACCACCTACGTTGCTTTGGTGCGGGACACCCACTCCTGCAGACTTTATCTGCAGTAATAATCCTTACTTGGTTTATTATTAATTAATAATATTTTTTATTAAATTAAATTTATTAAATAATATTTTGAATTAATCCTGGCTTGGAAGAGCCAGGCTTGGAGGATGGCCCTGGACACAGCCAGAGCCTGTTAGGGTGGGGGCGCTCCTCAAGCAAGGGTGGAAAACCAGAGACATAGGTCTTGGAGACACAGTCTTACCATGGATTCCCTTTGCTTCTCTGCTTCAGGTCACGTGAGGACTAAACCACTGGTTTCCCTGTAAGAGCGTGAGCTAATTCAGCAGTAGTCTGTAGTAAAAAAAGTAAGGGGTGGAAAGATGTTCTTTTCTAGCAAAATATGAGGCTGTTCCTTTGAGGTGCCAAAAGAAAAGAGAAACAGTCAGGGAAAGGTAAATAAGAGATGGTCCTTTTTTTTAAGGAAGCGGTTAAATGTGAGGCACAGAAGTATTCTTTATTAAAAGAAATAAATCAATTCCTTCAGCACCTAAGAATCAACATGAACCTCTCTACAGGCTCTTGTTCGATGTGTGTTTTAAGACAAGAAAATAGCTTCTATTTTTGATAATCTTTGTTTGCCAAGACTTAGAGCTGCACATACAAATCCATTTCTCTTCACCTCGCAAGGATTTATAGCTGCAGTCAGTCTTTCAGGGGAATAGCCATCAAAGCCTCCAGCCGGTGCTCAGTGACTGGGAATTGATACTGCATCAGATCCACAGAGAAGAGGTGACATGATGTTTCCCCTGGGATCCCTGTAAAAATGACATGGAAAAGACAGAAACATTCGCAGATTGCATTGTGAACGCTGAAGAAAATGTAGCAGCCAAAACAAGAAATAGTCTCGGAAATTACAAACCCTCATTGAAGGTTAATGCTTACGGAGATGTGGGAAGCAGTCCCAGTGGTACATTATTAGCCAAGCTGTAATAAATGTGTTTTCCATCAGTTTAAGTGCCAAAGGCTAGACCATGGGTATGGCACTTCCAAACTGGAGGCATATGGTGCCCTGAACTGCACTGCAGCTGAAGGAGCCCACAGCTGTAGATACCTGATGGAGGAGCTGATCCATGGCTGACAGCTGTGGATCAGGCCAGGTCAGCCCTTCCACTCCACTGATCCATCCTCGGTCCGGACTCACAGAATTAGCTCAAGAAGCAGGAGAAGGAAAAATTGTACCAAAAACTTGTCCATGGGTGGGCTCCAGCTCTCCGTGTTAAGTTCTCCAAAACAAAATAGATGCCAGAAATAAAAACCATTCATCTGCCAGGGCTGAATGTATGTGTTTTCTGATTTCCTAGTGTGCCATTGGCAATTGCCAGAGTCATCTATTTTTTGAGCTATGCGCCTACATTGCATGTTCCAAATGGATAGTTTAGTCCTTGTGTTGCACAAATACATACTTTCTCTATTAAAATGTCTTGTTGACTGGTTGGATGATAATAAAAGTGATGTAGAAATATATGCTCACCTGAGCCAGCTGCCAGTTTGGGTGGTTTTCCTGAACTGGATGCCGTAGGTGGCACGAGTGATGTAGCTGACATGGATTCAAGCTGCATTTATCCCCTCTTGGCTGAAGCGATAGCTTTTTGATTGGGGTAGAGGAGCTTGAAATTATCTGTAGGGCTGTCAAATATTAAGTTGTTCTGGTTTTATTTGTTTTAACTTAATGAATACTCTACTGCTACCAGAATGCCCTCAAAAAGCCCTTCCTTAAGCTACCAGAAAGCTGTGATTGACACATCTCTTACATCCATGTGAAATGCAAAGGTATATATGATATATGGGAGCCGTCATCTGCACATTTTGTCTCGAGTGAATAGAGCCAAACTATTTGCCTGAGCTGCACAAATGTCACTAAAATCATGAGTTTCAACATGAACAAGAGTTGAAGATAATTTTGTAATCTGCTGCTAGTATCACTCAGTAGCATTGCATTTAAAGAGGTTTGCTGAGATGAATAACATTTTGAATTTACTATTGCGATGTTACCTGCTTGATTCCTTGGCTGCTGTAAACCAACACACCACCAGTGATGCTACTGGAAATATATGAATTAATGCCAGCTGGAGATCTGGCCCACTGTCAAACTATAAAATTCTCTTTCTGAAACTATTTTACTTGGCAAGGCGGCCAGATATACATATGAGCTTCTTAATTAAAACAGATGGCAAGAGGCCCTGAATTTCAGTAATAGATAATGCATACAGGTAACAAGGACACATTGCTCAACATCATTTGTGGTGAATCACAGGAACCTAAAAGGAAGCTCAGAGAAAGGTGCTAGCCTATAAAACCAGCTGGGTGGACTCACAGCTTCATGGCTTTAATAGTTGGTATCTGATCTTCTTTTCACGTACCTTTATTTAAATTCCTACATTTACTGCTCCAGCACCAAGTTCAGTGTGGTGGCAGGGTTATGGAGTGGGTGATAATACGTACAGCGTACCTTAGATGAGTGAGTTTGATCAAGGATGCATGTTAAGTAGCAAGAGAGAGGAAATCTGCCATGAAATCCAAAGGAACTGAGCTTGAGTTGCTACAAGTAGATTGAGCATGTTTATGTCTCAGATCCCTTTATTTCCCAGTTCCTTGGCTGACTGAAGATTGCCAAAGTTGGTAAATGTTTAACTTGACTTCGGCTGTATTTCCCAGTGCTGTGGGCACAAGTGACCAGTTCGTGGAAGCACCGTGTTTGCACATTGTAATCAGTTTGCTAGATGAAATATTAATACTCCTGAATATACCTAAGGCACACATGTAGGATTTCTTTTCACTTCTGAATTTTGATATGTTTAATTTTCAGTACTCAAGTGCCACAACAGACTAGTGGGCTGCGAAGGTCTGATCTTAAGTTGATGTCTGGAGCCGGTGTAGCATGGGGGTAAGTCTCTGAGCTTTGCCATGCCACCGCCAAAACATGGCTCTTCCCTGGCACATGGGCAGATGTGGTTGCAGAAGACTTATTTCTCCCAGCTGTGCTGTTCCTCATGCTCAGCTGCTCCAGCCACTGTCAGATGTGCAAGGGTTTTAGCAGCGGCAATGAACTGAGATTGCTCCATACATTTCACAAGGGCTAAGTGTAAGGTGGTAGCACCATTCTGGCAACAGCAAACATCCCCTGAGAAACTACACCTCCATCTTCCATCCCATCAGCCAATCTGCCAGGGATCGACATTGTTTCATAAAAGGACCTTTTGATATATCTCTTTATTTTATCCTTTTTAAGTGGTAAATTCAGTGTGTAGTTGTATGAAGTACTGAGTTCTGGATGGTGAAGCAAGCAGCAGTAGTGAAGGGATTGTTTTTGACATCATATATAGAATTTTTGGGTTTTTTTGTGGGTTTTTTTTACTGTATATTTGTCTTTTTCTGCTGAAAAGTGATTTATCTTTCCTTTTCTTTTTTTTTTTTTTGGTGTCCTAGCCTACTCTTCTTACTAACACTACATGCAGATTTTCTTATGATTGAAGGGAGGAAGAGCTCTGAAACCTTGAACATGATCTCGGACTGTTCTCTAGGAGCATGTGCTGTTGCAGTGTGATGCTGTTCAGCAAAAGCATGTATCTTTTTCGTTTTCCTTCCAGTTCCAGCTGGCATGCATTGGGAAGGCATTCTGCACCTAACAGAAATTTGGACCAAGTCTGGCTGCTCTCCAGAAGACCTTGTTCAGTGCAACTGAGAGCAGAGTCCAAATGGTTCCAGCCAAACTGGAGCTGATAGCAAAGAAAAGACAGAATTTTATTTCCTGGCTCAATATGATGCAATCAATTCAGTGAATTCCTTGTCAAAATAAGATGCATGTTGACACCTATGAGCATATCTCATCAGTTTTTCATCGTGTCTGATAGCTCATGAAGAAATTGTATGTATTTTTGATGAAGCATAATTACCTTAATAATTTTTCAGAATTCAAACAGTATGTCATAACTTCCTTCTTCCCATTTCTTTCTCTTCATTACTTCTGTTGATGGCTTGCTGCCTAGTCAGTTAGCTTTTTAGCAGCTAGCTTTGAAAAAACATGTTTGAACTGGTGCTCGATTGCCCTCTCCTTCATTTGTGTCAGGGGTGAAAACAGGAGGTTCATGCAGCTCCCCTTGGGAAGCTGCTGGGAAAAAAGCAAATATTGCTGCTGTGAAAAGGTGGTGTTTGCTGGCTTCTGCAATGGCAGTAAGTCCATTTCTGTACCGGTGCAAAGTGCAGCCATTAATGGGATTATCCCAGAGGAAGGATGCTGGGATGGGAATTGGAAGGAGCAGGGACCGCAGCTTGCTTGTGGTGGTGACCCAGTTCCTGAGAGCATTTCCGTGAGCCTCCTCCTCTGCTGACCTCATCCCTTGCCTGTAGCCTTGTAATGAGATTTGAAACTCTCTGGGGTGGTGGCCACTTTGCTGTCACCTGCATCCATCGGGCTTCAGGAGACCCTGCGCTGTGGTGGCTGCAGCAGTGCTGAGCTAGAAGCGACACTGGCAATTTGTGAGCCAGTTTACCCAACTCTTTGGAGTAAGTTCAACCTCAGCCTGCTGGATTAAATTCAGTTTTCAGTTAAACCAGTGACACATAGAATCATAGAATGTTTTGGTTGGAAGGGACCCCTAGAGGTCATCTAGTCCAACCCCCCTGCAGTGAACAGGGACACCTTTAATCAGACCAGGCTGCTCTGAGCCCCATCCAACCTGGCCTTGAATGTTTCCAGGGATGGGGCCTCCACTGCCTCTCTGGGCAACCCGTTCCAGTGTTTCACCACTCTCATTGTAAAGAATTTCTTCCTTATATCCAGTCTAAA
>NW_009258621.1:2492147-2545269 GCF_000687185.1 Egretta garzetta
GCCAGCGCACATTGCCGGCTCATGTCCAGCTTTTCATCCACCAGCACCCCCAAGTCCCTCTCGGCAGGGCTGCTCTTGATCCTTTCATCCCCCACCCTGTATTGATACCAGGGGTTGCCCCAATGCAAGTGCAGGACCTGGCACTTGGCCTTGTTGAACCTCATGAAGTTCACACAGGCCCACCTCTCCAGCTTGTCCAGGTCTCTTTGGATGACATCCCGTCCTTCTGGTGTGTCAACCGCAGCTTGGTGTCATCTGCAAACTTGCTGAGGGTGCACTCAATCTCGCTGTCCATGTCACTGATGAACATATTAAACAGCACTGGTCCCAGTACAGACCCCTGAGGGACATCACTTGATTGAAGAAAACAGCCCATGGGCATTTTATAGAGGGAAGAGACATGGTCCCTTGTTGGAATGCTACAGCCACAGGAGAAGAGGATGCTTGAGATGTTGTCTTAATGAAAAGATCTTTCATACGTATAATTAAACATAATATATGCTATTATATCTATGTAGCTTATATAAGGAGAGAAGAACATTTTGTATGTTATTTACTAATTCGCCATGAGTGCAAAAATGCTGACAAGAACCTCAGCAGCAATTCAAAGAAAAGCAATGTATTTGTCCTCGTAAAAAAAAAGCAGTGAAACAACGTGGGCAGTGGGGAGGGACACTTAGCTCCTATTTTCAGTTCTGATGCCTCAATAGTGTTCAGTGGCAGTAAATAGTACCATACCTCTGGCTGCCTTTAGCTACGGTTGTGTTGTGCAGCTGCTTTGCTGGGTGCAGAGCATCGAGTTCAGCTCAGACGCTGCCGGTGGGGCAGGGTCTCGTGCTGGCTCACTTTCTCTCGGAGCCAGGATGGCTGGCTGTACGCCTAGGGCTCCACAGGCACGTGCAAAGGTTTTGTGTCCATAAGGTAAGAGAAAATTCGTCTTCACTCAGGCAGTAAATTGTAACTTAGTCTTTCAATCAGGTGTTGAAAGTAGAAGCCAAATTCGGGATGGTTCAGGATTCCTTTAGAAGTAAAAATTTGGCTCAAGTTCTATCATCTTCCTGCCCTGACAAAATTTAGCATTTAATAGTGTCTCTCTTGTGCAGATGCCTGCTGGTGTCTCTCCTTATCAACTGAGGAAAGACCAAAGAGATAAACAAGTATTTTCCAAAAAAAGTTTAACTTGGGGCTGAAGCCTTGTCACACACCTGGTCCGGCCTCTAATGTTTTGGGAGGAAACTGGGGCAAAGCAGCCTGTGGACACTAATACGGCAGCAGGTAGGAGCACGCTGTCAGCTCCTGTTCACTCCCGGGGAGCTCTTCCTCTTGTAGGTCTTCCTCATCTGTGGGTTTGAGGTTGCAACAGACTTTCTGTGAATTATTTAAAAAATGGGGCTCCAAAAGGAGTAGGCTCAGACTTGCAAAAATATTTTCATAGGTTTGGGTTTGGTTTTGGTTTTGTTCTCTATTTTATCCATTCTTGAGAGTTTTAAACAGTTGATATTTGGTTCATGTCCTTTGGGAACGTTACACTCATCTGAAAAAACACCGTGTGGCTTCTGTGATCAAGCCAAATGAAGCAACAGAGCTCAAATTTAGAACACTGAATAGTAAGTTCACAGAGTAACTCTGTCACCACCAGCAAACACGCACAAATCCACATATCCCTCAGAGCAGTTCAGGAAGGCTGACACCTGAATGGAGGCACGACGCTAACAAAAATAAGGAAAAACTATCCCAGCAAAATACATGCTTGTCCATTATTTCTTTGCTTGCCTCTAATAATGTTAAATATTATTCTGATGTGAAAATTTTCAAGTCCGACAGCTTAGGGGTATTATTCAGTTACGTTGCTACTTCTGGACTGTGCATATGTAAGAACCTGGAAATAAAAAGGGGTCTCAGCCGTAGCAGATGCTTTCACTGCATGAGTAAGGAGTAAAGCAGCACTGCTGGGAAGCGGGTCCAGCTTCCATCAGGTTTATCTGTGCTAAGGAAACCCAACAAGAGTCTGGATGTATGATGGACAAGTATTTTTAAAAACCAGTCAGCACAATTTATTCTCCCATTGCAGTGCAACTCTGCTGCTAATGGTAATTGAGAGGGTTTAGCTGTTCGTTATCTCAGTGTGCTAGCTACTGCTGATGGATCAGCCAAGACCTGTTTGCAAAAGTGACACTCCTGCGATGTTCACATCTGCCTTGTGATACTTATATGCCAAAGACCTAGAGCTTTTGTGAAGTGCTAATACGCTTCTATACTTATGGAGGGTTTCTCCATTGAGACTGCGAGTCTGCATAGCCTTCTGCAGGCAGACACGAGTGCCCCACACCCACAGGAGGCTTTGCTAAAACTCAGTGCTTCCCAGAATCTGTGCTGCGAGGTAAGGGGTACCGGTGTAGGCTTGGTGTTGCACTAATATGGCTGCGTGGTTTCTGATCCATTGAGACTGCAGGAAAAATGCACTTGGGTGCACACAGCTGGGCAGGTCGAGCCTCTCTGGATTCCTTTGGGTAATGGATAGATAATCTCACCCCTGTTTTAGCACTTCTGCAAACCTGTTTGCAAAGTCTTCCCTTGGACTACTTTGGCATGCTCTTCGTCTGCTTGCAGAACTGATGACTGGCACCAGAACAGGTCCAGAGAAGATCTGCTATGATGATGAAGGGAAGTGCAAATGTATCACACAAGAAAAGATAAAAAGCGTGGTTTGCTTAGTCTAGCAGAACAGGGATGAGAGGAGACATGATTGCTGTCTATAAACAAACCAGGTAAACAAATATCTCGGAGAGGGCAGAGCTCTTCAGTTTAAAGCAAGTCCAGGCAGAGCTGGGAGCAGAACTTGTGTCTCCAGCCGTGTTTCAGCCCTCCGGTGTCACACAACCCACCCTTCCCTGCCACAGGGTCTGCAGTCGCCGTTTTTCCAGCCAAGCCAAGCCAATAACATATTGGTTCCAGGAAACGTGAAGTGCAAGCTTAATGCAGAATCCAAACAAAGCTCTGTGATTTTTTTCTGGAGATTTGTATTATTTACAGTCATTCTCTACCTCAAACATGTTTGCGTCTCTGTGAAATGAAAGGGTGTTATTTTTAAATCATGTCATTATTCAGAAGAAAGTAATTCTGAGAGTATGTTGCAGAGACATCATCAGTTGGTAGAGATGGAGAAAGTTGAGAGGGCACAAACCCCTTCCAGTAAGTGTATTTTTTTTTTCCCACTCACTGAAGAGCAGATGGGGGGAAAAAAATTTTACCAAACAATTGGACAAGCCCTAGAACTTTATTGGTCTTGGCTGCAGATTTTATCTCTTGGAGTATTTTGTCACTAGAGGTTTGATGCCACTAAGATGAGTGGAACTTTAAATGCAGCCACTAACTCAACATGCACCATTTGGTTTTAGAGGGACAAGTCCTGGAGCTCTTTCGGTCCTGCAGCAGGATTTTCTGCATTCCTAAAAATGCCATGGTCCTGTTGGAAAGCATTTGCCATGTGGAGTCCCACCACCTCCGGTGCAAAGCCAAGTTCCAAACCCTTCTGGGAGTGAAGTATGACCAGCGGGCACCATGCTGCTTGGCAGCTTTCCGAAGCAGACAGCAGCTTCGAGATGCCCACGGGAGGGACCAGGAACTTCTCGATCCTTGTGTGTTTGTCCTAAATATGTGCAATTAGGTAAAATTAGGTAAGTGTGGGAAGGGTTATCACCAGGAAAGCTGCTGTGTGGGTGGAATAGGGAATGGACCATGAGCTGACATTGCTGAAATGTCTCAGCTGAAACTGCAACCAGCAATTTGCTGTGTTGCTTATCTTGATATGTTTGTATGAAGGGAAAATAACATTCCCCAGTAAAACTACTGGGTTCGTAGCCTGACAGGGTGCAGCACCCTACACTGACAGATGTGTCCAAGGGCTTTTTCTGTCAGCTCAGTTAGGATGAAATCTGCAATGCCATGTGCCACATGCAAACTACTAAATAAATTCCTACCACAGAAACATGAGGCAATTTCCAGGTGTCAGTAAGTGTGAACCATGATGGAAGAAGAATGGAATACTTTATCTTTCACTACCATTTGAAAACCCCAAATATTAACCGAAATCAAGCCTTTTCCTAAGAATTCTGCAGATAAGCCTTGCTCAGAAGGCTTTCAAGGGATATTTGTGTGTTTTAAAATTACTTCTATGGCGATAAAAGTGCCCATGAAAGACATCCAAAGTGATTCCTTGAGAAGCATTAAACCTACAACAGGAAGGAAGCTCAGGATTCATCAGAAAAGTTGTAGGACCTTGCAACATCAAGCAAAAATATTCTGCTTTCAACACCTGCTTCCACCTCCCCCTGCCAAAATAAAATTAATCTAAGACCATGGTCTTTGTCCCTGGCAGGTAACCTGGAAAAAAAAAGGCAAATGTATGAACTGAAGCAGGTCTGTTGAATAAGATAACGCTGCCCAGCACTTACAAGGTATCTGGGATATTCTTGAATTAAGTACAGTAGTGCTCTGACCATGTTCTGGCTGATTCAATGTAGAAGTCATTAAAATCATCTCCCCTTCTCTCCTGGAGCCACCTCCCAGTCCCTCCCAAAGCAGCTGAGGTAGTAACGTCAATGCTAAATGATCGCTGGTGTTGGTATCACAACAATAATGACAACACAGTATTAACGCAGATTCTTCTGCGTCAGTTTGATAGGGATGCTTTGCCTATCTGGCAAAAACTTACGACTCAAGACAAATTAACCAAGTTATGGAGGAGAAATTACTGCGTGATACCTAGTCCTGCTAAACTGATCTGGTTGCAATGCTGTTTGGCTGGGAGCTTTGCAAGTTTCAAATTTGCTCTGGTACTTCTGTTGTTTGCCAGGAAGATGATAAAGCATTTTGGTCACAAACTTCATTTTCTGAAGTTGCTAAGGTGAGCAGCACCGCTGCCCTGCCATTCTGTGGCTAATCTACTAGAAAATTATAGTGCTACACCTAGGAATAAGTGGTGCTTGGAGTGAATCTCTAGTTGTATGAGACACAGTGCTGGACCTTCTAGGTCACATGGCATGGAGGAAACCTCACATATAGCTAGGGATATGGGGAGAATACTGACCTCATGTTAAGACGGTTCAGGCTGATTTTGAACTAAGTTGCTGCAATATCAAGTTTGGCAACTTTTTAGGGCATCATTCTTCTCAGGCTGCCTAAAGGATGAAATATGTAAGGATAAAATACGGAAAGTCAAACCACAACTTGATAAGAAACAGGAAGATTGCTGGGGTGCTGTAGCTGTGTTTCAAGCAAGAGTCAAGCCTAGAAGGTGGCCATTTCCTAGCTCTGTTCCTGGGCAGACTTAGCCCACTACCCTTTCAATATCCACAGCACATCTATTCACTTTGTTATCTCTCCCCAGGGTATACCACAGCAAATGCATTTTGCAGTATTACCCAAAATAACTCCTAATTCACAGTCAGGGCAGAAGAAATTCCAGTTCTGTGAGGTTTTACACAAATACACCTGTCTGCACCAAGGAAATGGCAGCAGGAGATACTAGCGATGAGGTTGTTTCTCTAAGGCATCATTATCACTGACAACTGTATTATGGTAATGAATAAATCACCTCTTCCACAGTTAATAAAATTTAGGATGTAACTATCATCTCCTTGCTATATGGCTCCAACAATGAAATGGGTCAGCAAATGTGCTATGACATTATCTGCTACCATTTATTCTTTATATAGAAATTGGATTGATCAATGTTATCTTTCTAAAAAAAATCACGCACATGAGCATGTGAATTTAGATATTAAGCTTGTCCTAAGATGTGGGCAACTGGTGGGTATTGACTGTTTAGAAGGTCTAAACAGACTTTATGGATATTCTGGAAATATTAGCTGTTTATAACACTTTAAAATTCTTTCTAATCTATTGAATTTATAGTTCTTGGATGTAATTGCTGTCTAAAGAGAAGGAAACTCTTCAGCTTTTTCCTTTTCACCTATTCATACAAGCCAGGCATGCTCTTCTCACTGTCACAGCCTGCAAACAGATCATTCCTTTTGTGCTACATCGTCTCTTTGCTGACTGAAGTTTTCATCGTTTTTGGCCTTACACCCTTGTGCCTATAACTCCATATCTTTGTTTAGCATCACTTTTGCTGACAGCAGACACCCAATGGAAATGTTTCTCTTCATTCTGTAATTTTTCTGCCCTTGATGATCTCTATCTATGGAGGAAATTGGACTTTTATTTCTGTGTTTCTGTGGGAGCTGAGGTGAAGACTAGTTTCAGCAAATCATCCTAACATCTTATTATTTTTGCTCCTCCTACATGATCTCTCTTCTTATACAACTTTATAAATTATGCCTTTCAAACCAGGGTAGTCAGTGTTCCCAACAGAGCCACTTTTCTCCCTCACCTTGATGTGATCGAGGTGGGGTTGAGGCCACCAAGGGCTTCGCTGGCCCCACGGGGCCCACCCTCACAAACATGAAGCGGGTGGGGAAGAGCACAAGTGGCTGGGAAGGAAAGTGGGTGGCACCAGAGGCAGAGGCGTGGCAGCATTGGCCTGTTAACCATCAGTGGAGCTTAAATTAGCTGTGACACCACAGGATTAGAGCCAAGATACCGTTACAAGTATTGATGTTCAATGAATCTTCTCTTTTTTTTTATTTCCCCTTTCCTCAAAATGTTCAAAATTACAAGACACAGCATAAACTACTTCTAATATTTCCTCTTTTTCTTTCCTAACATTTCTAAAAGATCTTTGATATTATTCCCTTGAAGCTGTGAATATGCTTATAGATACTTGATAATACAGAGATTGGACCTTTGTGCCTCTGCCTTGGCGCTAGCATGACTTTGCCATTGTAAGTTGACCTCAGTGAGAGCCAACTGTAAGTACAGCCACAAGGACTAGCATAGAGGTGAGAAATGATAAGACAAGCTGTAAAATAGATGAATATGCCCAGTGGTGATATCACCAATTGCTTCAGCTTCTCAAGCTTGGCATTTGCAAAGACTCCATCCAAAGCACTCAGTGTATTTGTAGCCTTGTAATTCACTGGTATCTCTACTGCATGCAGGTTTTTAGACGTAAAGATGGAGACTGATCAAACCCGGTGTGTTTTCCTCTCTGCAGCATTCTTGGTTCCTAGCTGGCAGGGCTATTTTTCATGCGTTGGCAATGTCTACCCTTGTTGTTTTCAGAACATGAATCTACAGTCGGTAAGGTTTCCCCTCTCTGTTAAGCATATGTCTCATCTCAAAGTTGCTTCAGTAGAGTCCTCTCACCTCTATTGAATCCTGCACTGCGCTTCTGAAAGAGCAATGCTCACATTTCATCCCCTCTCTCTGGGTTTAGCTTTCACATCAGTGTCATGAGCCAAAGGCAGAACTGGAACTCCGATTGGAAATTTGCATTAGACACGGACCAGGACTTAGTATGTACTGAAGGGTACGTTTCACCAAAGCATACACCTTCCTAGGAAGAAAGTAACCAATTTATAGTTCATGTGGAAAACTCTGTCAAGGGATCAGTTGATAAGCTGTTCATGAAATTCCAAGCCAGCAAACACACCCACCAAATAAACCTTGAGAAAGTGGTGGTTTATTTTAGGACTCAGAAATAGTGTATTTCTCAGAGGAAGATAGATTAGATAATCTCGAGAAGACTGAGAGGGGACCTTATCAACACGTACAAATATCTTAAGGGTGGAAGTCACGAGGATGGAAGCAGTCTGTTTGCAGTGGTTTCCAGCGACAGGACTAGGGGCAATGGGTGCAAACGGAAACATAAGAGGTTTCAGTTGAATATGAGGAAAAACTTCTTTACTCTAAGGGTGACAGAGCACTGGAACAGGCTGCCCAGGGAGGTTGTGGAGTCTCCTTCTCTGGAGATATTCAAATATTCGCCTGGACGAAGTCCTGTGTAGAATGTTCTAGGAGAGCCTGCTTTAGCAGGGGGGTTGGACTAGATGATCTCCCGAGGTCCCTTCCAACCCTTGCGATTCTGTGATTCTGTGATCTCATCAGAAAAAAACCATAGGAACCTGCACTAAAAAATCAGTAACAAGAATGGAAGTTTTTACCTTATTTTAAATTAATCATGCGAATCTTGGTGAAAAAAAATCACATTTTAGCTCCCCTTGAGCTGGGCTTCATTCATGAAAGATATTTCAAAGAATGACTAAGAAAGAAAAGAAAGTTGAAAATGAAACTGGCCAGTTGATTAGGATCAGTTCGTACATCATGTGTCAGGATGTTAAGAGTGTCCTGAAAGGAAGCAAAGAGACTTAACATTGACCAACCAATGTGCTAAACATGTCTATATTTCAAAGTTATATAAAGACAAAATAAAAAATCACTTAAATTATCATGGATAATCAAGCATCAGGAATGAATAAAAGAGCTTGGTATGTGGTCAGCTTGAATAAGCAAGGTGGTTTTCCCATTCAAAGGCAATGTCATTCAGAAAAAAGTTCACACTTTAAGGCTTCCCTCCCATGTTTAAAACAGTTTTGGTTAATGGAGGGTTTTGCAATTCATGAGTAAAGCATTTTGAATAACTTCATGAAAAATAGTAAAGCTTCTTTTGCAACAACTTGAAAATGCCAGGACTACCAGTGCTTTTCAAGGGGAAAATTGAGTCAATAAAGCCTGGATTGCTTTCTTCTCCTGCCAGGAGCTGTTGTTAAATGTCTTCAGTAGAGGTAACAGCACCAGCCACTGATACTAGATGTACCGGAGCAGTGATTGTATCTTGTAGTGTATCACTGCTGCGTTAAACATGATAGTCTATAGATATGGATGACACACTTTCCAGCAGTATCTTTCATTAGAACAACTGGGTCAAAGCAGAAAACACTGTTAAACTCTGCCTTGGTGGAACATTTATAACAAATCACTGTTGTGCAGCTGTTAGTCCAGTGCTGGCAGCGCTGTCGTGAAGAATTTGGCCAAGGTGTGCTCAAACTCCATGGTATCGCCCTGGCAGCTATTAAATTTTTTTCCACCTTGTCCTACCTTTTTCTAAATCCTCCACTTCCTTTCACAAAAAAAGGGGCATAGTGTGCCCTGTTGCTGTCTCTGCCTCTTCATTGCCCATTCTGTCTGGGAGAATGCTGTAATAATAATAATAATAATAATAATAATAAAAAAAAAAAGTGCACAAGCACTGTATGAGAATACCCCTAGTATTTCTTCAAAACCATAGGAGAAAGCTAAACAGAGAATGGAAAGATATTGAAGGCCTGCAAAGAAACAGGGAGAGAAGCAATAGGAATGTTTTCCCCATTGTAGTAAATTCTTTGGTAAAAAGAAAGTATTTATATGCAGGGACTAATTTTCCACCAGCAGTGGAATAAAGGCCAAAAAGGACCAGCTGAAATAAAATATATTGAACAAAAATGTGCCAATGCTATGTTACATATCACATGACAATTCTTCTTGGTCTCCATAGTAATGTCAAAATATCCCCAAAGCTCTATAATAAGTTATTGCCAAAATACCCTGCTCTAAAAAAAGTGAACTCTTTTATCATGCCTCACTTAAAATGTCTTCTTGAGTGCAGGAAACCTTTAGCGTTGGACGGATTCAGTTCACCTTGCTGGTCAGCTAGTTGTCCCTGTGTGTTCCCTTCGTTCAGCTCATGTCTGCAAAATATAGTATCAGGTAGGACACTTGGCCCACACTTGCAGATCTGACCTGTTTAGTAAAAGATTGACCAATGCCTCTCCAGGGACAAACTGCCAGAGTTTTGGTCAGTGGAAAAACCTTTCCTTCCTCTGTTAAGCAAACATCAGTGAAGAAATCCAGTGGTGACTGCCTATGAAATTATTAATTCCTCAGCAATTCGATAGAGAAACCCAACGTGGCTCCCTAGCTCACCGACAGAACCGCATCCCTGGCACCCAGTACAGGCTGAACACCAGCAGGGATGGGGGCTCTCACCTGTGGCTAACACACTACCGGAGGGAAGGCAGTGGTTTTTGTTCTCCTGAGGTCTCTTCAAGCACTGCTCCCTGTTGTGATACAGTCGGGAGGTGTCCTTGAGGAGCAAGTGCTTCCTAAAGAGAAACTCATGACGGTCTCTGGGAAGGAACCTCTCCAGGCAGGTCTTTTGCCTGCAGAATCCAGCAAGAACAGGCTCTTTCTCAGAGGGTACCCATACTCATGCAACCATGAGCACTGTTTGCATTCACCCTAAAAACCTGAAGATGATGGGCAGCTGGGATGGGCTTGCACAATACCTTGCTCCAATGCCTCCTACTGTCCCTCTTACCACTTTACCAGAAGCAGCTAGTGGGTGATGAAGCTGATCTAAGGAAGAAGGGGCTGTCATTTAGCTTGTAGGGTTGCAGCTACCTTTGGTGGAAGATGCTCAGCTAAAGTAGCCAATCTGGTCTGCAGTTGATAAATATGGGATACCTTATTTATAGCAAGCTGCCTCGCCGTGATGTCTGCAGCAGCATCTCCTACTGCTTCTTGTGGGGTAGGAGATCGGCTCCCATGCTGATAGACAGCAACTTGTCTGTCATTCATAATACATAACAAAGCTAGTATTTCCTTGTGCTTCTGGTAACAGCTCTGTTAACAGATGAAGACATTTGGAAAAATTTGTATTCAGTCCTGGCAGTCAGTGTCTTTTAAATAATCTGGTCTGCTTCCATTCCTTTAAATAAACTTGCATTATTCATAGATATAGCACCAATCTCATGACTTAAGTGCTATCATATACAGGAATTAAATCATAATAATTCAGTTCTGGGGGCTTGTGGTTTAGTTGAAACTTGAAAGGACTTGGTAATGTCTGCCTTTGTCACCTCCCAGCAGCACCAAAATACATCTGGGCATGGAGCCACCAGAGTTAAGAAAATAGCAGCGAGCACAGAATTTTGCTGTATAAACTACTATGAGTTCCTTATTAGGCTGTCTACCACAGAATATTTTAGATTATCTCCCATACCTTTGAAGTCATCAGTGATCCAGCTCTAAACACCTAAAACATCACCTGAAGGATGATCATCATGCTTGACCAGTTCATTCCTCGAGCACAGCAGATCGCTTTTCAGCAAGTACGAAACTCACTGGTACGAAGTTGAACATTTCCTTGGAGACTGCTCTCTGGCTGCAGAACAGACTTGTGCAAAAACTAAGTGCCAGCTGAAATTCAGTATGCTCTTTTCAGAAAGCAAGGTGTTCTTCAAGGTGATTTTTTTCTAATAAAAACATACATCACAGCAAAAAATATATCTACGCAATGTATCGCCAGCGAAGACACTGTGTGTGCATTTTTGAGGAAGGAAATAACTCCAATACAGTATTGAAGGGCTTAGGTATTGGTAATTATTATCAGTGGCATAAAAATCCAAAGCGAATCAGAATGGGTGGCACCCAAACTTTTCACGTCTGTCCTTGTTTTACTCCTCAGGACTCTTCTGTAGGTACAGAAAAGGGAATCACTCTGACACATCTCTTGTTTATTCCATGAATTAGATACACTTTAGTACATACATACATGATTCACCTTTAATATTTTTTTTACCTACCCAAGTTATGGATGCTGTGGACACTTGGCATGCAGCCAGAGAAATGGGACCCAGACTGAGCAAGCTGGTACTTCAGGAGAGACTCCTGGGTTGTTGGAGTGCTACGCAACACCTAGCTCGCACAGAACTTCATTTTTCTACGTGAAACATAGCTCGTGGTGGTACTGGCGTATGCCGTTGTTTGGGGAAGAATAAGAAAGCATTTCTTCTATCTTACAGGCCTTCCTAGTGATAATTTTGCAACAGTTTTTGCTGTTTTATTGGAACAGTGAACATTTTGAAGTAGTTAGCAATAGTCAGCATGCTTCTATTACACTGTTGTAACTGTGACAGACTATATAATATTTTTACAGCATTTCAAGATAAAGAACTTTTTTTTTTCCTGAATTCATGAGTGCTTTTGGTGGAAAAGTGCCTTCAGCATTATTTAATTTCTCAGCTTTTAAGGACGTTTCTCCCAGAGCTGCACTGTACACCTGCATTCAAAATAAAAAGTGGAGAAGGAAGAGACGCAGCTTTCAGGGCTTGCTCTGACATTAGCAGTCAAAGCAGCAGACAGACATCTGACATTTCTCTTCAGAAAGGGTGAGTTACCGTGTTTTTGTAGGCATAACAAGTGAGACACAAATGGGGGCCACAAATTTTAATTGCTCTGCTTTGCAAACCAGACTTTGATGTATGCTCAGCCTGTGTCATGGTTGGAAGATTTTTTTTTGTGGTTATGGCAAGTTACAAGTGCAAGGAAAAAAAAAGAGCAAAATTTGGTTTGAAAAAGGAGCTTGTGTTTTACTGTATTAGCTTTGGAGACACGCTTTCACATTACCTCTTAATTGCATAAAACTTAGGCATGTGATAATTGTAATTATCCTTCGTTAGCTAATATCTCACTTAACCAACTATTTTATATTCACATTAATATTCTACTGCCTTCTTCCTATCAGCCCACTTTGTTTTCAACAGGAAACATTTCATATGGCGAGGGACTAAAATAATTCCTGAGTGTGAAGATCCTTAACAATTTGGTCGCGTGGCATGAAATGGAAAAAGCCTAACATTTCCCTCAGAGTGATTTTCACAGAAAAAATGGTGATTTGATGAAACCTAAGTATTTGGGACAAACACATTCACTGCAGCCAGAGCTTTCTGTGGAGTGTGAAAACATTTTCTCCTTGGGTTGCCCAACTCCCCTGCTGCTGCAGGGAAAGGCTTGTGGTCGCCCTGGTTTCCTGCAAAGCCCCCGCCTGCCTTTGAATAATTTGGTTATTGAAAGCAGCCCTGTTTCCTTAGAAATCATGCAGGGCATGTTACTTTTTCCTTGTATTGTACCATTGCAATAAATACGGATTTTGATTCCATCTTAGAAAGACTTTTTTTTATGCTGCTCTTGACAATATAAGTAATGCATTAGGCTGGACTATACATGCAGAAGTGAGCTAATGAACAGTATATAATATCTGTGTTAGCTGGGGACATTATTTGCTCGTGTCAACATCAAGAGAACTGCTTGCTCAGAGTGAGCATGTCAGGGAGCTGATGACAAATCTCTGTGGAAATGCCTAGCCTCAGAATTAAGTTTCCTTTCTAAGGGATATTAAAAAAACCCCAACAAATACAGCTATTTAAGAAGACTCCCAAATGTATGGGACACAATCAGGTTAGGAAAGTCTATAATATCTGCCAAGGTATTTCAGCAGAAAAAGCTATTTTGCAAGCAACTTTAGAAATAGCTCAGGAATTTAGATATGAAAAGCATACACTTTTTGTTCTAACACTTGGCTTCAAAATTACAAAGCATATAAGCACAGGGTTAATGTCAAACAAATCACCATTCTCACGAAAGCGAAGCCTGAAGTGAATCATGCAATTTGGCTGTGTTTGTTGCTTTGGTTCTGGGTGTGACACCTATCAATGCAAGACACCAAAATCAAACACTCCACTGCACTAAGAGGGTTTTCATTCTTGGGAATCCATCTAAGATAAAATGGATGTAACAGTGGAGAATGATCACAGAATCATAGAATCGCTTAGGTTGGAAAAGACCTTTAAGATCACCAAGTCCAACTGTTAACCTAACCTGCCATCCCACCACTAAACCATGTCCCTAAGCATCTCATCTACCCATCTTTTAAATACCTCCAGGGATGAGGATTCAACCACTTCCCTGGGCAGCCCCTTCCAATGCCTAACAACCCTTTCAGTGAAAAAATTTTTCCTAATGTCCAACCTAAACCTCCCCTGATGTAATTTTTAGGCCATTTCTCTTCGTCCTATTTCCTGTTACCTGGGAGAAGAGACCAACACCCCCCTCACTACCCCCTCCTGTCAGGTGGTTGTAAAGGGTCATAAGGTCTCCTCTCAGCCTCCTCTTCTCCAGGCTGAACAACCCCAGTTCCCTCAGCTGCTCCTCATCAGCCTTGTGCTCCAGACCCCTCACCAGCTTTGTTGCTCTCCTCTGGACACGTTCCGGCATTGCAACGTCTTTCCTGTAGTGAGGGGCCCAAAACTGAACGCAGTATTTGAGGTGCAGCCTCACCAGTGCGGAGTACAGGGGCATGATCGCTTCCCTGGTCCTGCTGGCCATGCTATTCCTGATACAAGCCAGGATGCTGGTTGGCCCTCTGGGCCACCTGGGCACACTGCTGGCTCATATTCAGCCGTCTGTCAACCAGCACCCCCCGGTCCTTTTCTGCTGGGCAGCTTTCCAAGATGCCCAGCATATAAAATCTTGTTTCATTAAAACCAGTGGTACCTTTGATGTTGATATCAGTAGGGTAAAGATTTTGCCTTCTTTCAAACCATGACCCCAACCAGACAGACCAGGATTCTCCTTCCTTGAAGGTGAATTATGCCCCGACTGACCATTGTGCAAACTGATTCCCCTTTAATATCAACTTCTCACTTCATCTTAATCAGCTTTTCTTAGCAAGTCCAGTGTTGACCTTTCCCACACTTTATTTAATTTTCTTTAATTCATTTTATTCATTTATTTATGAAGTAAGGTTTCCCAAAGGCTGAATTCCCCGATGGTCATTTTGACGAGCGTGTGTATGAACGGAAACCTCTTGCTTTGTGTACTTAGGTGCTTGGGACGCCCGGGTCACTCAGTATTGTTTTTTCTTTCTTTGTGGATTTATTGGATTTATTCTGTGTGAAGGTGGTGATTTATGCACTAATAGGAAAAGCCACCACAGAAAATTTACACGATCCAATCACTGACTCTGTGTCAACTCTGTAATGAATTTTAAAACTGTAATAGTTCTTTTCTTTCTTTTTTTTTTTAATTTTAATTGTTGCTATAAAAGCAAAGGGTGCTGAATGAGGGCTGAATTTTCCTGTGTTGTAACACCGCTGCCCTGGATCACTCTGCTGCTGCACTTTCCACGCTGGCTTTAATGAAAAAAAAGGAAATAGCAAGTTGGGCAGAAATTACAGACACCCTTGTGAGAAGAGTAGGAAAAGCACACAAGACATTCAAGATCAGGTTTAATGGATATTTTAGCTTTAGAGAGTCAAAAGAAGACAGAGTTGACAATAGCTAAGCATTGTTGAAAAGATCAGCCTCATAGATAGTATTAGAAGTTATCCCAGTATCCTAAACAAGCCCCTCCGTCTGTAGCTATTTTATAATTGGCTCTTTCAGAAATACTGAGTACAAGATTAAGTAAGTTATTTTAAATTTCAGTGATTATTAGAATAAGGAAAATGGAAAAAATGCGTTAATGATGTGGAACAGGTATTCCAAAAAAGAGCCTTTAAGGTTTCAGATACATCTATTTATGCTGGTTAGCAGGAACTCAAGGCAGAATAGAAAGGCTTATATCACATTGTTAAGATGGATGAAGCCTGTCTGGCCTTTGGACAGAGTAGGAACTTCATTATTTTACAGGAAATTTCAAGAAAAAATCGGAACTTGCATATGACTTCTCAGTAGGTCAGCAAATATGGATTGGCTTGCTTTGAAAATCACAGTCAGCTGTATTTTGGTGAATTGGTGCTCTGAAGTAACAGGTTGTGTAATGCTGCTTACTCACAGGAGCGTTAGAAAACAGGGCTCCAAGAGGCTGTTTAGAGTAACACTGTATGAATATCATGATGAGAGCTCTGAGTAAAACAGAGATGGACTTTACAGCCAAATTGTTCATATTCTGAAAGAGAAGATACAGGCTCTGACTTGGTTTTGATCTTGGATGTATCCATGTACCAAAGCCTTTCAAGAGTGCAGGGGTATGGAAAGCAGGTGAGTTTTTGTAAAAAATAGCTAAGGTCATCTTAATTACCGTAATTACACTGAAAAATGGGAGGTGGAGCTTTCCTATCTTTGGCTCAAAGTCTTCAGAGAAAACAACTGGTAAAGGAGTCATATTTACGTCCTCCCATTGACCATAGCAATGATGCGGTACAGGCCTTATTCTGCGACTATGCAGAGAAAAGCTTTCATACTTTCTGCTGCTTCTAAGCTGCTGTATCATTCTTGCTCCACTTAGTGTGTCCCGTGAACATCAGCTGGATTCAGCACTCCAAGAAGACAGCCAGGATTTCCGTCCTTACCTTTGTATCCCTCAATACATAATATTTTTCCCTCTCATGCCAGTAGACTTTTTTTAACAAACCTTGCTTGTTTCTTTGTGAGCGAAGAGCAAACACATTCTCCATCTTAATAGCCTTTATTTCAAATGAGGGAACACTGAAATGAGGAAGGCCAGAAGTCCGTGCAAGAAAGCAGAATGGTTAAATGTTACTTCTGAGAGACTGCAGGGAAAAGGGTATGTAGGTGTTGTCTCCTTCTCCAGATCATTTTTAAGAGGCGATAGGCAGGAATATTCAGCCAGTTGCCACCAAAAATTCCTGCACTGTTATGTCAGATGTCAATCATAGACACCTACATGTCCATGCGTGCTGGGTGCTCATCTGCAGGAGCCAGCAGAGAGCCCTCCGTGCTCTCCTCCCACTCCTCTGGGCAGGTCTTGCACATTTCTGGAGCGTGGACCATGCCAGGGGCCATGCCTGCCACCAGCAGTGGAGGGCTACAGCCTGGCTGATAACTTTGCAGACCTAAGTCTGGGGTTGGTCCAGCTGCTGGAGGAGCCTCCTGATCTCTTCAAATCTCTCCTTTGGCTTCCTGTATCAACATCTCCTCCTCTCCTGGGTGGTCTTGTGCCTGTTATCACAAGGGAATCCAGAGGAGGATCCTTTCAGTTGAAGGCAACTAACTCAAGCTAAAACCTTCCCATCTCACTTTTCTTTGACAAGTATGTCGGAATGGGAAGTCGGCTCGGAGTAACGATGGAGTCTCAATATGAGTATGGTCGCTCTTCTTTATTGCACAGCTAACAAAAGCATATATAGGCAGAAAACAATAACATACACACATGTCACACTGTGGTTGGTAGAATGCCACTATACACATGCCTCCATTGCTACCGTGATTGGGACAGATCACCTGTCCATGTGGAGGGGCTTCTCCTTCTCTTCCGGTCATAGTTCCGCCCACATCCGCTTAAGAGCAGGGGCTGTCGAACGGGACTAAGGCGTGCCCATTCTCACTCAGCCACTCCTCCACACAAGTGGGTGCAGCTTGTCTCTCACAGCTCAATAAACCTCAAGAATATTAATTGGCAGGTTTGGGGAATTAGAAGGCTTTTATTTGCACTGTGACAGGTGGCCATTGCACAGAAATGTGAGAAGAAACCATCCAAAAGTAGTTACTGGTTGCTAACAGACTGGCAAAAGGTTTCATGGGAAGCAGGAAAATGTGGTGGCAGAGGACATAAGCCAAGCCAGGATGCTCTACCAGTAGGAGATCAAGGAGAGCAACCAACCTGTTCCTGGAGTTAGCGGAGCCGTGTATTTTAGTGATGTTGTTTTCCTTCCTTTCCCATCCTACTTGCAGTCACTATTTACTGTGACTGTGCTATAAATAATGCCGGGGAGTGAAAGCTGTTTTCAGTCCAAGGTACATATCCAGGAAAGCTCATCAAATTCAGATGTGTTTCCTGAGCTGAATGATCTTCCCACCAGAGTGCAAACATGTAAAGACGAGACTCATCTTTTGAGCAAAACGGGCAGAGTTATAAATACATTAACCTTGCTTCTGGTTTCACTGACAATGTATGGATCACCTATTATGGTGGGTGTTATAGTGGTAATCTCGCTGTCCCACTCTTCACTGGGCAATGTCTGCTTCCCATTGAACAGACAAGGCCTGGGGTTTTCTAGAAGGTGTTTCTCCATGCTTTCTAGAAGGGGGAAGCGTCCTCATGTGTAAACCTGAGAGGGGTTATGCAGACACAGAGCACAGCTTCAGTCCTTTGAAGTATCTCCACCTTAAGACACCATCTTTAAACAACCCCAGAAAGCCCTCTCCTTGCCGCTGGCTCATGAGAATTGTACACAATGATGGAAACAAGAAAGCCTTTTATTGCAACCTCTACGTATGTATACACAGGGCCGAGGGCTGAATATTTTTGATGGTCTTTTACATGACTCCATTTCAGTTTGTGCCTGGTGCCAGTGTGCGCCTGAGTCACCAACTGATTTTAGAAATCAGAAGCCTTAGGGACTCTGCATATTTGCTGGCCACAGATTGTCTAGACTTAGGGAAATTAGTGTGGTCATTTTGGCCTGGCATCTTGAGGTTTATTTTCCAGGACATATCATTTGCCCGAGAAGAATGCAGGTTAGAGTTAACTTCTGTAGGTCTGCAACTTTGGGGTCACCGTATTGTTTTGTTCTGCAAGAGCCATGGAGTCAGGAAGGGTCTTGCACTCACTTGTGGACCCAACTCTTCTCTTTCTTTTTCCATGGGGTTGGTCACGTCTTGAAGTTAATTTCAGGGGAAATCAGGTCATACACACACACACGCACATACATGTATATATAAAGAACCAGCAGCTCTGTACATTTTGCATACCCATAACTTGTTCAGAACAGGGAAACTGCTGGTGTCAGTTCGAGCCAGTGCCTGCTGACAGCGCTCACCTGTGCAGAATTCAGTTTAAGGTTACTCATAGGGTTTGGATATTTATAATTTTAATCCTTTTAATAATGCCTCATTTTTAATATGTGTCCACTAATAAGGCATTTTTAATAAAGTCCACTCTGAAGACTTAGTTTCAAAAACCAGTGGAAAATATTGGGAGAGGGAATAATTTTGATATTGGAATATGTCTGCGGTCCCCACTGAACATCCAGCCCCAGAAATGCACTGGTGGCCATGCTGATATTTAAGGCTGTAGCAGAGAAATCTTCACCTGTGACATGGCATGAGGTGCTCGGAGCAGTGGAATGGGTAGGCAGCCCATTACAACAGATCAGCCATTCTCTCTGTGGACCATTTCCTAAAGCTTTCCAGACATTCAAAAGAACCGTGCTTGCCCCTTCTCCTAAGTTTTCACACAGATGCTTTTACTGGGTATCTCTGACCCAGCGGGGAGGACACGAGGAATGGTTTTGTGGGGCATAGACAGTCACCATTAGGGCCTGAGGTGTCAGCCTCACTCCAGGAGAGACGCTGGGAGCAACTGGAAGTAGCAGAGGCTTCCAGTGAGAGGGAGAGGAAGGAAAATAGCACTGATGGGGGAACAGGAAGGCGCCCATGCTGGAAGTAATGGCACAGGAGAGAGGAGAGTGCATGGCCAAGCAGCAAGAAGTGGGAAGTGATGCTTCTGCATGATTTGTTCTGATTTCTGCTGTTCCTTTTACTCTTTAGCCGTCTGCCTGCTTCTTCCTGCAGAGAGGAACAGAATGTGCCACGGTGAGTGATGAAAGGAGGAAAACATCTCCTTCAGGAGTAAGTAAATTCGAAGAGAGCTGCTCCCTTTGCATTGCTAATCTTGGTGGCATATACAGCTCTTGAACATAGAATCCATTTTAATAAACATGTGGAGTTCATGCAATTGTCTTTCTTAATGTGGTCAGATTTCTCAGAGCATCTTTTTAATTTATTCAGTCCATTTTCCACAATCTTTCTAAATTTATTTCTTAAATAGCTGTTTAAGAAGTTATTTTCCCTTTCTTACCAGGTCTTAGATAGGTGGCTCTAGTTATTCTAAATTTGCTAAGGAAATTGCTAGAGGACTATTACAAAATGAACTTCCCAGTTAATACAAGTATTCTATGTTGGTTACTTGTATTAGTCACCAGTCATAGCCTGAACTGACATTGCTTGAGCATACATTAACCTTCTCACTCCTCCTGATGGGGTATTAGGCAGTTACAGCATTGTATCTCAAAACTACCGTAAAAGGCTTTCACCTTCTGAAGAAACATGAATTACATTACAGTAACCAGCATTTTCTGGATGATGTTTTTTTATCCATTAATGTCATTTCATGAAGCTTGAAGACTAACAAGAAGTGTTTGGGGAAAAAACCACGCTTGGTAAGAAAAACTGTACCATTTTTGGAGTTCATTTATGTTACCAGCTGGTTTTTCACAGAAGGAGAGAGAGTTGACCTTAAAACAGCTTATTCCTGAAGTCCTCCTCCTAAACAAAGCATAATTACATTTTCATTTATTAGCTTCACCTGCATCTCTTTCTAAAGCACAATTGTCTTATAAACTCCTATTTTCTAGAGACAAATACCATGCCCAATACCATAAAGCTGTGCATCTTCCAGGTGGAGGAGGTGTCCTGTCATCTGAGAAGCCGCTTTTGTTAATTTTTTAAATGTTCCACCAGAAATGGTTCTAGCATTGCAATTTCCCATTAGCGGCATATTTGCTGCTTCTAACTAAACATTAAAGAAACTATGTTAAGGCACCAATTCCCTGCAGAGCAAGGCGGGCTTCTCAGCTCCTTCACCTCAGCCCCATGTGCTGCAGGTCCCATCACCGTTACCTAACGAGCGAGCACCTTACGCTGAGGCCATGGTGAACTTCTGCTTCTCAGAGCTTCAGTGCTGGGACCCAACAGTGGGTCCTAGGCGTGAGATCCCATACGGGATGTGGCCTCCTGCAATTCGAGACCTCTTGCTGTAACCCCCAGACATCTATTTTCCAAATTACAGCATAAAATAAAGATTTAAAGCAAGATGTGTTCCAGTCTCTATAAAAACATCCGAGTGCTCAGTGACTGAATGTATTCTCTTTTATAATGTGAAGTATTTTCACAGAAGAGAAAAAGAACCCCCCTTCCTAGAATTACTGTAACTATAGGGATATGTGCATATGTTTTTGGATGATTTATTTTCATTAAAGGGGATGTTCAGGCTGGTCTCCAGATATCATATGCATGAAATAAAACCAAATGGTTTTGTAAAGACATAAGTACATATGTATCACCCTGATTTTATATGAATATATTTTATGGTTTATTGGTTTTATTTTTATCACTAGTATTTAGGATTCTTCTGCAGGGTATACACTTTTTGTAAAATATTTTTTATAAAATATGGAGCCTTACCAGTCCAGGTAAAAGAAATTGCTTTTATTTTTTGTATATTTTTAGACATAATTCTCCACTATGAGTTGCAACAGCACAGAAAGTTGCAACTCTTTCTGCCCTTTTTCTTCACTTTCTTATGGATTTTTGGGGAGAAATGCAAGAACTCCCATTCCTAACCCATATGAAATACAATTTTCTGAGGCGCTCTTAGCCCTTGCTTTGCTCCTGCTTTGCTATAACACAGGCTAAACTGCACTTACTAACCCCCAGGGGACTCTCAGTGTAAGTACTTCTGATAGACAAAATGTAAAAGACAAAAGGCACATGCAGAGGGAGAGATTACTTTCTTCAGGTCACAAGGCAGATGTAGCAGCAAGGCTGGACCTAGACATCCTTAGGGTCACACCCTGCAACCCAGCGGCTTGCTTGGCAGCAACATACGCTGCAGTTTTCAGGGCTTTCGCTTTTGTTTTCTACTGCCAGTTCATTCTGTCTCCTGCTATCCTGCATAAACGTCCTTTAGTTTTTCTCAGTATGCCTTATTTTCAGTAAAAATCCAAGTGGAACGTACAGCTTTCGATTAAGAAACATGGATTTTGTATATAAGCTTCAGTGCAGCACAGTATTTTTTTCCCATATGGCAGGCAATTGCTTAGCAATAAAATAGTTTCTCCAACATAATAAGGGGTAATAGAGATAAATATTCATGTAGTGTGACATCCTGTGTCTCGAGAGACATCATTAGCTTTTAAATTCATGGTTCAAATGGACACCTGGTGTTTCATGCAAGTTGCCACTGCAATACCACATCAAAACCTGACCAGGTGCTGACTGCATACGAGCAAATTACAGAAGAAAATTACAGCGGCAACGGCGAGGGTGATGGGGTTTTTTGAAACACCCTAGAAAACTGGTAGATGTACTGCTGAGAGATATCAATGTTGAAAACAAATCCCTAACCTCTTCTAAATACGAGACGCTGGGCTGGATTCTTCCTTCCTTTAGGCTGGGCTGCGTCCTACAGAGACGATGGTACGAGGTAAGGGCCTGATGGTGCTTCAGCATTTTCATGATGCTGAAGCTGACTCAGCCTCTGGAGGGACCCGGGATCACAGAAAAGGCACCAGCTGGGTCAGGGCCATGGTGCAGGCGGGGGGAGCTGGAGGGCAGCAGCCCCTCCAAGCACAGATGTGCAGCCCTGCCTTGCAATGGGCGGCATAAGGGCAATGTCCAGGAGGGCGTCAGAAGCTGAGGACCCAACCAAAAAATTTCTTTGCCAACTGGTTTGTGTCCTGGGCCCTCTACCACTCCGCCTGCATTGCCCATGCGTTCAGAAATGTTGCAGCTTTATTCATGTGAAAAAACCCCAAGAAGATCTCAATTACATGAGCTTTTTATAACAAATGACAGTTTTGTGGCAATTTCATTCAGTGCTGTTCAGTGTATAATTGGCACATATTTCCGCCGGCAAAAGGAAAAAAACAAGGATGGTCCTGATGAAGTCCTGATCGCACTGTAAGCTGAGAGCGCAAGTCCCTTACACAAAAAACACAAATCCTGCAAGAGACAAAACTCATGTGAGGTGTCACTCAGGGTAGCTAGGAAGCTCTCTGGAGATGATCTCGACTATATAACTGGTAGCAAAATCTTCATAAAGTGATAGTCTGAAAAATAAGTATACTGACGTGAAGTTCCTGAGTCATTTTACCCTAATGACTTCCTGACTGTGTTTTTGGCTTTGCTTACAAGAGAATAGGGAAATTTTAAATGATAGCCTGGGGTCAATCTGTTTTCCTTTTGTCCCCAAATTCTACATTTTTTTTCTGAGAGCTCGTGTGGCAGAACGAAATTAATTAGTTTGTCAGTGCAGGTCTAGATTTTATCATGCAAAAAAGCAGCACAGTCAACAATATTTAATCATCTAACTTCCAAGTCAGAGCTGGAACGAGTGCTGCAGAAACTCCTCCTTGCCATTAAAACAAGTGGGAAGAGGGGAGAGCTGGTGTGCACAGTCCTGCCAGAAACAGCCTGTAAAGGATTCCCAATTCTAATGTACGGTGAGGGTTTTAAATATTAAGTACAAAGTTAATTTGACAGTGAAGAGAGGAGCTGGTTGACCCCAAAGTGCTGTCCAGGCTGGAGAGGTTTCCTGATGAGACATGCAGAATCTTAATGGGGAAGCAGCTCCCGTCAGTAAGTCACTGATCCACAACACCTACTTTAGTCATTTATTATGGGTGACACGGGCCTTTCAAGATAATCCCTCCTATTTGAAGTTTAATATTGCATCCATTTCAAATGAGACAAGGTTAAGACTTTGTTCATGACATCTCGGCTTAGAAAGAATGTAATTCAAAATGTTGAAAATCACTTAAGCCTGGATTTCTCACCTATGGATTTATAGAAAGTTTCCCATTGGGTCTGAACCTCTTTTTTTTCTCCTAGCGTGAAGCAAATAAAGTTTAATTTTAAAAAATTGAAAGTTGGCATAGAAAGCAAATTTTTCTTTTCCCAAATGACGCTGATTTGACTCTAAGTCAGCCTGGGCATATAACACGGTAAAAGATGTTTTCCTAGTGTTCATTTATACATATATTTATGTGAATATATGGATATACAAACAAACGCATACATAGTCAAACCCTGAAAGTGCCTTCTAGCCAATCAAAATGTGCAATTTAAGAAGGGCAAGCTGTTAATCAGGATTACAACAGAAAAACACAGAGTATTGGTTAACTTGCCTACAGCCTTCAAATGAGAAGGACGACATGGCACGTGGCACTTTGGGTAGCTGAGAAAAAATCATTTAACTGGAGACAACATGCTAATTTTGAGCTTTCCCACACTACCAGTCTCCTTACTTGTCTCTCCTACAAGCCCACTGGGGATCAAAGCAAGCGCCTGTGTGAGCTGTGGCCCCATCAGAGAGGTCCAAAGTGCTTCATCTCCTCCTGCCACTTGACATCTGCACATTTGCTCTGTTGAACCTCCCATATTAGCAGGTTCTTGGTGACCATGCTGTGCCGTCCCCCACCTTGCACCAGGGACTCGGTCCCCATGAGCTGCCCTGGCATGGCTTTCCCTCCATGGAGTAAAATGATGCAAGTTGGCCTTTGAGGGCAGGGATGTAGATATAGGATAGCTGCAAAGGGCTCAAGAGTTTTCTCCCCTGAGCATGTCCTGACTCCCCAGCTGAGATCCAACCCTGAAGCCACTTTATGGGTTTTTTGCTCTTTCTTGCCTACAGTGGAATGAGCAAATGGTCCCTCGTGCTGGCCATTTGCTTTCACATCCCTGCGTGTCCTCCACAAATGTCCCCTGCCCACGCTTCCTGCACGCTCCGTGACTCATGCGCCTCCCTTGTCAAAGATCTGGAGTATCTGAGCAGCGTGGTGCTGTTTTTCTTTTGACTTAACAAAAATATGTGCTGTGCAGGAAATTATGGAGAATTACAACAAATACATCAGCAAGTGAATGCAAATCACATTTCCAAATTGTGCTTATGCTGAAAAATACCCTAGTATCCAGTTTTAAAATGAAACCATATATTATCTTTGGCTATACAAAATAGGAGACATCTTAGAAAGTACTAGTTTCAATGTTTTTGCTATCCAATGTGAAAAAAACCCCTCTATTTGCATCTATATTCCCACTCTGGAACTTTTTATATGCTTTGCTTCATACCCATGGGGGATATTTAGGGCTGTTATGGAAGCACTGAAAAAGAACACATAACTTTGACTGTAAGAATCAAGATACCTTAGCCTTCAAAATTGACATGTGTTACTGGAAATTGCTAACTCAGTGCCACCTGAAACGCCTGCTTGCTAAGTCAGCAAGTGGGGAGTTAGTTGTACCTATTACCAGAACAATGCCTACACGCAGAGATTTGCCTATCAAAAATCACTGGAGGGCCTGAGAACACACTGCAGTTTTATTCCCCAGCCCAAGGGAGGCTGGAGGAATGGGCTTAAAAAAATTGTGCAATGCAAAGAGGAGCAGTTTATTCTTGCTTATCAGTGGCAATCGAATCTCTGCTCTTCCAACAAATAGCGTTGTTGAGGGGGGAGAGTGTCAGTCCGTCTGACCCAAGCACGCAGTTTTTGGAGGGTAAAGCCAGCAACTTGGGTTCCTTCCAAAAAGGAGCAGAAGCTGATGGAAGTTGCTTGGGCATAGCGCTGGCTGCCAGGTCCTGGGCTGGTTCTGGTGTGAACAGCTCCGGGGCCAATCTGTTGCTGTGCACCGCACATCGTAGTTGAATTCTACACTGAACCCCAGCCCTGACTGTAGGTCCCTTGCTGGGCCGGGGCGGGGAAACCTGTTGCCAGCAGCAGCCCTGCCCTGCCTGCCTGCTGTGGGATGGTGCCCGGGGGGGTGAGGGCACTGCCCCATGCTGGGGTCCCCTCGGCTCCCCACTCATCCCCCCGCTCCCCGGCACCTTTATATGATTCACGTCCAGAGCTTCAGCTTCCTTATCCTAGCAAAGGAGGGCTGTTGAGAAATTGAGCAGTTTGGGGGTTTTGCTTTGGTTTTGGTTTTGTTTTTTCACTTGAAGAGTCAACATCAGTGAGATTTGAACTCAGGGTGCCCTTCAACTTATTTATCACCAGTGCCCCAGAATCATTAGAGAACAACACACCAAAAATTAAAATGTCAGCTTTTGTACTGATGGATGCATCAGTCTGTACTACGTCCTAGCGCCGAGTAAAAGTAGGGGTATAGAGAGGACAGAGCCAGACTCTCCTGGGAGGGGCACAATGGAAGGACAAGAGGCAATGGACACAAGCTACAATGAGGACATCCCCACTGGAAATAAGAAACCTCTTCATGAAGAGGCACAGCGCTGGATGCCCGGGATCTCCTTCATGACTGTTTTCAAAATGCAGCTGGATGGTGCTGAACAACCTGCCCTAAACTGGCAGGCAGCCCTGCCTGGACCAGGGAGCAGGAGATGAGACCTCCATGGCCACATCCAGCCTGACGGACCCTCAGGACACCCAGTGTTCCTTCACCCCTCACCGAGTTCATCCTGTGAGTGAAGGGTGCTCACCTCTTACAGCTGCAAGATCATGGTAGTTGTGCCACAAAAAAAGGTCTTTTTTTATAAAACCTGCAAACCAGGCAGTGACGGTGTGTATGTTTCTTCTCTGACACCTCAGCATCTTTTCATCTTTCCTCCCTTCCCAAACAGTGTCTCAGGAGCTAACACTGCCTTCGTGCAGGCAGTGGGGTGCTGGGGTTGCTGTGGCAGTGGTTTAAGGCTGCAGCTCTTCCCTTCCACTGCTGTTGGTCTGCTCATGCCTTCGACACATGGCTTCCAGGCGTGCTTGCTGTTCCACAACAGCTTTCAGTGCTCTTCTGGGGACAGTGCTGGGTGGGATAATGGGGAACAAGCTCAGCCTCCCGACACAATTTTCAGTGTTCTGGAAGTTCAGTGGAGGTTTGTTCCTATACGCTCCTCTTTCCCCTCTTCCTCCCACCCAGTTGGTTTCTAACCACCTTGGTACCATTGGGGCTTGTGTGTCCTGCACTCCCAAAGGCATCGAGGGACAGACACTGGCACGGCAGCAGTCCCGTCCTGGTTGGAACGTGTAAGATCACCTGAGCTCCCCACGCTGGGATTTAACCACCATCCCTCCCTGTTTTCTGGTGTTGTGTCAGCTCAGGATGAAAGCAGAAACCGAAGCTGTAGCCGCAGTGCCTTTGGTGTGAATGTGCCACCTTAATTAAAACTTCCATCAAATCACAGACCTGCCTGTGCTCAGACTTTTACAGTATTGTCCATTCCCTGTGCTTCTGCTACAGTTCCTTATGGTATTTCGGTTTTCTCATTAAATCCAGACCAAACAGCCCCATTTTTTCACATAAATTTTAACAGGTTAGACATCCACTAGTTTTCTCGCAGGCAACTCGTTTGACACATCTGTCTTACTTTCCAATTATAAAATCCAATTTACTCTAGTATCTTAGAGCTTGCTATTAATTTCATTTTAATGCAAAGAAACTGAATGGAGCTTAAAAAATGTATATATTTTTACTCCCCAGGAACAGACCATACCATGATTTGCCTGGTTTGGTCAGTACTAAACATAGGCTGAATTTTGTACTGCTCTGCCCACTCTATGGCAATATCAAAGTCAGTTACTCTAAATTCAGAGATGTGCTGAAGGTCACAAACAGCATGTTTCTCCACAGTCCTCTATGGCAAGGTGTGTTATCAAGGCAGAAAAATCTTTTCCCTGCACCAGTTTGTATTATCCAGGGAGTACCACTTCCAGCACTGTGCAGACCTTTGGTCCACCCTTGAATCAGGATGGGAGAGGGTTGTTGGGTTTTTTTTCCCCTCTAGACAGTTACTTCAGAACTATCCTGAGCGTGCACATTAAACTTGCATGCGGGATGGGTGGGTCAGGCTGTGTTCATCCTTGCTTACCTGGGCATTTTCCAGTTTGTATTATCCAGGGAGTACCACTTCCAGCACTGTGCAGACCTTTGGTCCACCCTTGAATCAGGATGGGAGAGGGTTGTTGGGTTTTTTTTCCCCTCTAGACAGTTACTTCAGAACTATCCTGAGCGTGCACATTAAACTTGCATGCGGGATGGGTGGGTCAGGCTGTGTTCATCCTTGCTTACCTGGGCACACTTGTAGGTGTAATTTAGGGCCACTAGAAACTGTGAGGCATCGAATTGTGAAGGACTGGTCCTGAAGTCAAACCCTGTGTACATGTCTTCTTCCATCTGATTCAAACAATAAAGGCAGGGTCGAGGGTTTTTTTGTTAGCAAGATCCCCTAAAGGTTTGTGTGTTCCATTTCAGTTCGTTATCTAGCGAAGAGAAAAACTTGTTAAATTAAATGGTGCTATTAAAGCATTAAAAGTTGTTGCCAAACAGAAAGTTTATGCTCATGGTCGCTTGCCTGGTTGTGGAAGCTATAGGGCGTCTAAAAAAAAAAACCACCACCACCTGTCACATCCATGCAAAATCCAGAAGTTCTGCATAAAAACTGGATGTGTGCTGGTTTCCCCTGCTCAGACCCTGGGAAAAGTCCTGTATGTGCTGATTGCCTGAAAATACTGAGAATTTACAGCTCTTTCTGGACATTAGGACCAGGGCAGTTACCAAGCACCTAACTTGCTGATTTTCCCTGAATTCACTTAAAATACATGTTTTTACATTCTTTTGTCACTAGATACTCTAGTGACTACAGACACCACCTTGAAGGGACAATCCAGTAAGCCTTTTCGCCCCTGCAAATGGGAAGAAATCGATGTGTTTTGGTGGTGGACTTGGCAGGGTTACGTTAACGGTTGGACCTGATGATCTTAAAGGTCTTTTCCAACCTAAAGGATCCTATGACTCTATGATTCTATGAAAGAAGTTCCTACTGCTCTTCCACTGCTGCGGCAGTAGTCCCACACACTGTGTGCAGGGTTTCTATTCATGAATTTCCTGGCACTTTTGCAGAAGAGGGGGTTAACTCAGGAGGTGACTCTGCCTGGTCCAAGGTGGTTACAGCACTCTTTGGTTTGTGTCTGGAACTGCTGAGAGTATTTGTTTCACGGTGTCTATTCCCCTCTCCTCTTCCCCCTCTTTTCTGAAGTCTTTTGACCTTTGGTTATAATTCAGTGGATTGCAGCTAATTAATTATAAATGATCTACTTACTTAATTATAAATGAACTAGTACACAGAGCAGATGAAGCTTAACTGGCAAAGTCATAGCTCAGAGCTTCACGCAGCTGCGCCTGGACTGCTGCCACCATCCTGGCTAACTCCCGCTTGCAATTAGCTCAGGGCTGTCCACGCTTCTCTGCGATCTCTGGTACAGATACACCTGCTAGTAGAAATGGCTTATTTTTGGACAAGAGAGAAAGCAGATGAGAAAGAACAAAGTCTATATAAAAGCTTACTAAAGAGCGTACGTTGTACGTGTGGAATGGCTCCAGTGCTGAATATGAAAGGTGGGGTTTTAGTTGGTGCTCAGCGTTAACTGAATGCCTTTCCTACCAAATCGATAACTGTCTCGAAGGGCAGAATTTGGTCAATGTTGAGCATGTTTGGAAATCCCACAAAAATGGACAGTCTCTAGAAATCTGACAGGGCAGCAGAGGGATGTGAAAGGCGTGGACCCCATGAGAAAAACAGCGTGGCAGGTCTAGCACATCCTAAGACCGAGTTCAGAATGAAACTGTGAGGAAAAAAGAGCTGCAGGAAAAAGTTAAATCAGTGCCGAGCATTCCTCTGTCCAAGACCTTTGCTTGGAAAAAAACAGTGATAATTATCGTATTATCATTTTTCCCATATTCATATAAATGCTAAGCAGAATTCCCCTGGAGTACATTATTCAGATTAGCACTTCTCACTGCAAGGGGACACAATGTTAATTCAGTCTCTGTTCTGTCTTTATAATAAATTGCTAAGCCACCACCAGACAAAAACAGCTTTGTTTTGGAAAATGACAGTTTTTAGAGCAGTTGTCTCACATAACTTTAATGCCTATATTTTAAATTGCTCTGTATTTAAATGCCACTTATAATGAAGGCAATCATACAGCTTAAATATTTTTTTTGTCAATCAGAAATATGTGCTTTGATTTTATTCAGGACACGTGGATGTGCTTAGCACAACATAATGAAGAAAAGTGTCATACCTCTATGAAGGCATGTACCTTCCTCCACTTAGGAGCCTTCATGATTCTTGAAAAGACACAATCATTTCCAGAGAGTCTTCTTTTCTGGGGATAAATAATGCACAATTTCCATTAGAACTAACTAAATACTATTAAAATTAATTTGGTTATGATTCTTTAGTCTCATTCCTAGGATTATAGCTTTTTTGGTGCTTTAATACATGCAGACAGGGCTTTGTTCCCCTGGCTATTTAAGGCATGGCTGGTAGGAAAAGCCACATTCTCATATATCAGGGGGGTTTGGCATGACTGCCATCGTTTGCCTCTCTCTGCTTACTGGTTGCTTGTTCCCAAATGTTGGTCAGAAGTGTCATACGGTGGCTGTTCCTTGCAGTGATAGGTTACAGGCACCCACCAGTCCGCAGTTCAGTGGCTCTGCTGGGAATTTACGCTGGGTGGGGAAAGAGGGGAGTGGGATGCTAACGTTGGGAATATCATCCATGGCCAGATGCATGGTGAAAGGAACAGCTTTGATGCCAGTTTTTGGTGCTTGATCCCAGTGGGGAGGTTTAATCACTTAAAAAATGCATTCAAGGCATAGCCTACATTTACCTGATCTTTTGTTTGCCAGCAGCTCTCAATCCGAACGGCTCTATTTGCAATTACGACTTGCCCTGCCTCTCAGGGCCTCCTGCACAGGTGTCTGTTGTACAGCGGGCATTTTCCCAGCTAACATATCCTTTTATTTGAACTCTTTATTTGAACACTTTTGATCAGGTGCAGTAGCTCCAATCCTAGAACCGAGCGCTCCGCTGCTGAACAGGATGAAAGCAGGCCCGGTACTGAGCAAATGTCCTGAGAAATCCTGAGAAACCCGATAAAACTGTATGCATTTGCGTGGTGGTATTGGCTTCTGCACGTCTCCATACCGGTCTCTGAGGGCAAACTTTATTAATTAGAATTTGAATTAGAATTTTTCATTAAAGACTTTTTTTTTTTTGGGGGGGTGGGGTGGGGTGGCTTTTGCAGTGCAGTGTGTTTCTTCATAAAGTATTCCCCAAATATTGAGAATGACAATTTAATAGGCGTTAATTGATGGCATGAGCATGTTATGGGCATGATGAGTGTATGGTATTTTAAGCACACTAGAAGGTATTACAGATGACTGTAATCAGTTAGAAGTCACCTGCTTTAGTCTTTCACATTGTGCAGTGATTGGCCAATATTTATTAAAATATTTATTAAATAACCTTACCCTAGTAAGATGCTGTAAACAGGCTTATAATATCAGTAACTAAAATGCAAAATTAGAGTGATTTGAGTAGACTTGTCCCTGTTACATCTTGTTATCTTCTGATCATACCTTACTTCTGTCAAGATGGGTTTAAGTTCCCACTCTGCATTTACTCCGTTGCAGTTCCTCCCACCTTGATGTCACCGGAAAAACTCAATCAGCTAATGCTTTTTCTATCATACATGTTATTAGTGAAAATACTAAATAATGCCAGGCACTATGCTATCAAAATTACTTCAGTTGCCCATATTAAATGCTTTTTATTAAAATATTGATAACTCAAGGCAGCACTTTTCTGGGCATTACATCAGTTAACCTGTAATTTAGGATACTGTTACCAGAATTTTTCAACCGTGGTGCATGAGGAGACCTGGCAGCGTGAAATTCTTGCTGTGCTCAGTGTGCAAGGAGCCTGTGAAGTGCTTGTGCAAAGGGCTGAGTGCTGAGCCCCCCCCGTAGCCCCATCACACCCAGCGCCTGCGAGCATCGCTGTGGCTCCGTCGCTTGCACCAGGGAGCGACGTCGTTAGGGGCAGATGGTGGAGCAGCTCGGGGAAGGAGCAGAGGGTGGCGAATTGGTGCCACCTCACCTGGATCCTCAGATATAGGTGGCTCACAAAGCTGCTCTGCAGCAACTCCAGCTGCCACATTGCCCCGTAGGAAAGGGCGGCTAAGGCCGTAGCCTAGATCTGAGCCAGCAGTGGATGCTTTCGGAGCAGTGCTGATGTCTGCCTGGACAGTTTAGCAGGTCCCAAGGAAGACAGACCAGAGGAGAAGGGCACAATCGCAATCACAAAGGGAAAAGTGCTTACAAATACAGTTCATTCCCCCACCCCCTTGGATGTGACCCCCGTTGAAGTTTGACCAAAGAAAGAATCATGAGTTAGGAATGATTTGGAATCACTTATGATTAATTTACAGCTTACCTTTAGTAAGTGTATTTTCACATGTATGTACACCTATCTATGGCATACACACACTATTTTTTCCCCTCCCCTTTTTCAATGGTTTCTGATTCTCTTACATTCAGAATTTCCTGAACTGCAATTCTTGTCTCCGGTTTGTTCTGTACCCTTCACATGATGAATTTTCAGAGTGCAATTCATGAAATACAAACTGTTCAGCAAAGCAGTAAAACAATTTTTTCTCTGCAAACATTTGCTGCTGGAATTTAAACAAAAATCCTTTGGGTTCCACTGTGCTGAGGGACTTAATATCCTGTCACACTTTTTCTTATATTTAAAAATTAATGACTTGTATTTTGCAGTCAGCCTTGCATCAGAACATTCTTGCTTGCAATTAATTCCTTGTAGCCTCTCTCAGTGATGCTCCTTGCCCTTATTTCTGATGATGATCCAATTCTCAGACTCCACTGAGACTTCAAGTAATCGAGAATCAGGAGTTTCTTTCTTTTTTTTTACAATTTGATTTATTCACTCCTACTAAGCATTTGTTCCAGTTGGTATCTCCCGTTCTCTGAGATATATATACATGTGTATATATATATATAAATAAAAATACAGATCTATCCATCTATATATACAGGCATGCATATATATATACATATATGCGCTGTTAATTAAACGTTGCAATACAGGATGACCTTCACAACAAGCTGTTTGATTACTGGGATTCATTCCATTAGACTGAAATGAATCCAGACCAAGGAAAAAGGTACATACTTCACTTTGGATAGTGTTATTTTGGCAGCTTCTTTGGAAAGTCTGTTTGTTGTCCTCGCCAAATCTGGCTTCAAAGTAACAGAAGGAAAGGACATCTCAAAAAGGCAAGAAAATAAAAGTAATTTGGTCAAACTGTAAAGACATCTAGTGTCGGGGCAAAGTAAATGACATGTCTTGCCTTGACTGAAGCCTAGTCATGCTGTGTAAATTATAATTTCCCAGCTCCCTTCCAATTTTAGCCCACTGAGCTAGATTTCCCACTGCCTTTTCTGATGTGGCAGACTTAAACACTGTTGTTCAAACTCGGGAGCATCCTGCTTTGCCCTTACTGCAATAACTGCACGAGATGCAAAGCTATTGACCCAAATTGGTTTTTTAAACATGCTTTGTACCAGTGGGTAACTGCACTCAAGAAGATATGCCAGCGTGTGCCTAATTTAAGTAATGCAAATAATTCATATAAATATAGTAAATGTTTAACTACCTTCATTAATAGGTTCCTTAGTAAAGAGGCAGTTGGAGGTTTTGTAGCAACGCAAGAACCAGGGGGTTGAAAGGCTGCGTGCAAAAAATACATGTCTCATACCTCATGGCCAGTAATATTGAGGGAGAAACAAAGATTTCTTTATACAGCATGAGGAAAAGCCATGTTTTACTGCAGGATTTAAGATGACAATTAGCAAATAATAACTTTAAAAAGAAAATAAGCTACCTAGAGTCAAAATCATGCTGAATGAAAAGCCATAAAGACATTACCTTGAAAAGCCAAAGAACAGCAGCATGAATACCGAGAAGGGAAGTGTCTGCACCTTCTTTAGCCAGGGCTAGGGAAACTGTAAGGAATAAAATAAACCCAGCTTCCTGGAATCAAGCTCCAGGCTGTCTACATTTCCTTGAATTATGGATCAGATTCCTGGATGCAGTCTGGTGCAACGCCAGTGTGGCCAACAGTGCCACAAACAGGGTCTCCCACGTGTATGCACGTGTGCAAGGTCAGCTGGTTAGAAACTCCCCAGGGAATATCCTTCCCACGGAAAGTAACAACCCAACAAAATGTTCTGCAGAAGTAGGAGGATACCAGCAGAATTTCTCCTTTTTTACCAGCTTAACCTCACCTTCAGAAACCTGTGAGGTTGCATCAAGAGACTGGAAGTCCCAAGGACCATGTCTTCTCAGCGTTGTGAGCTGCCTCTTGTAAGGTCACCAGCTCTAGAGCAGTCCCAGTGATGCAGGTGCGTGGGAGACAGGGTACCCCACATTCCCCAGCTGCCAGCCCCCTGGTCTGTTCAGGGTCTGAGACTCACCAGGGCTGAGGGCTTCTCTCACCAGCAACTCTGGTCCACACACAGGTTTCACTTCTCATCATAACCCACAGGATTCTTGTTTTACTCAGCAATTATCTGCACTTGGAGGAGCTCTGTCATTGCCAGCACTGATATTTCCCCAATTAATTTATTCTATTTTGGCAGGAAATTATAGAATAGAATCATAGAAACATTTAGTTTGGAAAAGACCTTTAAGATCGTCCAGCCCAACTGTTAGCCCAATGCCAAGTCCACCACTAAACCATGTCCTGAAGTGCCACATTTACACATTTTTTTAACACCTCCAGGGATGGTGACTCCACCACCTCTCTGGGCAGCCTGTTCCAACATTTGACAACTCTACCAGTAAAGAAATTTTTCCTAATATCCAATCTAAACTTCCTTTGTGAAAATTTAATTTTTCAGCTTTCTGTCTCTCTCCGTAGGTTTCTTTACTGTGCATTTGGTCTGAAAACGAGCTTGAGTTCCTTGTGCCACTGAACTGATGTCACTTGCGACCCACAGTTTCCCTTAACTTTCCTGGTGTCCTTCCAGTTATGTCAATCCTATACCAGCAGAGATGAACTGGGACAGATGATATATGGTCCCTTCTAACACTTGTGCTTCACCAAGTCACCTGTGAAGCACAGTCCTTGCTTTTGGGGGGAGGCTGTGGACAGGGCAGTGCAAGGCAGGGGATGGGAGGTCAGGCAGGCACAGGTAGGGCTGCCAGCCTTGTTCAGATGATTTTGAATTTTGAGATGATTTGGGAACCAAGACAGTGCCACTTGTCACACCCATAACAACTGGAGGGACAGGATTCAAGGTAGTTCTACCCTGTCTTCATGTCCAGCCAGTTAGCCAACACGCGTGAAATACACATATGTACGCTAACTCTGCCAGTATTTTTTTAGGGTGAGCTGAGGGAGGATGACTACCAGTACCAAGCCCACAAACATGTAAATGTATAGAGTGTAATCAGTACAAAACTTTAGGAAAAGTGTCATGTTTATAACTTTTTCCTGCTTCCAAGACCAGAATTTTAAAGGACTAATTTGGCTAATAAACTTGTAAAGAAATTGGATATGCTGGAAAATTACTTTCAAAAGGTTAATCTTTGAAGAACTATTTTTGGTTCTTTGAACACTGGTGGGAACATAAAATAGAAGTTATTCACATCACCACCATTTGCTAACTCACCATTTCCTTGGCAATCTTTTTATCTGCAGTTCATAAAGTGATTTGAAACATCCCTGTTACCTTTATGAAGATGTCCACAGCTCTCTGAAACTACCTGACCACAAGCTCTTTAAAAATACACGTAAGCATTTCTCTAAAGTTAAATTACCTCGACCTGCACTAAAGTGCCTAAAAAAATTACTGCAGCCTATCCTGGTAAGCAGTTATGTTCCAATCTGCATTGCTGCCCAGGCTTCAGCATCTCGTGAACATTGGAGGGAGAGAAATAGAGAAATGCTATCAGTTATTGATTTAAGAATCATGGTTCTTCAGATTTTGGAATACCCTGGATCTCTGTAAGGCTGTTGATACCAGCAATGCGTGTCTAAACTTTGTCGCCGTATGCCCCCTGATGCTCAAAAATTCAAGGCAAATCTTAGCATCCTCTCCCTTCAAACACTGCTTTTTGAAATGAGTTTTCTGAAGGATATGATTTCTGTAATGGTTTGCTGCCTAGCCTGGCCCTGAAAGAGTAATCATTTCTTGCGGAGCAGAGGCAGGCTTCATTGTCACTGCATTTGGAAAAGCATGGGTCATTTCATTTTACTTTTTTTTTCCTTTCTAGCAGTATAACAAGAAGATTGAAAACCCCAATTGAACATTTCTTTAAATACTGCCATTTTCAGGGAGCTTCTGGGCTTCACTTTTGTTTTACCTGAGTGATAAAAGACTGGCACATGTACAAAACATAAATATAAAAGCTTGGCTAGTACTTGTTCTGAATAGTGATGGCCAGAAAATTCTTTTGCAAAGTACTTACAAATGCAAAGTCTATATTAAAAAAAAAAGCGCTGTATATGATACCTTCTTGATACATTAGAAGAGTTATTTTTTATTTAATAAACACAGTCTCTTCCAGAGGAAAACAAATATACCTGTAACTGTGTTCTGGCATGGACTACAAATAAACCCTCTTGTCCCTTGTTACTGTCAGCTGCCATATATCCTCTCCTTCTTTATGTGGATTTTTTTTTTCCCCAGGCATAAGAAATAGCACTTTAGGGACACTCAGTTTTAAAATCTTAATTCTGATTTATGATGGGTTGTACAAACCTGATGCTGGAACAGCTAGAAAGGAGCTCGCAGACAGACCTATTAGTTCCTTGGCTGCAGGTACGTAAATGATTAGTAATAGCTGGCATGAAAGGCCAGAGTCCAGCCGTTCTGCTAATTGCTTCAGAAAGGTGCTTTATCAGTAGCAGTCTGGAAAGCAGGAATTGCAACCCCAAGAGGGGACGGGTAAGCCAAGTAGGAAACATCCAGTTTCCCTTGGTGCTGCAAAGGTTTTCTAATGCTTGTGCTCTCAGTACATCGGGCTGGCAATGTGATGCACAGAGCTGTGGTGCCCTTACCAGGACCCTCAGATGGAGTATGAGCATCAGACGGAGCATGACTTGCCCTGGGAATGCTGTTGTTGGGAGAGAGAAAGAAAAACATGTTTTTACATCACCTGGAAAGCCACTGAAATGGTGGTAATCAAAAATAGGAAGCACAGGCTCCCGGCTCAGCAATGCAGAGGACCCATTTTACATCTGCAGCATGGCATTAGGAACATGGGAATGGAGTTGCAGGAGGCTGGGGGTGTAGAGAGTTCAGACTATTTGCTTGTCCTGGCAGCTGATAGAGAAATTTCTCTCTGGTGTAAACTGGCGAGGGGGAAGATACAGACAACAGGTCTGTGGGTGAGTACAAAAAAAAGCAGCTGGAGGAGATCCTTGCAGGGCAAAAGCATCTGGAGAACAGTGCTGGAGAAATTTGTAGCACAGCTCTGCCCAAATGTCCCTCTCCGTGCTGTGCTGTCCTCGCTCGCTCAGTGTACCAGCAAGTTCATGGTCCTTCTGTGCACGAGCCAGTATTGGCCATGGAGAATGAGAAGGTGAGAGCTGTCGTGTACTTTTTAGGGGAGCAAGCACCTGCAGCTGGGTTTGATCTTAGCAGTATAAGACAGCTTAATAAGGCTTTTCCTAACTTTAATACATGCTGGAGAATACAGTTGACCTTGTGGGTGCCACTGAATATAGGCTTACTACATCCTGAAGCTAACTTTCTGGAACATTTAAATATGGAAAAGCTGAGACTGAGACAGCTTCATTGCAAGGCTGGCTATATTTAATCCTAAAGCCTCAGGAAAATGTCAAAGATGGCATTGCAGTAGGAAATCCTATTTTTCTCAAGAACTGTATGTGGCCTAAGCAGACACATTGTTTTCTTCTGGAACACCAGATGCTGTGGAAAATGTCGTTTTAGAAGGTAGACCTTGCAGTCTGATAGTACAGCATTTATATAGATTCATAAGCCTGTAAAATGTATCATTGCTTGCACAAAAATCCATACCATCTTCTTGGCTTAATATAGTAGTGAAGGAAATATTTCCAAGATTTCACCGGAGGAACAGATTGGAGATCATGACAAAGAATGAGCATGTAGTGTAATTTATAGCTTGCCTGAATTAGACTTCTCATGTCTGATCTGCAGTTAAAACTGGATATAGTAGGCTTAAGTTGGCTTCGTCAGCTAATGAAGAACTTATATCAGGATAGTGGCTGTTCATTTAGCCTGGCTGTGTTCTGCGATCCGGTCCCTGCAGCTGTTTCCTGATCTTGTTGATGTGTTTAAAGAACACACATTTGGTACTCCACGCTTCTGGAGGTGGCATATCTTCACACTTCCTGCAAAGACTTAGCACTATACTTTACAGAGTAGTAGAAACAAAAGCCCATAACATAAACAATCAAAATTCTTCCGGGAGAGGCATCCTATTTCAAAGCAGAGTCTCAAAGTTCAGCGCCACAGAAAGGTTCACGGCCGGTTCCGCCATAGCTCAAAACTAAGATCCAAAGCATGCATGCCAGATCTTGCTCTACTGTAAGCTAGTTTGTCAGGGCAAATATTTATATATTTTGAAACATAAGTATCAAACCCAAAATTCTGCCATAGTAATAGAAAAAAAAATCCAACATGTAACTTGAAATGATGTGCAATGTACTTGAAAGATTTACATACGGGCGTGGAAGTTTGTGTAGGAGACCCAGACACACCCCCACACTATCATAAGCAGTAATAATAAGCTATTGGCTATTTGACTTGAAGGACAGATTAACACCATATATATTTTTATATAACCTGTTTGTTAAATGAATGCACACTATAAAAGAGGGAGCACCTAACTCTCTGTTAGAAGTACTGTCTTGCTTCTTTCCCAGATCTAATCCCCTTTTACTTCCTGGGCTATTGGAAAAGCTAAAAATAACAATAAGGGGAGGTGTAAAAATTTTCCAGGCAGATATTTTGGTCTTATTCAAAGTGGCTGCTGCCTCTCCTTGTCCGTGGCACTGAAATCTTGAGGTGTCCTCACCCTTGTCGTTGCTGCTGGTGTAAGAGGTGGTACCCATTGGAGATGGGTTAGATGCCATTGCTCCCAAATGGAGGTGAAGCCTGTTGACCCCCAGGGAAAGGTGGTACCCTGTAGGGGTATGCCTGGATTGCGACTGAAATGCAGCATCGTAGAGCAGGCAGACACATCTGAGCTGCTTTAACTAGAGGGCCATGGCCGCCTCACGGTGGTTACTGTAAGCTGCAAGCCTTTGAGGACCCTTGAAGGATACTTCGGTTTCTAGACAATCTTGTGCCCCATGCAGCTAGAGCTGAAGGTCACGGGTACCTGAAGCAGCCTAAATACGCCTCTGCAGGATGCAACCGTGCCTCTGGACCTGGGTGCAGTTAATGCTTGGGGTCAAGCGTGACAGGGAGACAGGGGACACGTTGGGGGTGTGGGCATCAACAATGGGCACCAGGGAGGTGCTGAGTGAAGGGAACAGCCATGGAGCTGCAAGGAGTTGGAAAGGGAAAAAAAAAAAAAGGTAACAGCAAAATCCAGACTGGAAAGATGTGCAAGGACATATGGCATGGCAGAAACATAGTATACAACAGGAGGGTAGTACAAGGGAAGCAAGTGGAGTATAGAGGCAGATGGGGGACAGGAGTGTGTCTATAGGAAGCATGGAAGGGGATGCGACAAGGGCAGCAGCTTCTCCCATCTCAGGCAAAAGTTACAGGGAAGGAGGGAGCACTGGAGTGGAACTTGCCTAGGTTTTCTCTGAAAGATGATGCTGACCGTAGATGAAAAAACAACATTGAATTTGCAATAAAGAAAAAAGGCAATTCAGGAATCATGAGCAGAAACGACTTAAACTCATGGGATTAATAAAGCTGTAACACAATTGCAGTGGTCTTGCCTATGGAAAGACAAACTCAGCTCTGGACACAGACTGTGTCTTCAAAATGGGTGCTACAGTTCAACACCTGATGCGAGGTAGTTGAAAGGATAAATAGCAGGGGAAGCTTTCATTTTCTGGAGATGTGAAAAGGAAAAAACCTCTTTTTCTAAGCAAGGATTAGATTGCTTCCACTTAGCACTAACCTTCAGGTTCCCAGCATTAAATCAGTATTCAAAATACATTTGCATCCCGCTTGTTACTGAAAGTGGTTGTAGAAGTGGGACTTCTAAGCTTTCCCATTGTAAAAATAAATTCCTGTTGTATCAGTGCAGGGGGAGGATGTGTGTAAAGAAGCTAAATTAAAGGGTTCACTAAGATGAGATTTTTCACTGAAAAATTTTACCTTTCAAAGAGGCTTTTTCAAAACTCTATTACCATCACATTGCTTAACTTGCTTTATTATTGACCCATTAGACTGAAAGTGGAAAGCTTCTTTTTTTTATTTTGGGTGTATGCTGCGCCTGTTTTTTCTGCACTATTGAATCCACAGCCTTCATGTTTTCTAGAAACCCTTGGGGCTTCTAGATGCCCACGCAACCAGGAATTAAATGTTTTCCATTTCCATCTGAAATCTGAAGAAGAGATGACTGAGAGGGGATCTCATCAACACATACAAATATCTTAAAGGTGGATGTCATGAGGACAGAGCCAGTCTCTTCTCAGTGGTGCCCAGCGACAGGACAAGAAGCAATGGGCACAAACTGAAGCATAAGAGGTTTCAGTTGCATATGCGGAAGAACTTCTTCACTTTGAGGGTGACAGAGCACTGGAACAGGCTGCCCAGGGGGGTTGTGGAGTCTCCTTCTCTGGAGATATTCAAAGCCCGCGTGGACGATGTCCTGTGCAACCTGCTCTGGGTGAACCTGCTTTAGCAGGAGGGTTGGACTAGGTGATCTTCCGAGGTCCCTTTCAACCCCTGCCATTCTGTGATTCTGTGATCTGAAGCTGATTTAAAATGGTGTCATATAAATTTACATTTCAGATTAATACCATAATTATAATCTGGAAACAAAACCACGTATGCTAACCTAGCAAATGTCCTTGTGCCATAGCAATAGAGCTTGTTCACAAGTGGCCTTCCTGCTCTCTCTTTTGTTAGGATATTGTCATGAGGACACCTTGGCACAGTTCCAGAAGACAGAGATGCGTTTATCCGACATGAGTTGCTTTTTCTATAGCAAAAGTGTGAGATACGAGAGCACTCGGTGTGTTGCATGTGAGCCTTTATCTTCGTTCTATGCATATACTTGCCAATAGGGAGAGCACTTTGTAACAATGGCGACTCTTTCAATACATTTTTTTGTTAACCTGACTATAACTTCCTTTAACAGGGTATTCAGAAATTATTTCTACTGTTGTGCATTGCGGACCATGCAGAAACAGTTAAGCATGGAATGTAATGAGCACAAAGGCAAAATGGAGGGAACATTTGTGCCTGTTCTCACCAGACAATATTCACACTGCACTTAGGTGCATCTCTGGAAGGGTCTCTCAGAGACAGAGGCTGGAATGGGAATGAGAGCCCTAATGGAAATGAGAAATGGGAATTGCTCAGCTAAAGTTGTATGGTTGTATGTTAGCCTCCTCATTCCTGTTTTTCCTGTGCTTTGAACACAATAAATCCTGGAGGAGGCATGGGATCCATCCTCAGGACAAAATTTCTTCATAACAGCACTGTGGCTAAAGAGATTTGCTTAGCATCTGCCACTGGAGACCAAAGGTTAGCAAGAAGCATGGCGAACAAGAAGTTAATAATGCCTTGCAGTTGCCATGCAAGCATTGCCTGTCTGTTACAGAAATCATAGAATCATAGAATAGAATCATAGAATTGTTTAGGTTAGAAAAGACCTTTAAGATCATCAAGTCCAACCATGAACCTGACCCTGCCATTCCACCACTAAACCATGTCCCTAAGCACCTCGTCTGCCCATCTTTTAAATACCTCCAGGGATGGGGATTCAACCACTTCCCTGGGCAGCCCGTTCCAATGCTTAGCAACCCTTTCATTGAAAAAAATTTTCCTAAATAGAATAAATAACAGCTGGTGGGCCACCAATGCCTTTCAGAGGCCCAAGCGCTTATAAGACATAAAGTCTCAATCTGGCAAAATACTGGTAACTGCTATGGTGCTACAAAAATGAACCTACTAACTGGGGAAGGTTTGTCTGGATGTGGAAATTATGTCAGAAAAAGAAGCAAATTGAAGTGCACATCAGATAAGGGAATGATTTATGTCTGGTATATGGTGGGAAGAAACATAGATATGGAAAACTTGTCCACCAGGATTCAGTTTGCTGGGGATCTAAGTCAGCAAAAATTCTTCTAATACAAGGGAAATCTGATGAGACAAGCCAGACATAAGATAAATTGCTATGATGTCAAAGAAATAATATCATCAATGTCTGGTATTGCTAGAGTGCTCATCGCTGAAAGACTAAACATGGTTTTATAGCAAGGATGTAAGGAGAAACAAAAAGAAATTTTGTGTAATTTTGGCCCAAAATAGCCATCCATGGATCCTGTCCTCCCACAACTTTAAGATTACCAGCATTGCAAGTTTAATTCTTCTGACCAACAGATCCTATTTCTTACCATCCTCATTAAAGGCTTTCTTCCTCTGCTTCTGTGAGGAATGCAGGAAACCGGTTGGTGACCCTTCCACACTGCTGCTGCCGGTGCGTGGTGTTTCCATGATGCAGGCCAACATGGAGACAGCTGCCAGGGAAACAAGATGTTTTCACATGAGATTTTATTTTAAAATCCATTTTTTGACCAAATCTGGGGTTCACAGCCTGCACCAATGAAAGGACAAATATCTTTTGTAAGGCTTTCAAAAAGCTCTGTCTAGTGCAGCAGCTATGTGGGTCTCCAAGTCAGTCCCATCAACAAGCCACAAAAAATCTCTTTGAGTAGAGCTGAGATCAGCATTTGCGTTCACGTGTTGACCTTAGTCTTCCAACTTTCTGGAAGGTAATGTACTTTTGTGGCCATAGCTTCCCGGGAAAATTAACTTTTACTAAAATAATGAAACTGTCGACCCAGGGGAGGGAGCAAAAGTGCAGGGGACAGAACTGCCCTAGGAAATAAATTTGGATTATGGCACTTATTTTTCAATATATCAAAGTCACCCCAGTTCTCACCATGCTCAAACCTCCTTTGAATTAGCTTTTCCCTAAAAATGCATCCTGATAAACAGCCTTATATACAGACATCACTCTTTGTAAAGTGCGTAAGCAGTTCTTCCCTATATGTGGGAAGTGAGATAGGAGACTCTCAGGGACTTCACTATCTTTAGCTACTTAAAGCGGCCTAATCTTACAACTCTGAGGCCACACATCAGCTCTTAATGGCTGTATAGTTTCACGTGGTCTTATTACACAAAGATAAATTGCTTTGCTCCCATCCTAAATTGCCTATTCTGTGGAGCCTTGCCTGTAAATTAATAACAAATGTAAGAGGATCGGTAGAATTGTAGTTCTGCAAGAGAAATTGATCTGTTAACATTTAAGTTCTTTGCCACGGGCTTTAGTAAATCTTTTAGTTGAAGGTAAGATTAACTTCTTCCCTATGGTTCCAACATCTTGGCTTACGCTGTTTTCAAAGATGCATGAAGGATAGATATCCTTGCCTTTCAGCTTTTTGATCAGATCACTTTCATTTGGCCAGGTGCTATCATGGCCATAAATTTCAAAGCTAAAAATAGACTTGAGGTTTTTTCCCCTTATCCCTTAATTCTCTCGAATAGATAATGATTCAATGCTACCTTGTGACCTTTCAAGTCTAGCTCACTGCATGCCAAATGAACATGCTGATTGGGAGAGCAGAAGTCTTACACTGTAAGGTTTTTAAAAAGGAGTTGGAATTTCCTATCTTTTATTTAAAGCAGTCGGTAAGAGCAAGGTGACTTTATTCCTTTACTGCAGGGGACACGTGCCAACTCTGAAGCCTAAAAGCTAGATTCTGGTTTTTCACTTCAAATAATTCTATCACAAAATCTTTACTTTTTAGATGACTGCTTCGCAATATGTAAAGCCATTAAATTGTAAGATCTGACTTTCACTTGTACAACCATAAATCTTGAGTAATTGATTAAGGAAAACTGAGACCAGATTTGTGCCATCATAGAAAAGGGCAAAGAATGATCATCAGCTCTTGTCTATCTGATTGCAGTATTAATTGCTACAAAGGGACTTTGTTAACATCTTGGTTTAAAATTAATGTTACGACAGGAATGGCTTGTTTAAAAGAATAAACTGTAGCAGAACAGTTCTGTTTAAATGCTTAAGATTACATCCAGTAGCACAGCACTGAGACTTGAGAGATCAAGCAAGACACATCAATTCATCGGGAGTTCAATCTTTGTGGAGGATGCTGCTCAGTGTCAGATTTTCTGCCCGTTTCTCTAGCATGTCCATGTGGGGCAATTCCCAGAACATCTTGGCAACCTTGAACAGCTGGTATCCCACACCTCTGGCACCATTCAGTTATCCAGAAGATGCTTTTGGGAAGCTAGGGAATTCAAGACTCTGTTTTGCTGTTTTATTTTCCCTTTATGTGCAAGAAGGAAAAATTTGGTTCTGGTCAAAGGCTTAGCATAAACGCTATGCTTAGATGAAACAGGAGCACATGGAAGTTTTGCACTGATAGAAAGAATCATGCTCTGCATTTGCTTCTTGGCAGTGCAAAGGGTGTCCCAACAGCAGCGTAAGCATGATGTAACTCATGACTGCTTTGACTGTGGGCTAAATTGTGTTAGTCAGGGATGTCAACAAGGAAAGGAGTGTGCTGGCTGTATTTTGCTGATTGTTTTGTGTGCATGTGCTCTTTCTGGTGTTACTCGCTGTGCAAAAGTAGAGTTTGAGCCTTCTCTTGATTAACTCTAGCACCGATATCACTGCCCCATGGTCTATCTGCAGTGTCTAAGCTGGGCAGGACATCCAAAATGGCAAAACTCTTGATTGCAGAATGGGTTGCCTGTTATTTTCCTACCTTCCTTGGACTTTGAATGAACCCACTGTCATTAGAAAGGCAACTCTGTTCCTGTGACTTCAGAGGACTTTTATGAAGGCATATTGGCTCCTTATAAAGCATCAGATACAGTTACGAGAAATACTATGAGGAGACCAAGAGGAAATTATTCATCTGAAAATCAGACGCTGAGTATGAATAAAATACTGATGTTAAACTGAGCACTGAATAAAGCCAGGGTCTGGGGATGGGGAGAGACGTAGAGGGAATGATCTTGTGAGAGAAGGCAGCTACGGCAGCGAGGATGCACACAGAGGAACTGCACTGAACTCAGTGCAATCGAACCCTGATCCTACCTTACTTCTGTGATAGGGTTTTGCTGTTCAAAATGTCTCTTCCCCCACTTGTACCCATAAACCAAGGCAGAATAAACGCAAAGAAAACATAAAATCTAGTTTCTATCACATGGGATGCTTGATGTTTTCAGGATATGCCACCATACAGGTGTTGGATTGGAACAAACAGCTTGAACAGATGATTTGTACGCCATTTGTTACATCTGGCAAATGCACGAGCAGTTACAAGTAATGGTCTTCTGGGGGAGCTGTCAGGCATTCCCAGCAGGCAGCACTGCTAATCTCCATAATTACACAAGCCATCAGGATGTAATGCACGCTCAAATGATTTTGCATCTTCTACTTTCTGTATCGTCCACCTCCTTTGCCTTTAAACTCTTTATGGCAAGGTGCATCTCAGTATTTGTAGTTTGCTACAGCACACGCACGCTTCTTGTTTTGTTTTTGATGGCTAATGAGTCGACTTTGCTTTTTAAATGGTGAAAGTTATAACTAAAGCATCACCTCAAAACAAGAAGAGTGTTTGGAAATTCTAGGTCAGTTCACTGATGAGCACAGTTCAGAGAAATCAGTGAAGTCTTCCCAGCATTGGTTTTGTTTAGTTAAATATCAGTTGATACAGTAAATGTAGTCCTGCTAAAACTGTTGTGTTCTCCATCTCTTAGCAAAACTTGAAAAGTACCTCTTTCTGAATACACACTAATCTCAGTGAATTCATAATGTTTTGTGTGTGGTAAAAACCACCTCAAAATAACAACTAAGCAACTCAGAAATGAACAGTCTTGCCAACACCTGTAGGGATGATCAGTAACCTTTCGCTTTTAAGTATGAAACGGTCTGTCTTCTTTACCACATGCCCTGGTTTCGGCTGGGATAGAGTTAATTTTCTTCCTAGTAGCTGGTACAAGTGCTGTGTTTTGGGTTCAGTATGAGAATAACATTGGTAACGCAACGATGCTTTAGTTGTTGCTGAGCAGGGCTTACACCAGTCAAAGACTTTTCAGCTTCCCCTGCTCTGCCAGGGGCACAAGAAGCTGGGAGGGGGCACAGCCAGGACAGCTGACCCCAACTGGCCAAAGCGGTATCCCATGCCATATGACGTCATGCTCAGTATAGAAACTGGGGGGAGTTGCCCGGGGGACAGCGATTGCTGCTTGGGGATGGGCTGGGCATCGGTCAGTGGGTGGTGAGCAGTTGCATTGTGCATCACTTGTTTTGTATATTCTCTTCTCATTATCATTATTATTATTGTTGTTGTTGTTGTTATCCTCTGCTATTTTATTAATGTATTGGGTTGAGCAGCATAGAGATGTGCTTTCTATTGGTATGTAGAAAGAGGTTGATAACACACCAGTGTTTTGGCTACTGCTGAGCAGTGCTTGAACAGCATCAAGGCTGTGCCTCCAATATTCCGCCCCCCCCACCAGTGGGCTGGAAGGGGGCAAGATCTTGGGAGGGGACATAGCCAAGACACCTGACCCAAACCAACCAAAGGGATATTCCATACCATGTGACATCCGCTTAGATATAAAAACTAAGGGAAAAGGAAGAGGAGGGGGGACATTCGTCTTTTGCGACGTTTTGTCTTTGGGAAGGAACAACTATGTGTACTGAAGCCCTACTTCCCGGGAAGTGGCTGGACATTGCCTGCTAATGGGAAGTAGAGAATAAAATCTTGTTTTCTTTCCTTTTGCTACTGTGCACGGCCTTTGCTTTTGCTTTTTTTTTCATTATTAAACTGCCTTTATCTTGACCCACGAGCTCTTTGATTTACTTTTTCTCTCCTCTGTCCGGTTAGAGGGGAGTGATAGAGCAGCTTTGGTGGTCCCCTGGCATCCAGCCAGGGTCAAACCACCACAATTATACTGTCTTTACCTCAGTCCATGAGTTTTACTTTTTTTTCTGATTCTCTCCCCCATCCCTCTGGGGATGGGGGAGAGTGAGCCAGTGGCTGCGTGGTGTTCAGCTGCCTGCTGGGTTAAACCACGACACCACATCACACAGAAAGTCTGTTACAAAACAAGATCATGAACCCACATTGCAAAACTGTTTGTTCTCAGGAGAAGAGTTCAGTAAATGCCAAATTCATAAGCAAACCTGAAAAAATAAACAAAGGAGTCCAATTCTGTTACCAACCCTGGTGGGACCTGGGGCTGTATATATCCATTTGATTTTGGCCCTAAAATTAAACTACCAGCTGTTTTGGTGTGTTGTTCCCTGATCAGTGTATTGCAGTTGTGGGAAAACATAGTCACTACAACGTACATGTTGGATGAAAAGTACTCGTTTGTCTTAGTTGCTCACCTTGTGTGTCTCCTCCACCTTTTAGCTACACGGGAGTTATCAATGACATAACTGCTACAGTGTGCAAAAAGGCAGTTATCAGAGCCACTTCTAACAGGTTGGATATAGCTGTGCCCCATTTACTGAGGAATTCAGACAAACAAAGAAACAAAGAAACCAAACCAAAAATGCTTGAAATATCACATGCATCTTTTCAGAGCTCCATGTTTCACATCTCAGTGCCATTTCCTCTGAAGTGATTTACCTAATTCCCAACTTGGCCCAAAGGAATTTAGGAGAACCCCAGTCAAAGTGAAAAGGTAGGAGCGTCTTCAGATGCAGGCGTAAATAGTTGACCTTCCCAGTTGGCTCCTTTCCATCTCACCAGTCTCACAGTGTGCTGACAAAGATCACTCTTGCTTTGAGAAGTAGTCCCTAGGCAATGTGTAGAGAAAACTGTACCATTGAAGGATTTCTGTATGGAGAAATCTACCAACAAACTCCTTCTTCCCGCATCTTGGCTCTGTATTACTCATTTTCCTTACTCCTCTAAGCAGCCACCCACCCTCACTACTATTTAATCTGTTTTTTTCAAGGGACAGAGATCTGTGCTGAGGAGTGACCGTCAAACTCAAACTGTGGCTCAAGGTATTATCAATGGCATCTCACATACCTCATTTTAAGAAAAGGGCATGCATTCCAGGATCGTAAACTTAAATTATCTATTTAGAAGAATATTCAGATTACAAAACCTCAAAGGCAGGGAGTGTTGGAATCGGCACTGCCCAGTCAAGCAGCATTTTGTAAATTCAGGCATAAACTGTTGCAAACTTTTTTTTCCCCCAGACATGAAATCTTAATTACAGATCCCTGTTCCGGTAGTTTATCTTGCAGCAAAATTGAACTGAAAATCCATGCAGGGAAGACTTTCAGTTCAAATCCTGTTCATTTTTATTTGTTGATTTGCATCTCCATCTTTAGGCCGCAGCTCCCTTTCCTTGAGCCATGCGCTTCTGGAATGTGATGGTTAAAATTTTATGGTTGGATAAAGCCAGAGTTAATCACCCTCTATCCAGAGCACAGCTAACTGGACCTTGTGGAAGGAGGTTCAGGAGAAGTTGTTTAAGAGATTTCTTCTCCTGATCTATGACGCCTGTAGGACATCAGGGCAGAAATTTTTCTCAAGAGGTAATTAAAGTGGATGAAATGGCCTCCTGGAATGGGGATTAGCTCACCATAGAAGGCGGGGGCTGGAAAATAGAGAAGATACACAGAGCATTTCTGACTCCTACAAGTGATCAGATGAGTGGGTACTGCAGGAGCACCCCTCTTTCTCACACTGAAGTCTTCTGTCCAAGAGAAATTGTTGATGAAGAGATGCATTTAGCACTGCTGTTACAAGAGAAAATAACTCATCCGACAGGCATCCATTTCTAACACAGAAAGCACGAGCTGGGGTGGGATGTATCCCTACCAGCCTTGGTGCCAGAGATCCTGCGCTAAAGGCCAGAGAGCCACAACATAAAAATACCCCAAGTTCTGTGTTTCTGGAATCAAAGGCATGGCTCATTATGCACTGTGCACATAGGCTACCACTTTTGATCTCCAAATTGTTACAGGAGATGAGTGTAGCATGCTTCCATCAGAGTAGGATGCTTCCAGGATTAGCCTTATTATAAGAGACCTTTTAAGTCTTATTATTGATAAATTACACTGCTGTGCTGCTGGCACTCTTCAAGCCACTGGAGTTACTGGCTAGACGACCCATCCTCAAGATGAAAAGAAAAATTGGAGTAAATTTGCATGTTTAAGGTCCAGTTTCTGAAAGGAGATAAATGCCTCTTAATTTTATTGACTGTCACAGGAACACAGGAAATTTTCAGCATTCCTTGTGACTTGGCCCTACATAGTCAAGCATTTGGATAGAATTAAGTTACATTTACAAAACTGCTATTACTGTCAGCTGAAATAAGCACTACTGGCAGTCAAGAGACCTTTTAGAAAGATACCTTTTTACCTGACATGAAGAGAGACCTCTTAATGAACTCAGTTGTCTGCACTCGGTGCTTTTGTTACTTGTCACTGAAAATACGCTCTTTACTGTTCTGGAAAATGGTTGTAAAAATGATCCTGTTTTCTATAAACTTTCCTATTGAAGTGTTTATAAAATACCATGCATTGCAACAGTTACACAGCAGTAGTGAAATGAAATAAATCCCTTCCCTGCTCCAAGCAAAAAATTCTAATAAAACCCAAAAGGTCATTATCTTCAAAACATTACCCGTGCAGGACTTCAGTTTAAAAACATGAAATGAAGCCTGGTTACAAAAGCTGTAGTTATTCTGTGGCCTGACTACACTCAGCTCTGGAATAATTGCAGCACGTCATGACCTTCTGCCCCACCACTTTGTCCTTGAAAGATTTTGGATGAGCCAGTTTGTCATGACCCGATTAAAAAAAAACCCAAGTGGGCAGGCATGAAGCAGGCTCAGTGCAAACTCTGCATGGCATTGCCAAAATAAACATGCCTGTTGGCAGTGAGGTTTCTGCCAAAAAACAAGGATAGGACTCAACTGGAGGCAAAGGGAAAGAACCAGAGAAGAAGTGATTTTGGCATCCAGCCAGGAAGGGACAGTGCATGGTGTCACCAGGGCAGGACTCTTCAAATCCAATAGTTGTTGCAGTAGGACCCTTCCATGAAACTCAGTCAAGAGCCACGAGGCACCTTGTCCGGCATCCTCAAGCCTGGAGACACAGAGGTTTTGCTGACACAGGCAGCTTCACCGGGTTCCAGCAAGTGCCTCAGAAAGATCTGTGTCCACCCATAAATATCGTGAGCTTTCATTGTCGGCCCTGGGGCCCTCAGTCAGTGCTCAAGGACACCCTGGCACCCAGCAACCTGCTGGTGGGTGTAAGTCTGGACCCTGCTCTTTGCATATGTAACTCTATCACAGATGCCAAACTACGTGCATTTCTCCTCTTCCCCCTAACCTTTTTGGGAGTTGGATTGGATGATCCTTATGGGTCCCTTCCAACTTGAGATATTCTATAATTCTATGATTCCCTGACCTATTTTGCCTGTTTATGTGAGTCAAACTTCCAACTTTGCCACCTGAGTTTTTCCAGAGCTCTGCTGATTCTCTTTGATTTCCCTGTTTCACCAGATGTGACATCAAACTGTGAAATAGGTGACATTACAGCAATCAAAGTGAAAGCTGGGGACTGAAATGAACTCCACAAAAGCTTTGGGCCTAGAGAAAGAAGTATTCTCTGAGGGCACCTTCAGCCACCACATGTTCTGGCCGTATGGTGTGGACTTGTTGTTATTGTTATGTGGACCTTTGACAAATGGGAGGCTGTAGGCAGTGAGTTAAATAGCTTGCAAATAACATTTCCACTCCTCCTGTGCTTGCGACCAGCTCCAGTGCATGCAGGCAAAGAGCACAATTTCTCAGCAACCTGTGCTCTGCAGTGAAGCAGCAGGTTGATACTGGGAAGAGGTACATTGCCTCTCAATAAGGCTGAGCTCTGTAAAGGAGAAGACGTACGATCTGAACGGAGAGTTGGGATACTTGATCCCATGTTGAGGCAGTTTCAGCTAAGGAGTATGTGTCTATAAGCCAGGGACAAACATGCCTTCATAGAATTATAGAATCATAGAATCCTAGGTTGGAAGGGACCTCAAGGATCATCTGGTCCAACCTTTCTAGGTAAGAGCACAGTCCAGACAAGATGGCCCAGCTCCCTGCCCAGCTGAGTCTTAAAAGTGTCCAATGTGGCAGAGTCAACCACTTCCCTGGGGAGATTATTCCAATGGTTGACTGTTCTCATTGTGAACAATTTCCCTCTCACATCCAGTCGGCATCTCCCCAAGAGCAACTTGTGTCCATTCCCTCTTGTCCTCTCCATGTGACTCCTTGTGAAAAGGGAGTCTCCATCTTCCTTGTAGCTAAAAGGAAGCCTTCTGGAGGGGGTTTGGGTAGAACACAAGTGTGGCATACCACTGCATTTTGACAAAGATAGCTTCACCACAAGGCAAGGGATGTCTGGAATACCCTTCCTGGACGTACCTCTCCACACAAGTAACCTGTCCATGGATTTGTGGGAATTGTCATCCAGGAAAACATGGTATTGCAAAATAGAAACAAATACAAATCCTACAGATTCGCAGTACAACAGTCTTCGCAGTACAACTAATAAAAGACTAAAGGAAGAACATAATACAAGAGGGAGTTGATACAAGCAAGCAAAGAGCAATGAAAAAGTAGTAAGTACTTTCCTGATAAGCTCAGGGAACATCTGTGCTGGTAGGCAAAACCAACAGAGCTAGCAGCAGCACATGATGGATGTTACAGAAAATGCAGTTAACACATCTCTGTACACAGTTCAGGAGCCAGTGTCATAGTGCTAAAGCGACAGGAATTTTGGCAAGGAAAACCCAATCCGCAAGTATAAGGATTACAGGCTATTAGAAAGGATTCAGTGCTTTTCCTGCAGGTTGCCTTTGCTGCAGTCTGCTTCTGGGTCTTTGTTTAGTATGCAAATCTCCAATTAGGAAGATCCACTCAGGGAGATGTAATGCCAGGGAGGTTGATGGCAGCTACTGACTCAGTGATGGGATGTTACAGCTGCTGAGGACTTTGTGAGAGCCACCAAGTCCCAGGAAACTACAAGGTACAGTTCAATCATTTAGATATTAGCTGAGGCCTGCAAAGGACGCACACGTTTCATTCAGCTCTGAAACACTCTTAAGCTGCCTCTAGCACAGATTTGATGAGAAAACGGAGGAAGCACACTGCAGCCCTGGCTGGGGAAAGGTCTGTAAGGCACTTCTGACTTGTCTTATAATTCAAGATATGAAACATCCTAATGGAAAGAGTCTCTTGGGCACAGGAAAGCAGCAGCACTATTGCACTGAAAGCCTAGCAGAACAAAAGAAGGAAGAAACTCTGTCCTAAGCCTGCAAGTGCTAAATAGACTGATAGACTGGGTACTTCCCCACCCCCTGAAGCCCATCTCTTCCTCCCCACTTGGCTTTCTTTGTCTTCGTTAGCTCAGGAGCCATCAGAACTCTCCGCCAGTCTCAGTGGAATTCCAGGTACAAGCTGGAAAATCAAGAGTTCAGGGAATTATCCCCAAAGATGAGGTTTTCATGGCAACGGGTAAAAAAAAATCACACTCCGCTGTCTAATCATGCGGCAGAATGGGTAAATAAAGAACAATGCGATACAGATGTGACACTGGCAGTCGTGTGCTGAACTGCTGTATGCAAACTATGATTCTGTGAATACACAAAAAATACAAGAAAATGTAAAAGAAGAAAGGTAGATACATAAAATCCTACCTATTTTGACGCTGTTTTGCCTTATCAAAGTTCCATGACTGCCTTTCAAGAAGGGTTTGGAAATTCATGGGCAGAAAGCTCTGCATGAGCACTGTTCAGGGTCAGAGGGGTACAGTCAGGGTGCCAGACGTCTCCTTTGTTATCCAACTCAAGGCTATGAAATAGCTCAAACTATAAAAGGCATTTGGATTATGACTGTAACATCTCAATTTAAGTAAAACATGTGTGTCAACTGCTTGGTCCTCAGGTTGTTTTTCCTACCCTTCTGCCCATGGAAGCCTCAGTTCTCTGTCTTGTTCCTCTGATAGTTTCTGGTCCCATAACTGCCATCCGGCCTAATTAAATCAAACTTGGCCTGAGCTGCCTATAATGGTCACTCCTATACATTAAACTAGACTATATATACACTATATACTCATATTCCAATAATGATCATCTACCACCTCCTGCCTTTCTTGAACCCAGTACAACACCCAGGTGAAAGAGCTGGGATGAAAACGCAGGGCTACCCCAGGGACAGCCCCTCTACCTCAGCCCCTCAGTCTAACTGCCTGACCCAGCCAGTTGCATCCCTCAGCCCAGCCTGGGAATGAGCTTGAGTATGTGGTGGAAGGAAGGGGAAAATCAAAGCCACATTAGGGCTGTGCAGCCCAGATGCATCATATTGACCCTACTTTTACTTGCAGTGGGAACGTGGGAGGATGGATGGCATTTGGGCACTGGACCAGAGTGTGGGGAAGAAGATGTGGCACCTCCACATCTCCCACTTTCTTCTCTTCTCCCCTTCCCTCTTTCTCACCCCCAGCCTTTCTACATTTTCGCTGCCATTACCGCCTGCT
>NW_009258621.1:2545295-2563995 GCF_000687185.1 Egretta garzetta
CAGAAGTTCTGGTGTACTTGCCTCCCCTTGATACCCCTCAGCAAGGGTGCAGGGTGCACACGTTTCTTGCTCTGCCCTGGCTGTGACCCTACCATTTGGCCACCCAGGGGAAAGCAGTAGGACTTCACTGCACAGGAGATGAAGGCTCAGGAGGGATCTGGCCTCGGGTGCAAGAAACATGTCAGGTTCCCCTTGCTGGCAGGAGCAATGTAAGCTGTCCCACTGGTAAGCTCTGTCTGAATCACGTTCAAGAAGCGCTTGAAAAACTGTCAACCTGCCATTGAGACAGCATGACCCATTTCCCCGTAGTCAGGCTCTAGCAGACAAGCAGAATCTGCCTGAAAGCAGAAACCACAGTCCCAGAGCAACAGCCAGCACTTACTAGGACCTCACTAAGAATGAAGTTGGCAGGGCCAGAGAGACACATTGCTAAAAATACATTTGGCACTTAACAGGAGAGAAGTAAGACAAAAACCTGCTTCACTCAGCACTCTTTGGCCACATATCCTTAAAAGAGCAGGAGGTCCCACAGCAGGCAGCCGCTGAAATCATCCTCTGTGGGTCCAAGTAGTAAATCTGCATCAGTGGATTCAGTACTGGATCCTGTTCAGTTTTGGAAAACACCAGGGAAGGAAAGAGTATAACCATTCTTTTCATCAAGGAAATGATCAAGTGTTAAAGCAAATACATGTGGATTACATGAGGTTGTTAAGCATTGGAACTGGCTGCCCAGGGAAGTGGTTGAGTCCATCCCTGGAAGTATTTGAAAGACGGGTAGATGTGGCGCTTAGGGACATGGTTTAGTGGTGGACTTGGCAGTGCTAGGTTTATGGTTGGACTCAATGATCTTTAAGGTCTTTTCCAACCTAAATGATTCTGTGATTCTATGATTCTATTGGATCTCACCTGTCAAGTATCCTGGTCAAGGAGTGCTGAGTGGTTGAGTCCATCCCTGGAAGTATTTGAAAGACGGGTAGATGTGGCGCTTAGGGACATGGTTTAGTGGTGGACTTGGCAGTGCTAGGTTTATGGTTGGACTCAATGATCTTTAAGGTCTTTTCCAACCTAAATGATTCTGTGATTCTATGATTCTATTGGATCTCACCTGTCAAGTATCCTGGTCAAGGAGTGCTGAGGAAGACATCGGGCAATTAAGTACTATGTTGCAATTGAATTTTAACTGTCAAAGTTATTTTTCAAAACTTCCTAAAAGGTGTAATTTTGTCCTCATTGACTTCAGTTTCACTGTGAAGGCACTGAAATAGGTCAGCTTGTATAAGACAGGGACTTTTGGGTTTTATGAGGAAAGGAGAAAAAAAAATAATCTTCAGTAGGAAATCTAGAAAGGAAGAGAACTGAATAGGAGAGCAGATATGGAGGAGGAGCTGAGGGGGAGGGTATTTGTATTTACTGTCAGGGATAATATTATCTCCCAGAGGAGGAAAAGTGAACAATACCTGCAGAGCTTCTGCTGCTCTAAGTTTGTGTACACTGCCTCTTACTAACTAATGTGTGTCACCTCCGCAGTATGGTTAAATACTTGACCTCCTTTTGACATTCCCTTTTAGTGAATACCATCTGATGGCAAATGAAGAGTGTCTGGAAGGCAGAGCAGGGCTTCTTGCAAAGACTTCTAATAAATTATCAATCCTTCTTGCCAGATTTCTGCATCCTGGATGCTTCCATGAGGGCACAGCTCCTCTACCGTTTTGTGGAAGATGAGTCACTCCACCCCAGTGGCTATAATGCATAGGGATGAACTTCTTTTCGTCCTTTCTAAAGCATCACTTGCAATGTCTAACTAGCTGACTTTTGACTCCTCAGGTGGTAGGCCTGGTAAAGCAAACCCAGCTTAGCAGCATCTTTTTCTCTTGGTTGTTCCAAGTCCTCCACTTTGCAGGCCTCCACCTTGGTCTGGTAACCAGAGTTGTAAGGGAAGCAAAACTTGCTTCTGGCAGCAGAACAGGAGGAGAGTACATGCTGTCTCATGCCTTGCAAAGCACAACAGTGTTTCTGTAAGTGTGGGGGTGTCCATAAGTGACTGCTGATAATCATCTCCCAGCCACATGCTCTGCTGGAGGCAAAGACGCTCTCCAACTTATGAAAAATAGCAAAGCGCCTGGCAATCCTGAGTAAGTGCCACGCAACCTTTTTGGGGTTAAGCTATGTAGTTTTTACTCTTCACAAATACAAGTGGCGAGAAGGAAACGTGCAGGGACATAAGCCTCTTCACATGACTCAGGACTTTAAATCTGTCTTCTGGCTTAATCCAAGTGTTGTGATTGCAGCACAAGCACTTTGCTGGCAGTGCAGAGTTCTACTAAAAGCAAGCAGCTTCCTATGGGCACCTCTATGCAGAGAAAATCTCCTTGGAGAGCTTCCTAAAAGGTTACTAAAGGGGATCCCGCAATAAGTTCCACTTGCCAATATAAGCCCATGTTACCTGCCATCCAAATAATTCCTGTGAGTCAGTGTTTCACTTCAGCAAAATTTAGTAACGAACTAGCAAACAGAAATGCAAAATAAAATTGCATCTGATAAACAAATTCTTGTATGACTTCTTGGTCAAAAACCCGATGTATAATCAAAGTCTAGGTTTTCTGCCATTGATCCAAAACCAATCTGTACCCGGTCTTTGTGTGTCAAGGAGCTTACACAAGTTTGGGACTGGTATATGTTGCATTTGCAACTGTGAGAAGCAGCATCATTTAGCCCATCCAGCTATTTATTTTGGTAATTATGCCTCTTATGTTTATAAAACGTTTTCCTTGTAGCCGTTGTGACACCGCGGATGGCAAGGCTCTGCAAACTGGCTGGAATAATGGAATCAGACTGAGAAAACCTCAGGACTTTACCAATGCTTTTAACCCCTTCTGTAAGGGACTGCAGACACCTATTGCCTCATATGCTCATTGCTGCTTTTCATTGCAGGTGGTCAATTTTATATTGTAAATATGGAATCATAGAATCATTTAGGTTTAAAAGACCTTTAAGATCATCAAGTCCGGCTGTTAAATATGTATCAAATCCCTGTAGTACATTAATTCAATTGTCTCAGTGGTCAAAAGTTCTGAAGATTCTGCTTCAAAATGTCCTGTATTTTGCCTGTAGTAGTTTGAAGTCCTGGCTATAGTCCGCTGATCTCCTCAATCCTAAATGAGGAGACAGTAACCCTGCGAACAGAAGTGCTGCAGTTCTCTGCCTGTCGTTAGTACACGTCAACACTTCATTAAACTGTCCAGACCCTGCAAGTATGAGACAAATGGACTTGGTTCTGCAAAAGAAGCAGAAGGAAAAAAAAAAATCATTTTTCATCCTGTGTGTTTTGTTGATTAATGGACATACATTCAACTGATAGGGGTAAGAACTTGAATGGACAAGAAAGGCAGCAGTTTAAAATATCATATTCCTACAGTTGAAAGTCAGGTGTCTGTGAGCCATTAGACCTCGTAAAGGTAGAGAGACTGATGGTTCTTGGCATGGGCCATGAGATAGTCACCTCCAGATACCTGGGGAAAATCTAAAGTTATCATGCGGTCCATTAGCTGCAAATTCCAATCTGCAAGGTCAGGGCTGAGGCACAATGGAGAGTGCCTGAGACATTTAAATTGGTGTTGCGTCTCTTTCATAGACAAAAATCTTCAGTTTCCAGTGGTATTTCTCTTGAAGAAAGCCATTCTGTATCTCTGCGAGTTCATGATTTTTAAATGTAAAGGTTTGAAGCCACTGAAATGCAGTGGTACATTATGTATAGGCAGAGAGACCAAGCCATTCTAAGAAAACACACTGACCTCGGAGGTAAGGAGAGAATAAAGGCAAGAGGAATAAAGCAGCAAAATGGGCACATTTATGAACATCGTTTTAAAAAAAGTAAAGATAAAATAATGTTGTGTAAAAATAATTTGTTGCACACATTAAGTATGCTTTTATCAGACTGGCTTTAAGAAACAAAGGCAAGTTGTATATAAGGACTGTGCTTATTTTTAGTCTATAGGAGGAAGAAAATCAGGCAAAGAGGACAGAATCCTGGGGAAAGGATGCCAGGTAATAAGTGAGTGCACACTGAGGAGTAAAAAGGATAATAATCATCCTGCAGTGGAAAACAAACATTTAGGATGACGGGGGCTAATGTGTTAGGATTGCTCAAAGTCTCTTTAGGCTGTTTAAATTCATGAGTGACCTAAACCACAGCTGGTTTCAAGTCATCCTAGGTTCTCAAGGGAGACCTAAAACATTATTTCATTAAAACACTTAGCCAGTTTTTAATTTCCTGGAAGATTATCTGTTTTTCTGTGTCTATCTGATAAAGCCACATTTTTTCTCCTTATCACCCTTGGTGCTTCTCTTAGACCAACAGTATTACTAATGGGGTTTTAAAGCACTTGGTGCTGAAAAAACCTGAAATAACCAGTGTGAGAAATACAAGAACACTGAAAATCAGGGGAAAAAAATGCAGCTTTACTCTGTGACAGTTTACAGGGAAAGAAATTCATTGGGTGAAGCTAAGCTAGATTTCCTTGAAAATCACAAGATTTATTGTAGCAAGATAAAAACTGTTTGGAGGAATGGTAACGGGTGTGCAGTCTGTGACGGTGAGATCCTAGATTGCTGCAGAGCCCTTGGGTCCCGCCATGTCCCAGCTCCACGTGACACAGGTACCCACCATCCTCCTGAGAGCAGAAAGCTGGGCGAATGTGCAGGGTTTGCAGATCTAAGTAGTTTTGCTGTTTTCTGCAAGAATAAAAACCTTTTATTTTATGTGCTGTGTCCAAAGGGCTTTGCACCATCTCATACTGTATTTCAAAATCGATTTTCTCCTGCTCTGCTTGCACAAGTTCCCGTTCTAACACTGGAAATGTTATAAACAAAGGCTGAGGGAGGGGAATCATGGTTATACTCCCTGCTCAGTTTTCATAGCGAAGATCTTGATACTTCAGGAAATGGGTGTGTTTCTCCCAGTGCCTCTGGACATTTTTTTGCCCCTGAATCTCCGTCTATTTACAGATTGGAAAAAGACCCAGCTGCGTAAGACAAGCAAATGTAACACTGATAGTCACAAAATTACAACAGATATTCACAGCCATTGCACAGGTTTCAGAGAATGAAGAGCTTCCCGCTGCTAGAAATTATCTACCAGAATTTGTCTATAAGTTTCGAAGCTTTTGGCAAGAGCGAGACGAACCCCAATAAGTTACTTACGAACTCAGACTTCTTAGAGCTCATGCGGCAGCGATCTTAGAATCTGAGAAGGTATAGCAAGTTCCTAAACAAGTGATTTAATTAAATACAATTAAGGATTAAGAGGATTAAGAGTTGCATGCAATCATATTCTTTTGATCTAGCAATTCATATTAATAACTCTCGGAGAGCATTTTCAAATTTGTTATTTTCTGGTGCTCAGTCTTTTTTTCTTTTTTTTGTGATTTATTTCCATTATACATCTCATTGTATCCAACCGGCAAATTCTGCTTTATTATGATACCATTCAAATTCTGTTTGGGGAATATGAGCTAGGCCTGGCAAATCCAAGCGGTGAGGGATTCTCTCTGTCCAGTGGAAGCTACCCAAAGGCTAAAAATACTAGCTTCAAAAATTTCCTGTGAGCATAAAATGCAACCCCTAAAGAACGTGTGCGGACTCACTGGGTGAGTAATTTTTATGGGTTAACTACAGTTATTTGCTTTGCCTGACACATAGATTGGCCACCAACTCTGTCTCAAAATTATTTTTGCAAAAGTAGCGCAGCACCCTTACAAAAAGCATCTCTTGAACCGTATTATGAATTAAACTATTGAAAGACCTAGCCAGTAATTCCTTCTTAGCAGATAACAAAATAGAAACAAGTATCAGAGATTTACTATAGAGGGAAATTATTATTTCAAAGCTGACTCTATAAATGTAAAGTATTAAGAGAATTAGACCCGTTCTGTTCTGTAAAAATATTAAACCAAATCACTTTTCCCACCCATACAATTGATATTTCTTTATTTAGGTGATGAACAATCTACATTGTGATCAATACCCCTTACAAGTTCTTTAACCCACATCCCAGAAATAATTAAACTGACATTAGTCTGTGCAATGCGATGTAAAATAAAGATAATAGTTTAAGAATCTGAACACCAGTTTTGGCAAAGTCAGATGGTCAGCATTCATTAACATCCGGTTAGAATCTGAAAGAACTAGAGAGTCCCTCCACTTAAAAGAAAATTAAAAATATACTTTTGGTGGGTGCTTCCTCGATGTGGGATGGCATTTGTCAGCATCAAGCAAAACCGAAGGAGAGTGAATATTGTGTTCCTAAGAAACCTCTGATCTCTTACCTCACTGAGCCGCCAGGCAGCTTGAACTCCCGACACCAGTGGGCGTGCGCAGAATACCATCCAGGCAATCAAAGTCTCCATAGATATACTGCAAAGAAAGGCTTGCGTTTTCTATAACGCCATGACTCTGCTTTTCTGCTCAATGCTGTCGCAAAGCATGAAAGGACAAGGGCCCACGAGGTTCCCAAAGAAACGTCCCCTGTGACGAGGGGACCATCCCACGGCCGCCAGTCTGGGGTTCCTTGACCTGAAACCCTCAGAAGCATCTGGAGCTGACATGGTGCAACACACATGGGAGACTTTACCCGGTTTTGTAATCCCTGCACTGTTTAAATGACTTACAGTAATGTTAGCTCTTGCACTAGTACTGCTGTTCCTCTGTAGGAACATTTAGGGAATACTGTAAATCCTTCAGTAATTTTATAGTCAAGGCAGTATAATGTAGTTATTTTGGGCTTTGGCTCACAGTGCGTTACGGTTACATTAGAATCTGCATTTTCATAAAAAATAAACGGCAAGTTTCTTGCCCTTACAGAAAGCTTTAAAGGAAGAGGAAGAGCTTTAAAATACGAAATTGATGCAATGTCGTCTGCCTGAAGGCCTGAAACAAGAGCTCTAAAGAAACTGATGCAATGTCATATGCTTGAGAGCCTGAAATGTGCTCTAAAGAGTGTGAACTCCAGTATGCATCTTCTTTCCTATTTATCCCTCATCCCACGGTCCCAGTAAAGTAGTGACAACCACCCTGGCGAAGAGCAGTGAAAAGGCAGGAACAGAAAATTGTGGCAGGCTGTGCCTACTCCCTAAGTCTCTGTGCCCTGCAAATTAAAGTAGATATTACAGGTTACCCTGCTGCTCTTGCTTCCTCTCTTTCAAAAAGAAAAGGTTCCGATTTTCCGCTGCTATGTTCACTAGGACTATTAAGTAGGACTATTGAGGGCTCTGCAGAGAAACCTGGACAGGCTGGATCGATGGGCCGAGGCCAACTGTATGAGGTTGAACAAGACCGAGTGCTGGGTCCTGCTCTTGGGTCACAACAACCCCATGCAGCGCTACAGGCTCAGGGAAGAGTGGCTGGAAAGCTGCCTGGCAGAAAAGGACCTGGGGGTACTGGTTGATAGTCGGCTGAATATGAGCCAGCAGTGTGCCCAGGTGGCCAAGAAGGCCAATGGCATCCTGGCTTGTATCAGGAATAGTGTGGCCAGCAGGACCAGGAAAGTGATCGTGCCCCTGTACTCCGCACTGGTGAGGCCGCACCTCGAATACTGTGTTCAGTTTTGGGCCCCCCACTACAGGAAAGATGTTGCAATGCCGGAACATGTCCAGAGGAGAGCAACAAAGCTGGTGAGGGGTCTGGAGCACAAGTCTGATGAGGAGCGGCTGAGGGAACTGGGGTTGTTCCGCCTGGAGAAGAGGAGGCTGCGGGGGGACCTTATCGCCCTCTACAACCACCTCACAGGAGGCTGTAGTGAGGGGGGTGTTGGTCTCTTCTCCCAGGTAACGGTCAATAAGACGAGGGGAAATGGCCTCAAATTGTGCCAGGGGAGGTTTAGACTGGATATTAGGAAAAATTTTTTCACTGAAAGGGTTGTCAAGCACTGGAACGGGCTGCCCAGGAAAGTGGTCAAGTCCCCATCCCTGGAGGTATTCAAAAGACGGGCAGACGAGGTGCTTAGGGACATGGTTTAGTGGTGGGGTGGCAGGGTTAGGTTAACGGTTGGACTTGATGATCTTAAAGGTCTTTTCCAAACTAAATGATTCTATGATTCTATGGCAGAAGGCTACCGAGTACGGAGCCATGGAAGGCATGCTGGCAATACATCTGGGCCCCAAATTATCTTATTCCAGCCACTGTGTATTGGGAACGTCATCTAATAAGAGGATGTAATGCAAAGTAATGCTGAAAGTTCATGAATGTTGCATAGCTTGGTAAACTATTATTTTTCTGTGTAAAGAGCCCTGGAAGTACACATGGGGATAAGGAGAAGAGCTGAATCTGTCAGGAAACCGTGTTGAACAATTACGCAGTTACAGCTAGAAGCAGAAAAAAGCCAGGACTCTGCAGAAAACTAGAACTAATGAATCCCATTCTTCCCTTTGAGACATAATGTTATCAGCCTGCTTTACTCTCGGTTTATAGAATTGGCTCATCTCCATTTTTTAAACTCGCTTATGTGGTATAACTGGAGGCATCATCTGGCCTTTTGGTATTTGTTACTATTTTCAGCTGTTAAATCATTTAAGTATTTTTGTAATTAATAAAGGAGTTTAAGTGGGGTTTTTTAAGTGGGTTTTTTTTTTTCCTCTCTGGGCAAAGCTGTTTTAATTGCTCGGCTGCTAATCAGCTAACAGTAGTTGGTTTGAGTATTTGTGATCTGACAGTGTATGCTCGAGGGACTAAAAATAGCACATTTCTGATTTACTAGAAGTAACCATGACATTTAACTGACTGAGGTCTCTATCCCACAGTGAACTCAATATAACCTTTGGTATACTATTGGCTTGCAGAATAAAGAAAACCTTAACAGGGAGTTAAAAGAAAATGGAACTGAAGAAAGAAGCCATAGTGAAGCATCTGGAATACAAACAGGAACAGAGACATATCTGTATGTGTATGAATTTCTACTTATTTTTATTTCTCCCTCATTAGCCCCATTTCTGTGGCTGCATTTTTGAAGAAAAGAAGCTGAAAAAAAAGAGAAAGATGTTCAGAACTTCTTTTTCTTTAAGTAATGAGGGAAATAAATTGAGAAACAATAAAAGTAGAAAGAAGGAAACCACAGCATAGGCCATAGCCTGATTTGCAGCTGGTTAAAAGGTTGCTGCCGAAGCTGCCCATCGCCACCTCCCCCTCAACATTACTGCCTCTCCAAGATCTGCAGGCCTAACTGAACATGCCGATTTGAGTTGTGTTATCCGACTTTAGGGAGTCATTGAATGTGCAACCCTGCCAACAGCTCCAAAGTCAGCACTGCTGCAGGGGTAGTAGCACTCGTCCAAGGGTCTACCTGGTGATAGTGACCCCAAGAACGCAGCTCAGCGGCCAGGAGAGCACTTCTGACCAGCTATATCTATGTCAACCCAACACCACCAGATTTTTACTACTGTAACTAAGAGCAGAATGTGACGCATAAAAACTGCAAACAGAATGGGAGTGAAAGTGCATCAGTTTGGAGGAATAGGAAATGAAGAAGAAAAAGCTAAGAGAAAAAAAAACCACACCGAAACGAGGCAGAATCTGGCTCAGATGTATAAACCATCTGCGCTGTATGTCGGTGGAGCAACAAAGACCTACAGCGATACAAGCTCCGAGGCCACGGGGAAGAGACTGCAAAATGCAGTGGTTTGCTTGTAACTGAGGACCCATTCCATCTGTGCTGCGTGGGCTGCTAGCGAGTCTCCAGGTGCGACTCGGGGCTAGGGTTTGGGGTTGGTTTTTTTTACTTCTAAAGCTATAAGAAACACCTTACTCCTATTGCCAGATCAATATTTCCACCCTAAGATGTAGCTCGATTCTGCAAAGCAATCCTGGCTTTTGTCTGCCTGAGCGTGGATCTCACGGCTTTGTGGATATCCCTCATTTCACTCAGTGCGAAGCAGTGTGAATGGAGGTGCTGGGGTGAGATGCTGAGAGATCGCTTGAGTGGGAAGTCTCACCGTTGCAATGTTCTCAGAGATATCTCTTTTGGTGGGGGAAACAACGGGTGACTGTTCTCCCAACAGCCGGTTCAATTGTGGGAGGGTGCTTAGCATGGAGCCAGTCCTCAGCACAGTAATCCTATAAATCCAAAGAAGTTAATGGAATAAAGAGCTTTTTTTAATGACTTGGGAGCCCCCTGTGGCTGCAGATTTGGCAGCAGTGTCTGGCTTCATGTTCCAGAAATCTCACAGTAAGCTTTACGGTGGAAAAGCGAGGCATATTAGATCTCTAAGCCTTTGACATGTATTTCTCATCACAAACCCCTAGTATTTTCTGTCCTTTTCTACAGGCCTGTGGATTAGTTTTGAATGCCTTAGTCTCATAAAGACTTCGCAGCTTAGTTTTCCATATTATTGTGCCCTCAATACGTACTTGCTTTTATCTCCTACAGGCAGTATTGGCACCCCATAGGCAGTCAAAGCACCAGACGTTGTGGGATGGCTTTTACACCAAGAAGGGAGGTGTCTTGTGCCAGCCCAATCCCTTTCCACAGGAGTTCCTCAGCGTTATTTATTAAGGAATCAGTACTTTTCAAACTGGCTTCCACAGTTATGATCCTTTCCAGCACAATACAGCTCTGAGCTATCATTTGGACAGGGCTGGTGACTCAGACAGGAGCGTGTCTTTCCTAATTCTCAGTTAATTCTGTATTTTAAAAAGCACCACAAAAGGACTGCCACTGCCTCCGAGAAGGGACTTCTGAGAAGTGACAGAAGGGTTCACCCTTTATAGTGAAAATGAACATGATCAAACTACTCACTGTCATTCCATGACTTTCACACGCAGTCTCAGTAAAAAGCTTGTTCTCAGCCCTACAAAATAAAGGCAACAGAAGAAAACTTTAGACCGTGCCCACCTCCCATGTGGCACCCAGTGAAAGTAAGCAATTACCAACTCTATTCTCCTCCCAGCTTGTAAAACCCCTGAGGCTGGTACCAAACCCACCCTGCCCTGGGGTGACGGCTCTACTAAGCCACTTTTAGTACCACAGGAATTCACCAGCCCATACTTTACAGAAAATTAGGTCTAGAAGAATAGAAGAACATCCGTGCTGGGTCCAGCTGCTGGGCCCATCCAAACCAAATAGGAGAGGCCGTCCCCTTGCCACTTTCTGCAGACCAAATGCTTTGTCTCCAACATGGGCAATAGGAGAGGCCGTCCCCTTGCCACTTTCTGCAGCAAATTCCCTCAGTATCCCCAGCTGTGGGACTGAGGATGCTAATGGGTACATCCCTTTCATGTCTGCTGATGGAGCTGAAGACAGTTTGCCTGTGCCTTTTTTGAGCTTGCTGAGAGCATCAGAAGCACAATGTCCTAGGGCAGCAAGTTCCAGAAGTTTGGACCTTGCTATGCAGAGCAGTACATCTTTTACACCCACGTCCTACCAGTTTCAGAGTGACCCTCAGCTCTCACATTGCAACACTTGGTGAACAACAGTTCCCCATTCGGCTTATAGTGACTCTGTAAACCTCAGTTATATCCCTGTCCTGGTTTCGGCTGGGATAGAGTTAATTTTCTTCCTAGTAGTTGGTACAAGTGCTGTGTTTTGAGTTTAGTATGAGAATAACATTGGTAACACACCGATGCTTTAGTTGTTGCTGAGCAGGGCTTACACCAGTCAAGGACTTCTCAGCTTCCCCTGCTCTGCCAGGGGCACAAGAAGCTGGGAGGGGGCACAGCCAGGACAGCTGACCCCAACTGGCCAAAGGGGTATCCCATACCGTATGATGTCATGCTCAGTATAGAAACTGGGGGGAGTTGCCCGGGGGGCAGCGATTGCTGCTTGGGGATGGGCTGGGCATCAGTGGGCGGGTGGCGAGCAATTGCATTGTGCATCACTTATTTGTGTATTCTATTATTATTATTATTATCATCATCATCATCATCATCATCCCTTCATTTTCTGTCCTATTAAACTGTCTTTATATCAACCCATGGATTTTACCTTTTTTTTTTTCTTTCTTATTTTTCCTGATTCTCTCCCCTATCCCATTTGGGAGGGTATGGGGTGAGCAAACGGCTGTGTTGTGTTTAGCTGCCTGAGGGGTTAAACCACAGTAACCCCGCTCCGCCTTCTCCTCTCCACACCAAACAGTCCCACTCTTTTTGTTTTTTCCATGCAAGGCAATGGCTCCACCCTTTGAAAATGCCATTGCTGTGTCTAACGCCCCTCTGCCCACGTTGCATGGCACCAGATCTGCCCTCATGCAGGGCACACGCTGTGGCTTTACCCTGGTCCTTTGCAGTGGCCCCAAGGTGCTGTCTGTTTTGCCAGGACCCTTTCTGATGGTGCCCTGGTGGCGTTTCGTTGCTTTTCCAGCTGCTGCTGTACACTGAGAGGATGATTTCAGTGACCTGCACTGAGGCTGCAGCAGCCCTTTTCTAAGAGCTCTACCTGCCTGTTTTGAGCTCAGTATCGTGCAAGCGTGACTTAGATATACTTTTATCTGCACTGAAGCGTATCTGCCACCTTTATGACCCCTTGCTCGGTTCCCCATCCTTTGACTGGTGATCTCCATAAACTGGGGGATTTTGCTGCCTGCCGCCCTCTCCAGGTCGCTGCTGCAGAAGTTGAATGACCCCAGCCTGACATCCAGTTCCTGAGAGACACTACTGCTGGCCCTCGCCGCCCTGAAAGGTGGCAGCTTTGCCTTCCCTTTTGCTTCTTACCCAGTAATCAGATTTCAGACCATGAAAGGGCCTTTCCTCCAACCCCATGGAAATTTAATTTCTTTAATAGCTTTTCATGAGGAGTCTTGTCGAAGGCTTTTTGAAAATCCAAGCGTATTATGTCCACCAGCAATCTTTCCTATAATTCACAAAATCCTCCTTGTCCTTGAAAATCATCAACATAGAGAGTTACCACACAAGAACTAAGCACGCTTACCATTTGGCTTCAGAGTCAGAAGCGCCTTTAAGTCGTAAGCTTTTATTCCTCAATTGTACTGTGCAAGGAATAGCCTGGGATCCCCTCCCGTGTGATGTATCTGCTAGCAGAAGGTAAGTGATAGAGCCTAATTCAAGGTGCATTTTGTATACTGGGAGCTCAGAGCATTTTCTAAAATGAAATTTGAAGAAAGAAATATATTCTTCATTTAAATAAAGAAGCTGAATGAATACGTAATTTTTAAAAGCTAATTGTTTTAAGGTTTACTCAAAAGAAAAGTTGGGCTTTCCTCCTGATCAAAATAGAAAGCAACAATGATTGCTAGGTCAAACGCAATAGTTTTGAAATCCAATATCATTATTTCATTAGATTTTAATATACTTTCACACTATCTTACACAGTTAACTCAATTTTGAAAGAAAACATTATTTTAAAATGAAAAAGTGGCACACCTCATTGTAAAATATTATATTAAAACACAGTGTTTCACATTTTAGGGGGTTTTCTGTATTTGTTGGCTGAAGCTTACTGGCCAAATTCTGGTGTGAATTTGCAAGTAGTTCCAGTTCATCCAAAGTTGCATTATCAGCAAATTAATTTTTTGTATGAAAAATTTCAGCTAGCTTTATATACAAATCTCTCCGTTTGCAATTGTAAACAAAATGTTATGTACTGCAGCACCCTGTGTTCTATTACTCAGCAATATCAAAGTAGAATGTTGTGATTAATGCACAGAGAAGTCTAGTCTGAGATTAATTCACACCTCTACCTCTCTAAACTGCCTGAAGTCAGACTTTTCAAACTGCTTGTCTCACGTACTTACTGACATCCCCTCATCCCCATGTTATTTCCATACTATTAAATGGAACTAAACTAGAATTTAACTTGGGAATTTGCGGTAATTCTCTTTTAGATATCAGTGCTCTTAAGAGCAGAACTGCTTTGTGCCATACCTTTTTTTCCTGTCCTTGCATTTGAAAAAGGGCTAGAGCGCCGCCTCTGAATACGCCTCATATTACCTCCATCTTTTGATAATTTCTACTTGTAACCTCTTAGGTGTCCAAGTCACAAAAGGTTACTGCCAACGTACAGACCAAAAAGTCAGTCAGAAGGGGGAATTGCACACGGTGTAAATCTGGTATGAAATCGTCATCAACTTGGTATGAATCACTCTTTCGAAAGCTAAATGCAGGTACTCAGTGATGGAACCACATGCCTCGGGGAAATCCGCATGCCAGCGATGTACTCTTCAGAACTTAATATTGCATATCCATCGTTACCGTGCTACTTAGCAAACCTAGGGAATATCATTTATCAGTCAGGCAGAATTTTTCCCAGCTTAATTTTTTTTTTTCTTGTTACCTTGCTCTACAATTCCAAATGAATAATCACATAACTTTTACTTAATAAAAATACATTAAAAAAAAAGGTCTTTAGTGTTGATAGGGGAGCTCTCATTTACCACACAGAATTTTGGAGGTGGGTTGAACAGTACAAATATGAAGGGCTCTGCCTTTCAGCAAGAGCAATAAGACTAGGGAAAGCAGGGACAAAAAATCAGGGGTGTCAAAATGTGTAAGCAGGGAAAAGGGAAATTCAGCATGGCAAAAATGAAAAAACTTTTATTAAGAACCTGCTAGTGACTGTATTTATTGGCAGGATTTGAAAATACTACCAACCATAACAGGGAGCCCCCCTCCCCTGCTTATTTCTTTACAATACTATGCGAACTTGGAATTTTCCTAAAAAGTGGTCTCGTATTAGAGCTTTGTTCAATTTTAGAAATGACCCCACAGGTTAAAAAATCTGCAGTATTACTGGATTTTTTGTTTTAACTTAACAAAAGCTCTGGGAGAGGGGAAATGATGAGCAATCAGGCTAACTAGATTCCGTAGTCTCAATGTATTATGTAGGGGGTATAAGAAAGTACAATTTATAAAATCATGTAAAGGTTCTCAAAATTGTAACATCTTTCTAGCAATAATTTAATGTAAAAGTTATGTTCAACATATAGCTAGTAACTATTTTTAAATGATAACAAAGTCATCAGAATATAAACAAACTCCCTATATCCTGAACCTGCAGTGTGACTCCCAGAGACGTAAGCTTTTCTTTTCCATATATAATATACCATCTAGGATACAGTTATCATCTGTTGGTTTCATTTAATTTTTAAAAACAAACTATTTTTTTCCCCCTTTGAAAGTAAAACAACCTTCCTGCGTCCAGTTTATCTAACTTTCCAGCATAAAAACCAGAAAGTTGAAGTAATCTGAACCCAATTATACTTTTAGTGCTAGGGAAATATACTTCCCCCATCCCTTTGATATTCAAACAAATGAGTCCATCCTGTGCATTAAGCAAAAGTAAAAACTGAGGAGCAATGACATAAAATATTATAAAAACGCCATAAAAAATGAGAAAGTCTTGAAGTAGTAACATTCTGCAGCCTGTTTTTAGAAGATGTTTATTTCCAGGCAATAAAAACAAACTGTAGTAAAACCACTTCAAGTACAATTTAAAACCATGTGAGTGGCGTGTAAGCCTAACCCCATTTCCAGAAGTGAGAGGGCAGCCTTAACAGAAGCCCTTTAAGAAGCAGGTACATAGAGATATATGAGAGTGCACCATTTGACCCTCCTGTTTGTATTCCTCGCTCTTTAAATTCCTTTAGAAGTCTGGTTCTTGAACATTTAAAAGAAAAACAAACAACTTTTTTTTTCTGAAAGTCCTATCAGGTCAGATTCAGCAGGTAACTATGTTAAGCTCTTTGCTCTGTCTGTTGTAACAAAGCCATGATTAATATTGTACTAACTGGTCACTGTTGCATTCAAAGACAGTAATACCCCGTGGTGATGCTAAACCCTTAGCACACGGAGTTAGGAACTGTTTTTCTAATTAGATTATTTCTTCCAATTTATCTTGCATGAAGCACATGGAGGTATCCAGTGTCCTAACATGCAGAACATCGTATGACTGGAAGATAAGAGATTAACAAAAAAATAACTATCATGAAACCAATACAAACATGCTATGTACTCTTGCAATTATTCCTTTTTCTTCAGAGCTTTGGTCGCTGCAGCACACATGCAGATTGCATATTTAGGTAAACACAACATTGCTGGAAAGCAGTTGAAAAATGTATCTAACCCAGCCTAGCCAAGAGCCTAACCCCTAATCTAGCTGAGACGAAGTGACCCGCAACCATCGAACAGAATAAACCCTTTTGGGTGGGTTTCTGTGTGCCAGCTTCCCTCTTTGGTTATGTTTCTTACTGGGACAGCTCTGATTTTATATTGTTTAAATAAATCGGTCCTTTGTAGTGATGGAGGAGGCCTGAGTGTTCTGTACACGTTTCTTTCTATAGACCATTTTCTACCCAAGCAAGCGAGAATTCACTTGGCTGACAGATGTTCACAGAGGAGCAAGGTAAGTGCAACCTACTTATGTTAACGATTAGGGATGGTGATGATGTGGCTCCCTCTACTGCAGCATCCTCGATGGTGTTGCTGGTCCCTGGCAGGGTTCTCTGGCTCGGCTAAGAGAAAAAAGAAGTGGTCTTTTCAGTAAAAACAAACTGACTGACTCCAAAGATTACACTAATAAATTTGGCTCACTTAAGAAATAACTTCATGATTCTCCAGAGTAAGTCACGAAGACATACTTCATTTCAGGTAGTAGAGCTAGCTAAAACACCACCAAGGAGATCCAGGTGCAGCTGGAGCCTTGTAGCTCCTCTTAGGGCAGGGAGGTGCCTTAGGGAGATGGTGTGTTCCTCCAGAAGGGCTCCAGATACAGTCACATGTTTCTCATGGTTCCTCTTCCTCCTGCTTCCATTAGTATTCTCCTTTTTCAAATATTTTTCTTTTTCTCTCCTATGCCCTGATCCTTGTTCTCTCCTTTTGCATTTTTCTCCCCTTACTGTTTTGGTCTTATTTTCCCTTTTTGATCTTCTTTGCCTCACCACTTTCTTTATAAGGCAAACTGCTCAGAAAGGAATTGTTTTTTCTGACAACAGTGTGGACCATAACAGTCACAAAATCCTTAAAGTGGAGGAAAAACACACTGGCAGACGAAAAGAAACTGGTTCAACGTCCTGAGGCTGCAGTTATTACAGCGCACCAACACCGCGAACATGAAGCATTAACCACTTTCTGCCGCCCACACAACCATGAGAGGAAGCGTGCTGGGGACCATGGAGCAGATCTGCATTTCTACATGTGCCCTGTCTCGGTGTGGTATGACAACAGTGCGACCTGTCACCCCAGCGCTGCGCAAAGCTGGTCTGCTCACAATTAAGCAAGAAGAAACAAATTACCAAGGACCAGGGCCTACATTCAGGACTGGTGTGGAAAATGGTCGAATGGCAACTTGCATTTACTCTAAGCATGCTGCTTTGAAATTGAGATGTAAACTTAGATCTGCTTTGCAGACGCCAGCAATGATGATGGTGCTTGTGCAGGAGGTCACTCCCTGGTCTCTCACCAGCAGAGTAACGCCATGTAAGTGTTATTCCTTCGTATCTTTGCAGTATTGGTGAACATCTGTGATATGAGCTCATGTCTAACTTTGCAGTGGAATGAACTGGCCCTGAAGTTTTCACATGGTCGCCTCCATCTGAAGCAGATGTGGAAGGTAACGGCCAGCTGGTCGATGGCTGTGACTACCTAGCTCTTGTGCCATTTTGAACCACTCCACCTAGGTCCATTACAAGACGTACGGCTACCCCCTTAGACTCTCCCTGCCTATGAACAGGGGCAAGGAGACTCTAAGGGGGTAGGGCAGGGACAGTCTACATTCTCCTTCTCAGTGGCCAGTTCACAAAAATGGACTACCCTTCACGCACGACTGGAAAGATGATTATTTTGGGGAAGACAACTTTCTAAATTTAGCACCATGTGTCTATGTGCATGCGCGTACCCATGGGCACACGTACTAGATGCGCTCTGGGGAGGGTGCAGAGCTGCCCTGCTGTGTGCTGTCAGCTGCACAGTTACAAGCCCCAGGGTTGGGTTTTTTCCATGAAATTCACAATGGACCTTTTGTCAACCCCCAGTTCCCAAATCTCCAGGATTACAGGAGAATCTAAGTTTTTATTTGAAAGGAAGGCAAGTTCTTAGCTTTCATCCTTCCAAAGAAATGTTTGAAAATTTGACCCCTTGGAGCTTGAAAAATCACAAGGCAAATTTAAAAGTTCACTACATCTTAAAAACTTGTTATTTTTTAATGCCTGAAGCTGGCAATATAGCATAAGTCCTATCCTGCTGTCAGCTCACAGATTTTACTTAAATTAGATACTAAAGGAGTTCAGCAGTCCTCACCAAAAAAATATGGGGCCATCTGTTTCCAAGAGTTTTCTTCTAAAATTATGAATCCCTGTCGCGAGTGCTGCCCGGCCATAATTGGCAGAGGGGTAAGTAAGCCACCGTCTGAGGGGACAGAAAAGGCAGTGAACAGAAACTTTACCCAGAAAATTAACAAGCTATACTTTGTCTATTTAGTAATTTTTCTAATACAAAAGTGCTTCATACCAAGGAAGTACATTTTCCATTCACATGAAAACAAATGTGTTTACAAAGCACACCAATTCGATGAGCTAGTTTAACTACACAGCAGGGTTTTCTTTAAGAGACCCTGTGTTAAGATTTAAGGAAGAATGTGGGAGGAGATAGCAGATGCTCCAAGACAAGTGAAAATTATTTAGGTGTACTTCTATTAGTACAGAAGCTGCACTGTATTATTACTATGAATGCAGGATATTCAAGACGCACAGTGATAGACAAGTCAAGC
>NW_009258621.1:2564038-2570338 GCF_000687185.1 Egretta garzetta
AACAGAAGACCATTAACTGTGAAACAAGAAAACAGTAATGAAAAGGTAATGTGTAAAATGAGACCCCGTCTCCTGGTAACCTGTGGAAAAATCAAATTTAGTGATAGAGATTATGCCTTAAATTATGCATGAATGAATGTCACGGTGAGAAGCTTTGACTTCTGAAGTTCAGGCACCACTGACAACAGACCCGACGTCTAACCTCTCAGCTGCTCAGCGTCAAATTTGTGAAAGTGCCAGTGCCTACAGAATGAGCGATATAGATATTTTCTGTCTGGCACAGGCACATGAACTCACATTTCTGATGAAAATTGCCGTTTACAGGTTATAGAGTCACATAGGCAAGACACTTTATCATTCATGGCTAGGGCGGGGCTGTTCAGAGGTGGATAATTATCCCTCCACAACTGGGAAAAAACCTCTAAAACCATGCACTTCTTCAGTGCCCCTTCAAAATTTGAACTATTTACTTCATATGTTTGTGACATCTGTGTTCCACGTAAAATTAATATGGGCCAGCGTCCATCATTTTTTAACACCCGTCAATGTTCTAACATAAGGGCTAGCTTGTGTCTGCAGAGCAACGTAGGAAGCCCATAGGCAACGTAACAAGCCCTTGGATAAGGGAGAGTTCCACCAGGGTCATGCAGTGTTTGAGGAGGGGGACCAGCTACGGCCAGCTCGCACGTGCTCTGGATCACACAGAAGGGGTGACCGACCGTCAGCCTCATGACGAGCACACGAGGGCTGGCTCCACATCCTTGCCATGCCTCCCATGCAGCAGGCCACCTGCTGTGTCCTGGCAAAAAGCCATACACACATCTCTTCCAAATTCTCCACAGGAAAACAGAGAAGAAAATACTGCACTGATCCTAAAAATGAAGCTTCAAAAAATGTTCTTGCTCAGTGCAGACCACCAGGGTTGCATCAAGTCCCACTGCAATCGTCAGCGTGGGACTGCGTGGTTCCATGGCAATACAATTGTCACACAGGGACCATGACTGAATTTTTGGCTTTGGTGGGCAATTAAAGGAAGGGGTGGAGAAGGACATCATTATATAGTAGCCTGTTTCAGATATCAATAAATCTTAGGAGTTTTTAAATTAAAATAGAAACTTGCTTGAGAAAGAAAATAATTTTTACGGCTGAAACTATGGAAAGAATTAGTGTATTTGGCACTATCTCTAATTTGTGAATATAATACCTTTGTCCTTACCCAAAATGCATTTAAATCCCCTGCCCCTCCAAGGTGTGGATGCCAGCTGCACAGATATATCTAATAATTCTGTACTGTAGGCAAATTGCCCCTGTATCACTCCTTGCCTCGCTGGTTCCCCAGCCTGCTTAATTGCCGTATTGTATCATGAAACAGCATGCCACCCAGATACTTTTAATATATTTTTATTTTCTTTTAACAACTACAATAGGAGATTACTAAACTGATTGCAGGTTATAATGTAACTTACCAGCAAATAAACCATGTACCAAAAGAATTATATTAGCAAATGATCTCAATGATAACTGTTAGGTACCCACTAGAGGACCAGTCCTGGTTGTATATTTGATGCTTTGACAATATTTTGCCCTAACTTTAAAGCAGTATCAAAAAAATAATGAACTGGACTTTAAATCCAAATGTGGTGGTATTTGTCTGCAGGGTTTGCTGCTGGTTCTGTTCAGTTATGGTGGTCAAAACTTTGTAAAAACTCGGAGGGAAATGAGGACAGATTGATAACCGCCTACAGATCAACACCTTGCAGCATAACATTGCCCTTATGTATGTCAGTTTTGAACAGCAGCTTGGTGGAGCATATAATATTAGCAGCCTGCATGGCTTCCTTCTCAAAGAAAGAAAAGAAAAACAGCACCAAGTGCAGCTCTTGGCAGGGATTGGAGATGCCTGTAGAGAAAAGGAAGGCTTACAGAAAAAAAAATAAAAGAACAGGAAACCTTGTGTTCCCAGCATGTGAAGAGAGATACGGTACACACAGCAAAAAAAAAAGGAGATAACCACGGAGAGGGTCCTGAGCTTGAGAGGGATGGCAAAAATGGTATGGAGAGGAGCAAGTGAGGTGACACACAGAGCCACTGCTGTGTGCGGGAAGTGATCGTCCCCTGTGCTTGACACTGGTGAGGCTGCACCTTGAATCCTGTGTTCAGTTTTGGGCCCTCGCTATGAGAAGGGCATTGAGTTGCTGGAGCATGTCCAAAGAAGGGTAAAGAAGCTGGTGAGGGGTCTGGAGCAAAATTACAAGGAGCGGCTGAGGGAACTGGGGTTGTTCTGCCTGGAGAAGAGGAGGCTGAGGGGAGACCTTATCACCCTGTACAACCACCTGACAGGAGGCTGTAGTGAGGTGGGGGTTGGTCTCTTCTCCCAGGTAACAGGAGATAGGATGAGGGGGAATAGCCTTGAGTTCCGCCATGGGAGGTTTAGGTTGGACATTAGGAAAAATTTTTTCACTGAAAGGGTTGTGAAGCGCTGGAACGGGCTGCCCAGGGAAGTGGTTGAGTTCCCATCCCTGGAGGTATTTAAAAGATGAGTAGATGTGGTGCTCAGGGACATGGTTTAGTGGTGGAATGGCAGGGTTAGGTTAACGGTTGGACTTGATGATCTTGAAAGTCTTTTCCAACCTAAACGATTCTATGATTCTATTCTGTGATGCTAAGGGCCACAGCATGGTGCAGAGAGTCTTTGCCATCATGGGGGTGCGTGAGTGAGAGCCCTGGTAACTCTGTTGAGAGCTCTCAACCTCCATGTTTCCCCAGGTTTATATACCACCACAGATACCAGGGATCGATCCCTGCTCTACCTTGGGCCAAGCATGAGTTGTTTCTCTGAGTTTAAGGTGAGGTCACTACTTCCACCTCAGAGATCTCAAGCCCTGTCTCCCTGGAAGCTTCATGTTATGTGGCTCCCAAGTCTGGCTGCTGAAATACAAAGTGATAGTTATATTAATAAAGCAGAGTTCTAAAACTGAAGCATCTTACAGTGTGAGCCACTAGGGTAGAGAAATGTGTATTCAACCAGCTCCCTAGTGCAGCCACAAGCACACAGGCCACGAATTTCCTGAAAATGAACTCTTGTGAAACATTTGAATTGATGTTCCGAGTCCCTCAGACCTTTTGCCCTTTGTGCTACTTTACAAGCACTCACCTGGCCGTTATGGGGAAAATTAATTTCTAGACTCACTTCAATCAATAAACTGTCAACTGTCACAAACTCAGTGTCTGCATACTCTAAAAATAAATCCACAGAAATGTAAAGCTGCTAACAAAGCAGAAACTTCGTGAAAGAGACCTCCCAGAGCATCTGCATTAAGAAGTCTGCAAAAAAGGGCTCAGAGTTAATTCCCAGCAAGCTGACCGGTTATCATTTCCTAGTAAAAGCATACTCACACAGCAAAGGCTCATAGTTAAACTAGATAACCCTCTCGCTGTGAGAACCAGTTGGCAGCTGAGGCCGGAGTCAGGGGATGGGTCCAGCGTGGACAGGGCTCAGTGGGCACAGCGCTCCCCCAGCGTGAAACACCCCGCACGGCGTCATAGCGGAGCAGACCACCGCGCCCTATCTCACCTCATCCTTGTCCCCATCTGCACCTTCATCGGAGAAACAACTTCTGGAAGACGTTTCCCAGATTTAGTGCCAATGTCACTTGGCAGGAGATTAGCTCCCCATAAGGAACAAAGTTATAGATTTAAGAAGGAAATCAAGAAGCCTCTTCTTTCCCCTCTCCCCCTGCATTTTAATTAGTAGGAACCAATCTTCCTTTGGCTCTCCGAGCAGTACCTGGCAGGGATGCAGAACCGAAACATTTAATTCTCCAAGCAGTGACCATACTTGTTCTTCGTCACCAGGCTGCTTTCCCTTTGCCTCTCTCACCTATCAACAATGCTGACAGGTGATATCTCTGAAGTAAGAGAACATCAGTCACACAAAATACAAATCCTTTCTTTCTGCAACACCGATTCGCTACTTCAGTGCCGGGAAAAAAATCTGGATCTGGCTTAACCCTTAACCCATCCAGCTCAAATTTATGTTCCCTGCCTCGAGAGCTGCAAATATCTAATGGTACTTAATTAACAGACCATTGTCATGATCTGTCTTTGCAAACCTCTAAATCAAAACTGTTCGCTTTCCGCAGAAGATCATCTGACTTAAAGGGGGATTGATTCAGTGAAACCCAATGCCCTGTGCTACGCAGGTCAGACTGTTTGATTACAGGTGTTTTTTTCTGGATTTATGAGGGTTTTGTTGGGTTTTTTTTCCAATTGAAATTATTAAACTGTAGCATTGAAAAACCCACAAGTGTTCACACTATTAATAGAAGCACAATAAAACAGAAGGCAGGAAGCAGGATAACTGTGGGTGGCTACTACACTTTCAAAAAGCAGAAGCATCTTGAACCCAATGAAATCAGCAGATGAATGTTCCTGCTCTGTGGGAGCAGGATGGAACCATGGAGAAGAGTTTGATCGTCTTCAGCCCTGGCCCATTTTTCTTTTGTTTCCTGCTTTTTTTTTTTCCCTGTTTTTTTTAGGGCATTCTATTATTATGCAGGGATCTATACTGTATCATGTGAGAAAGGTCAGAATTGGAGATGCAGTCTGTCTGCGGTTTTGGTTGCGAAGTAATTTCATGGGTTATATTGATTTTTGAACTCTTGTTTCTGGTAGTTCTGCCACATGCCATTCCAGCAGCTCTCACCTCACTTCAGATGTGCATCTAAAAGAAGGCACAGCGTAAACAAAACAACCTAAAATGTCATTTATTTGGAAATCTTACAGTTTCATCTCTTCTTTTTGCTGCTTTGCCATGTAAGAAAAAACAGTATAAAGGTTTTAGTCATAGACTGTGTAATTAAGGGGACCCTAAATAAATATGCGTTTCTTGCTGCTGTGCAAGCTCCTCTAAAACCGGTACAAGGAAGCTGCATGCCTGCAGACATGCAAAAAAGCAAGCAAAGAGGAAATTAATTATCTTCTGTTACTAAAATAAAGGTGGTTCCTCAACCCAATTACAGAATAGTGCGCTACTGAAGAAACAGCCTCTGATTTATTTTCATTCTTGTGCTTAGCCCTTTAAGTACGCTGGGTGCTGAGGGGGGAAACTGAGTAGTAAACTTAGCACTCGGGGAAGGAATGCCCTTTAAACACACTTTTACAACACCCTTTCATATTCATTTGTCCAAGCCTGCACAAAATTAGTATATTAGGGTAACTGATTCTTACCAGCCTCCCAGATCCATTATATTTAGGTCAGAATGACCTCAGTACTCACTAACATTTTGTCATGGTCCCTGGACCATTCTCAGGAAACTAAATGCAGTTGTTTTCCTACTTCAGCTTGAGGTGTGCGTGGCTGAGGACGCATCAGATTGTTTACGAAAGCAATAGCTGGTCAGTCAAATGGAAATCAGGCTTTGAAATTAAAGGGAAATAATTCTCTTTAGAAGGAACGCACTTTTCAAATCCTTCAGTATCGTTTGGGTTTGCGTGACCTCTTGTGGCCAAATCCCTGCCTTGCGGTTCCTGTGACATTTTTGGCTACGGTTGTGCTGAACGGTAGGAGAGGTTTTGGCTTGCAATATTGAACGGCAATTTTAGTGGGAGAAAAAAAAAGCTGTGCTAACGGGACGTCTCTTGACAGTAATCTTCCTCTGAATTTATGCTGATAAAATGAAGTTCTTATTTTTGCTCTGCAATACTGTACATAGCTTAAGCACAACAGTTCAGGACCATGAAATGGATTGTATTCTAATGCATCAAAAAATTGCTTTCAAAGGACATAGCCTCACCAATGAATGCCAACCCCCCTCCCAAAAAAAAAAACCATGTAGGATGAGCAGAGGGTTTGTTCAGCCTAGAGAAAAGGAGGCTTAGAGGGGATCTCATCACCATGTACCAATACCTAAGGGACAGATACAAGGAAGATGGAGACTCCCTTTTCACAAGGAGTCGCATGGACAGGACAAGGGGGAACGGACACAAATTGCTCTTGGTGAGATTCCAGCTGGACATGAGAAGGAAATTTTTCACGATCTGAGCAGTCAGCCATTGGAATAATCTCCCCAGGGGAGTGGCTGGACACTTTTTAAGACTCAGCAGAACAGGGTGCTGGGCCATCTTGCCTAGACTGTGCTCTCAGCTAGAAAGGTTGGACAAGATGGTCCTTGAGGTCCCTTCCAACCTAGGATTCTATGATTCTATGTTGTTTTAGCTGCCATTTCCTAGCTCTCCTGTGCACCTGCCAGCACACCGGCTGAGCAGCACCATCGGCAGGCGGGGCGGCCGCAGCCCCCC
>NW_009258621.1:2571676-2635879 GCF_000687185.1 Egretta garzetta
GTGTGGCCGCAGCCCGCGGGGAGGCCGGCAGTCAGCAGCGGCAGAGGATGGCAGCAGCCGGGTCAAAATCTTGGGGAAGGAGAGAGCGAGTAGAAGCTGCATCAGGTGCTTTGCAGTGGAGGCAGAGTTTTTATTTATTCACTTATTTTTTTTTTTTTTTTTGTAGCTTGAGGGTTTTTTTGGAAATCTTACTCACTGCCTTTAGGTCCCCCATTGAGAATTAGTCTCTATGGGAATACTACGCAGTCTGCAACCTCCTTCTTCTAGTTAGTGTCTGGTTGGACCCGGTTGCTCTCTCCCCCTTCCCTTAAGAAGTCCAGCAAGAGCTGAGTTACGCGTGGCTGTAGGTGGCCCTGCTTGAGCAGGGGTGTTGGACAAGGTGACCTCCAGAGGCCCCTTCTGACTTCGGCCGGTCTTCTGTGACTATAAAGCTCTATCTTTGTGGGGACCCAGTAGAATTTGGGGCAGCAAATCCAAAAAATCATTTAAGAGAAGTATTGATGGGGGTATAGAAGGGCAGAATAATCCGGGTCGCACCACCTGGGAGCCTTCTGAGACCTTCAGAGGGTAAGCTGCTCAGAAGCAGACTGCAGTTACATTTATAGAGCACTGTTTTAAATGTTTTATGTTCCTTAAATTACACATCTGTTGTCTTTGCAGTGTCTCCTGTGAGTATTCACCTGGTGACTTGGTCTGGGCCAAGATGGAAGGTTATCCTTGGTGGCCGTGTCTCATATACAACCATCCGACGGAAAGGACAATAGTCAGAGGAAAAGGGAAATCCACTCGTGTCCATGTACAGTTTTTTGATGACAGCCCTACGAGGGGCTGGGTCAGTATTAAGTATCTGAGGCCGTATAAAGGTAAGCGATATAAATAAAACTGTTTGAAATGGAAATATGCTAATTGTTTTGGAAAAAATAGGCATGGAATATAGGGTATGGTATTCTCCATAGAGAAAGAGCAGCAAAGCCGGGGCTAGTAATGAGTGGGAAGGTGTACTTTGTAAGTTAGAGAAAACGGGATTTTGGGGGTCACAGGTGCATTTATGGTTATGTAGTTCTTTCAACATAAAATACTGAGCCCTCTTATTTATTAGATTAGAGCACAACCTTAAAGCTTGCTTCATGTTTTAAAGGTGGTTTTTTTTTTTCCTTTATTTCTCCCACAAGTATAAAAAAGATCTAAAGGTTATTTCCATTTTTAGCCCTGATATCCTTAAAATATTAGGGGTGTCAAACCCAGTTGTGAAGCAGCTATTTGGGAACTGCAGTTTGTCCAGAATCAAAAGACTAGGTACGGGATGTTAGGTAACTAAAATTAATGCTACTAGGCACAGGATGTTAGGTAACTAAAATAATTCTGCTGTGGTGTTATTTCTTCTAAGCGATGCAATACAGTTTTGTTAATAAAATATGTAACTTGAGAATTCAAAGTGCTTGTAGTTACAAGGCAGAGTTGGTGTTTGTCATCTTGAAGAAATGACTTAGCTAACTCATGGCAATCAAATGCAATCAAGAATTAAAACTACGTTTTGCATAAGTATCACCTTATTAATAATCATGATCTGTTTTCTCCTTGTTTTATAACTTTACCATTGCTGAAAACTGTAAATCATTGGCCATAAACTGTCATGTGTAAATCATGTTGCTGTAAACTGTTGTTAGTCAAACAAGTACTTTGGGTGTAGTATAGTATTTTTGATACGCTGTAGGGTTTGCTTATGATGTCAGTGAAACAGCTGAATTTAAACAGCTTCTTTTTACAAGTCAGAGTTGCATCTTTTGCGATCATGTAGTCATCTTTTTTTGGCTTGTTTATACTAAAACGTGCTGCGCTTAAGCCGCAGTTATTTTAAAATTAAAATGGTAATCTTATTACCGTAAGCCTTAGAGTAATTTAACACAAGTGAATTTGTCCATGGTTTATATGTATCTTTCCTGAAGGTATTTTAAAAGAATCAATTTTAACAGCTTGCAGTTGCACTTAGAAGCAAATACAGGTAGGGAGAATTGATCTGTTTAGCAAAAGAAAATTGCAGAAAAATAAGTGGCGTTCAAAACGTTTAAGCACAGAAACTGGTCTATCCACAAGAAATGTGGTTAATGCAGAACAGAATAAAAATATTTAAAATGCATGCTTTGCTTTTAAGTTCAGACAAAAAGCATCTTTGTATACAAAGTAAGAGTGTTGGAGTCTTTGGGTAAGAAAATGGAGAAGTTTTCTTACATTGTGTTACTGTTTGCTGTCTGTATTAATCCAGTTACTCAGGGCTAGACTCCTGATGGTCTAACCGTTGGACGTACAAGCAGTGGTGTTACATGCAAGTTGGTGAAGTGAGTATGTAGGTGTTGCACACTCGAGTATGCAGTTAAATGATGTGATGAGATTCTTCTCCTGCCCTTGTTGAGTTGCTAATATTAAACACAAAATGTTTCTAGGTTGTCTCACTGCATTTGCAGAACTAGAATGGAGATCTGATTTGTTAATGTGTTGCATTTGTGCTGTAGGAGCAGTTACAAGTAACTCCATGCTTTTCTACTACAAGCTCAAAGAAATGAAAATGAGAAAGAATTGTTTGGCTTGTTTCTGAGGCAGTTGGCCTCCCAGAGGTTAGCTTTGTCTACCATTGACTTAGAGCTGAAGCCTCGGTTAACAGCAGCACATGAAGGGATTCTCAAGAGCGGGTGTAAGGGCTGATTCAAGCAGATCCTGCTGTCATATGCAGCCAGCTAAACTTGTAAGAGCAGAAACAGGAATCGCCCTTCACCATGTGTAGCCTACTCTTATGTCCCCCTTCTTTCTTTCCCCAAGTTGAATACATAATATGTTATATATACCATTCATTTTTTGAGCATGGCATTAAGATGAATCTCAGCACCTTTGGGGACCCTTTCTAGAAATCAGTAGATTGGTTGACTTTGCTTTTGTGTATATGTACGGATAGTGGAAGGAGGAACTGTGGTGCTCAAGGGATGTGTAAGAGGATGAGGGAATGGTGCAGTTATTAATAGTAGGCTTTGCTTGATACCCCGCAGTGGTAAGGGTGAATTGGCAGCGTGACTGGCGATCAGCTAATTTGGCTAATAGGTTGGTGTTGGGTCTGGACGCCTTGCTGCACTTGCAGGAGCAGTTTGAACGGCCAGCAGAGCTTTAGCCAAGAGGTCTATATCTGAGGTGACTGGTGCCCATAACTTGAAGATAACTTTATGGTTGAAATTATCTATCGTTACTAAAATGGCCATGTGGTCTCAGTCAGGTCTGCTGCACCGCTAGTATGAAGCGTGGCTTGTCAGTAGTAACTATAGTTAGTGTGAGGGTGTTTAGAGCTTAGCCCAGCAGTATTCAGATGTGGTAATGAGTTACAGAGATAGAAGCGATTCTTAAGTGTTGGTATACTAGGGAGGCATTTCATTTGTGAGTGTTTAGACTTTCTCTAGGGGTAGTTTATCAGGCTGAATGAGTGATGGGTTGCTATATTTTAAGATGTGGTGGGAGTGACTGGTAACATCACAGAATGTTAGATAATTATACTAGTTGTCTGAATACATTTAACAGTGAAGTATGAACACTAACTAAAGGACTGGCTAAATGCTAGACTAGCTTCAGTTTCTGACAAACTATTTGTGGTTTTACAGGTTCGTCAGATGGGGAGACACTGAAGGGAGGTATGTTCTATAGTACGAAGCCTGAAATTAAAAGAGCAATGGTGCTAGCAGACGATGCAATGAGTAAAGATAAAACGAAGCGGCTTGAACTGGCAGTATGCAGTGAACCTTCAGACACAGAGGAGGAGGAGGAAGAGGAGGAAGCGGAGGTAAAACTCTTCTTACTTGCTGTCATTTTTGGAAATAGTGATAGAACTTAGAAGCTGTCTCTTGGAACTAAGCACGGTTTATCCTGCAATTCTCTGGCACAGTAATCACAGCTTATCTGCTCTTTAATCACGCGTGCATACGTATCTGTATGTCTTTTTTTGTACTGCTTCTGTGTTGTCAGGTCATATGCTGGTCTCTCACCTCTTCTAGTTGGAAAAACAAGTCCAATATCTCTTTGGTGTTCTGTGTGGTAAGGACTGACCTCGGAAGTTACTTAACTTACTTAACTCTCTTCATTGATCACCCCCTGGGTAACCTGGGTGACCCACTTTCTCACTCAAAGTACTTTTTTCTGGTACATCATCTTATCTTCTCTATCTGCTGTTCTTATTCCAAATTCCACTAAGTTCAATCTGAAGTTTTAATTTGTCATAGTGCAGAAATTTCTAACTTTTTGAGTATTCATCTTAAGGCCTTAAATTGGATTTTTGGAGCCTGCCCTCATCTTGTAGAGTAGCACCAAAATACAAATTCTTGTATTGTTAACACCAGTCTGTTGGTGGGGTAGCTAAAAAGTGATCTTTTATTGTATTGTGACTGATTCAAATATTATTTGAGTACTACCATATGCATTGGAATAGATATCTTTGGAAACTAATGGTATGAGGAAACTATCAATGGGACAGTGGTTTTCCTTACCTCCTCTGTCAGCATGGCCCATCTCCTCTTTCTCCAGTGTGACATTGCCCCAAGGGACATGTGCCACTCCAGGCATTGTGGTATGTTCGTGGCAACAGCACAGTGGGTACTGGTGCTTCGTACTCATGACAGTCCCTCCACTGCTGGTTTTCTTTAGCATTGGTACTGGAGTTCTTAAAGTTTTGGGCTGAAAAGGCAAATAATGAAGTTCCTTTTCTTTCTCCTAGACATGCACCATCTTCTTGAAGGTTACTATAAGGCAGTATGTTGGTAGGTGGAAACAGGTAGTTAAATCACGGCAAAACTCACATAGGCTAGTACTGAAAGGCTGCAAAACCCAATCGCGTTTCTGACATGGGTCAGTAGGAAAAAATTGCAACACAGAGTTAGCTTATAGAGGCATTCTCCTTTGTGCTGAATTTCATATAGCATATCCCTTTTGTCCAGTTTAAATGTTTTGTTCATCAGCATCACTTATGCAAAATAACAAATGAGGCTGTAAAAAATACAGAGGAGTAATTATGCCACTGGCTGGTAGCAGTTTGTTATCCAGAAAAAAATTAAAATTCTGTGAAGGTAAAAGGAATTGGCTGTGACTCTACTGTCTCTTGCTTGAAGTAGCTACTGAACATAGCTACTGTGTTATTGCATGTTTTTGCACTTCTTTTTGCAGCAGTGATACTTTACTTCGTAGCTGGAATTTTCTATACGTAAAATAATGTATTTTTCCAGCAGATGAGTGAAAGTGCTTCAGGCAACAGTGATGGCTGCAATAGTGAGGAGGATGTGAAGAGTAATAAGCGAGTAACGAGCAGGGAAAGTGCCATAAAAGCCAAAAGAAGAAGAGTGTTGGATTCTGACAGTGATCATGATGGCTCTGACGTAGAATTCAAGCCTGATGTGAAAGAAGCTGCAAGCAGCGAGGAAGCGAGTAGTGGGGTGGATGAAAATGAATCTACTGACACAGAGACAGACGCAGAGAGCATTGCAGAAAGTCCCATAAAAGTCCCTTCCAAGCGAAAGAGAAGAGAGATAAACAAGCCTGCTAAAAGGATTAGCTTAGAAAATGAATGTTCTGAAACCCCCAAAAGAGCAGCAACGGTTTCTTCAGAAGCCAAGTCTAAGCTGACATCATTTGCAGCGCCTGAAAGTTTCGAATCTCAAGCGAATGCTTGCAGTGGAGGCATTGGTGGCTTTGCGGTATGGGAACATGAAAAGCTCGATTGGCTGCAGGAAGGGAAAAAGAAAGATGCGCACAGGAGACGTCAGGGTGAGCCTGATTATGACCCGTGTACTCTATATGTACCTGAGGACTATCTCAACAAGTGCACGCCAGGAATGCGGAGGTGGTGGCAGCTGAAAAGTCAAAATTTTGATGCTGTGATCTTCTACAAAGTTGGAAAATTCTATGAGTTGTATCATATGGATGCAGTCACTGGTGTAAATGAGTTGGGCCTGATCTTTATGAAAGGTACTTGGGCCCATTCAGGTTTTCCAGAAACTGCGTTTGGCAGATTCTCTGATGTTCTAGTGCAGAAAGGCTACAAGGTAGCTCGTGTGGAACAAACAGAAACGCCTGAAATGATGGAAACACGCTGCAAGTCAATGGCCCACCCAACAAAATTTGACAGGGTTGTACGGCGAGAAATATGCAGAATTATCACCAAAGGAACGCAGACTTACAGCGTTCTGGACTGTGATCCCTCTGAGAACCATAACAAATACCTTCTTTGCGTTAAGGAAAAAGAAGACTCCTCTGGACAGCGTGTTTATGGGGTCTGCTTTGTTGACACTTCGGTGGGGAAGTTTTATGTAGGCCAGTTCTCAGACGACCGGCACTGTTCGAGGTTTAGGACTCTGGTAGCACATTACACTCCTGTGCAGGTACTGTATGAGAAGGGGAACCTGTCTGTGGACACACAGAAGATACTGAAGGGCTCACTTGTTTCTTGCCTTCAGGAAGGGCTGGTCTCTGGTTCCCAGTTCTGGAATGCATCTAAAACACTAAAAGTCCTTCTTGAAGAAGGATATTTCAAGGAGCAACAGAACTCTGAAAATGGATGTTTTCTGCCCTCTGTAATCAAATCTCTGACTTCAGAGAGTGACTCACTGGGGTTAACTCCTGGTGAAAACAGCGAGTTAGCTTTGTCGGCTCTTGGGGGATGTGTCTTCTATCTCAAAAAATGTCTGATTGATCAGGAGCTGTTATCGCTGGCAAACTTCGAGGAGTATATCCCTGTGGATACTGACACTGCAAAAACTATGAATTCAAGTAGCTTCTTTGCCAAAACTGACCAGCGGATGGTGCTGGATGGAGTCACCCTGATGAACTTGGAAGTCCTGCAGAATGGAACCAATGGAACCACAGAAGGTACTTTGTTGGAAAGGATTGATTCTTGTTGTACGCCATTTGGGAAGCGACTCCTGAAACAGTGGCTCTGCGCTCCGCTTTGCAATCCCAAATCCATCAACGACCGTTTAGATGCTGTTGAGGACCTTCTGGCGGTGCCACATAAAACATCTGAAGTTAGTGAGCACCTGAAGAGACTTCCTGACCTTGAAAGGCTGCTCAGCAAAATCCACAGTATTGGCTCGCCGCTTAAAAGTCAGAACCATCCTGACAGCAGGGCCATCTTTTATGAAGAAATCAAATACAGCAAAAAAAAGATTGCTGACTTTTTGTCTGCGCTGGAGGGGTTTAAAGTAATGAATGAAATTGTCGATGTCATGGAAGAAATTGCCAGTGACTTCAAATCTAAAGTCCTTAAGCAGCTAGTCACCCGCAAAGCCAAAAACCCAGATGGCCGCTTCCCAGACTTGAGTGCAGAGCTTAAAAGATGGGACACTGCTTTTGATCATAACCAGGCTCGAAAGACAGGAGTGATTACTCCAAAGGTGGGCTTTGACCCCGATTACGATAAAGCACTACAAGATATTAAAGCTGTTGAGGAAGATCTTCACAAGTACCTGGATAAGCAGCGCAAACTGCTTGGATTCAAATCCATGCTGTACTGGGGGGCAGGCAAAAACCGATACCAAATGGAAATACCGGAAAGTGCAATATCACGTAATTTGCCTGAGGAATATGAGTTGAAGTCAAGCAGGAAGGGATACAAGCGTTACTGGACCAAGGAGATCGAGAAGATGCTGGCTGCAATGGTTAATGCTGAAGAGCGCAGAGATGCAGCGCTAAAAGACTGCATGAGGCGTTTGTTTTACAACTTTGATAAAAATAGCAAAGACTGGCAGACAGCTGTGGAATGCATTGCTGTGTTAGGTAAGATGTTTTCTTCATCCTGACATAGAATAAAAATACTCTCATACAGTAAATGATGAAATTGGGTCTGGATAAGCAAAAAAGGCTTGTTGCTGGCTCTTAATTTGTAGTTTAAAAACTCTGGTTGTGGTAACAGCGTTGATAACTTAGCAGTGATCACCTCTTCCCTTCCTGTCAGTAAAGGGCAGAACGGTTGCTGGGTCTTCATGTTTGCAAGCTCGTTCTTCATTCCCGTTGCCTGATTGTAGGTGTGCAGCTGAGTATTTCTCGCAGTTCAGCATAGCCTGGTGGGTCTCTCACTGCTTCTGGGGTTCTCGTTGTACAGATTAGTAGCTGCTTATTAAATGAAGGCAGTGATACAGATGGAGGTATGAAAATCTAACCTGCTAGTCATCTTTCCATCTGAGCAGGCTGCTTTCTCAGCAGCCTTTAAAAATAATAGTGGTCATCGTCACTGCCTTGAAGAAGGTAGTCTGGTAGGGAGACTTCCCCAAATCTTCCTTTTCTGGGGTAGAACAGTCTCTTGTATTCCCTTCTCAGGACTGGCGTACCTTTGTACTGTGAATTTTCTGCTAGCATGAGGCACTCTGGGATGTCTTTGTTCCAGGGAAAAACGAAAGCACTGGGGCAGAAGAGGGAGGACAGGCGGGCAGCGAGCTTTGTCTAGGAACAGATTCTCCGAGTGGGCTGGGAGAGCTGGGAAGCAGTCACAGTAGCTACACCACATTTCCTGGGCTCAGCAGAGAGGGGGACAGCTTTCAGGCCCAGCTGTAATACACGTACATAAAGTCTCTAAAAATCACGTAACGTGGCCTCATTTTGTAGGTAATCAGCTTTAGAACCTTAGAGCTAGGCTAATTGAGGGGGGTTGTGCTGCTGCTTTCTGCTAGGCCAAGAGACTTTTAATAATTATATATTCTGGCAACTTTTAAGCAGTATTATGATTCTTAACAAAGTACTTCACTGTCACAGAAGCTGATTTCCTCTTTACTTAGCTTGTTCCAAATTAAAAACCAATGCCAGAAAATAATTATTTTATACATGTATATTAAAAATAGCTTTTGAAGTGAAATTATGTGGATTGTAAAGACTTCTGTACTAAAAACTAGCGGGGAACATTTTTAATCTGACATCAGTAGAAATCTGGAAGGAATAAGGAAAGACATTGTGAATCTCCCCACCTTTTACGTGTTCTTCTGGAGTACTTCTTGGGTGTTTTCCTTAACAGGAAAATGGAATGGAAATGGAAAATTATGTTACCAAGATGCTATTCAATGAGTAAATGCATTCCAGTGAATGAATAAAGAAAGGTGAAAGCGCGACTTACTGGAATTTCTCTTAATCTTATAGATGTCTTGATGTCCCTTGCTAACTACAGTCAAGATGGTGATGGACCACTGTGCCGACCTGTAATTCTACTGCCTGTGGATAGTGCTCCTCCCTTCCTGGAACTTAAAAATTCACGCCATCCATGCATTACAAAAACTTTCTTTGGGGACGATTTCATTCCCAACAACATCGTGATAGGCAGCAAGGACGAAGATAGCAGTAGTGAAGCTTCCTGTGTGTTAGTAACTGGCCCGAATATGGGCGGCAAATCTACGCTCATGAGACAGGTGATCGACTGTGTACAGGTTTATTACGTAGTTTATGTAAGAGCGAATGTTCCAGAGTACCTCTGTGTTTTGCCTAAAGGAATTACATGACTTGACTGTTTATCAATGTCAAGGGAGGTCCCAGCAGGGGTCTTTAGGGTGTGCAGCACAGTACAGCAATTGCACTGTAAAGACAAAACAGAATCTGGTAGAAAATGCCCGTGTTTAGATAGTAGATTTTCTAAGTTTTATTTCTCTGCTGAGAGATGGTTGGGAAAAAAGTGATAGAGCATCTTTATCTTTTTCAAGTGGCCTTATCGAGGACTTGGCATCAGCTGGCAAAAGATGCTTTCACAGGTTGAACAACATGAAAATAGAAATCAGCAGCAACAGGGAGTTTGCTTTAGAAATGCTGCTTGCTGCAGTAACTTGCGTTTTGAAGGCTTTCAGAGTAGTTTAATCCTACTTGAGATTATGGTGCTGCAGCTGTTAAAGCAGTAGGAAGCTTTCTGTACTCTAGTCTTTGTTTTAGGGGAAATACAGTCTCACTCCCCTTGTTCTCTGTGCGGAACTGAAGCTCCAAGCGCATAGCAAAAATTTCAATGTTTTAATGTTTGTTCTGCAGGCTGGCCTCCTGGTTATAATGGCTCAGCTGGGATGCTACGTACCTGCTGAAGTCTGCAGGCTTACACCGATCGACAGGGTGTTTACACGACTTGGCGCGTCAGACAGAATTATGTCAGGTAAGTGTCTGAAATCCAGCTGCCCAAAGTGCTTTTGCCGCTGAGTGAGTTCCTCTGGCTTTGAGCAGGGACTTGGAAAGGGGCAGTCTGTTGATTTTGCAGGGGGAGCTGGGCAACTGATTTGTTGTCTCTCATTGCTCAGAGTAGAAACAGGATTGTAGTTAGGCTTGATTTGTTCGATGTGCTTGTCCTGTGATTTTTGACAGACACATAGGACCGCTTTTTAATGTATTTTAATATTAAAAGCCTGCCTTCCAGCTGGGTGCAAGTCTGAGGAATATCTTTTTGGATATTGTACAGTTGATCGTGTTCTACTGGCATAGGTATGTTTTCTAAGTGTTCTGGAATGTCGCAGTGACGCTCAGGCAGCTGTTGGAGAGGAGTTGGTTTTGTACCTTCTCGCAAGGACTGGAGGTCCCTTGTTCCAGTTGGAATGCCTGCCTTCCGTGTGAAACCCAGTTTCTTCAGCAACGAAGAGAGAGGCAGGCTTCCTTCTTGGAAGCAGTAGTTGACAATTCTTGGGAGTATTTTGTTTTTTCCATGGAGAGGAAGACAGAAGGGGCGGATGACACAACTGGAATGGGAAAGTCTGCCTCTGGTGGTAGGCAAAGTGTCACGGGACTAGGAAAACAGAAGTATTTTTTGTGGTAATAAGAGTAATATCGCAACTCATTTAAGGAGGGTGCAGATTTTTCTGTGATCTTTGTGCCGAAAAATGTGGGTCAGTGAATATGAAAGGAGTTAAGCCTACTGAGCCTGTTGCACATAAGGAATTTGGAAATGAATCATTCTGAGTCCTTAATTAAAAAAAATATTTACACTTGCCCAAATCAAGGCTTTTCTTTGCAGCTAGAGAATTTTATTGAGGCTTTTTTTTGCCCAGCTATTTTCCATTTTGTTTAATTTCAGTACAAAAAGAAATCTTAAGAATGGAAGAATACTTAAGTGCTTATGGTAGAAACTAAACACTGCCCTCCCTAGACCACCTCTCTATTGCAGAAAAATGTAGCATTTTCAACTTTTTTTTTCCTATTAACTGAGAGCTATTCTTTTCCAAATATGTGCACAAATGCTTTAACACTTCACATCACATGGCTGAATGCCGCACAGCAGAACTAGCTTTGAAATCCATTCTTGATGCATTAGTTGCCACGCTGTGTAGTGCAACAAAAGCTGTTCCCTGGCAGTCATTTCGTAATGGAAGTCAACAGGACTTCTACGAAGTAACTTTTAAGTAATACAGTTTTAAAATTGCTTATGTAATTTTAGGGGGTTATTTTCTAAAGTGAATAAACCGTTATTCCTAAACATTGTCAAAAACATTTTCCATCCTGGAAATTTCTTTAAATAAATGCAGAAAATCAGGATTGCTGAACACTGCTTCATAATTGATGTTGATAAACTTACATTGGAGCACAGCAGTGCTCATGCAGCACAAGCACAGGAAGTAAATATGCGCCTGCTCTGGAATTACATTGGTTGCTGCTGTGGGTGATTATTTGCAATGAACCCTACAAAGAATTAGTAAATTGGGACTTAAAATGTGGATTTATTGTGTGCAAGGCTCTAAATAATTGTGTATGCACTTCTGCTTGTAATCTGCTAAAAAATATTTCAGGTCTAAATTTCAAGCCTGCTATGATCTGGGTTGCTGGAACTCCTGTAAGATGTTCAGTCCTTAGCTGCAGGATATTTCTGTTGTTGTACTTCACTCGAGTACCTATGAGTACAGCCTTAATTATCTGAATTCAAATTCATTACCTTCTGATGTCAACAACCAAACCAATAAGTCTAGTCTCTTAGGCTTGTAAGATTTTCTGCTTGCCTTTTCACACTGAAAAGCCACGCACCTTGTGCAGTTAAGAGCAAGAAGGGGCAAAAGATTCTCCCCATCTTGTGTCCTTTGTGTCCAGCTGGTACAGTTGACCAGTGCCATTAAAAGGAGACAGGTAAGGTGGCCTAAAACTTATTTACTCAATTCATTGTACTTGTGCCCATGCCTGTACTCTTAAGGAACCAAAACCTGCTTTTTCTGGCAAATGGACACCTACCATTTTCATGCTGAAAAAACCCCACCACTTTGTTTTTGTTCATCTTCAGTTTGCTGTCAAGTGTCATGTTAGCTTGACCAAGACTCTAGCGAAGATTAAATAGGGGTTTAGTTGCGGTTTTCAGATCTTTGACTGCTTCATGGCTTTTTTTTTGTCATTTCTTTTATTTAAAGGTGAAAGTACCTTCTTTGTTGAACTGAGTGAGACTTCCAGCATTCTCCAGCATGCAACAGAGCATTCCCTTGTTCTTGTGGATGAACTGGGTAATTAGTCTGGTTTTTAATACACAGAAATTAAATCTGAGATTAAGGACTGTCTGAATGGCAACCAAGTACACGGGGGCAGTTTTATCATAATATTGCTCCGACTGTTTAACTGGTCAGTATCTGTGTAATTTTCTTTAAACCATGTATTTAAGTGCCCTGGGAACTCATATACCACCTCCCACCCACTGTCATCGTTAGCCTCTCTCTAGCTGAGTTTTCCTGCTTTCCCTTGCATAATTACTTGCAGTGAGCCTTGTAGGGAGCAGAAATGTCTTTTTCTGCTGTGCAGAAGAGAGGGTGACTGTTACTGGGCAAACACTTGGGTTACTTCACCCTGCTGCAGGGCGGCTCCCACTACTCGCTGCTGTTTGCCAATCTTCCACACAGCGAGGAGGGAGAGAGCCCAACACTACAAAGCGATACACGGCAAACGACGCGTTGCCTTTACCTCTGCTTTTCCCTTTCTCCTCCAGGCAGAGGCACGGCTACTTTTGATGGAACAGCGATAGCGAGCGCAGTGGTCAAAGAACTTGCGGAGAAAATCAAGTGTCGGACTCTCTTCTCCACACACTACCATTCGCTGGTAGAGGATTACTCGCACAACGCGGCCGTGCGGCTTGGCCACATGGTATGTGTGGGGAGCAGTGTGGTATAGGATATAGTATAGGAGCATTTCTGGTGCCGTGCATGCTTTTCTGCATTCTTCTGCCTGGAGTTGGCAGCGTCCTGAGAAAAGGATGTGATGTCTCATGCATTTATTAGCTTGTAACTATTGCCTAGCTGACATGTAACTTACTCTTTCTAGGCATGTATGGTTGAAAACGAGAGTGAAGATCCAAGCCAGGAAACAATTACATTCCTGTATAAGTTCATTGAAGGAGCATGTCCAAAGAGCTATGGCTTCAATGCAGCAAGGCTTGCTAACATTCCGGAGGAAGTTATTCAGAAAGGGCACAGAAAAGCAGAAGAATTTGAAAAAACTACCATTTCACTGAGAGTATTTAGGTAAGTCCTTGGTGTTCCCTTTTTAAGTTGCCCATTGCTTAGCAGGCATCAGTTTTAAAATTTGAGCAGTGCCTTTTTAGTCTCACAGTAGAGGGGGAAGTTGAAACTAGTGTTGTGAATATCAGATGTACTTCACAGGCAGTGAGGGAGGGAAGTACTAAGGCATGATGACAAGATGGCCGAGATGATGAGTAATGCAGTATTTTAAGCCGTGGGTCACTGCGCCAGTCTCTAGGGCTGAGCATTTAATTTGCACCGAGGTGCTGGGCTGGCTGGCAGCTGAGCCGAGCTGCAGGAACAGGTGAGTAAACCCGGTGCCAGGGGCAGCTGCGCGGTGCCGGTGGGCACTGGGGGACCTTGCAGTGGTACCGGAGTCCCCAGGTGGCTGCTGCTGGCAGCCTTCATGCCAGACATGAAATGGCATCCATGCCTTGTAAAGCTGCCCCAGCAAGAGGAAGCTTGGGCCCTGCCCTGGGCGTCGGTGTTCGGCACAGCTGACTCTGTTGTCTCCCTTAGGTATCTGTGCCGCGTGGTGGATGGAGCGGCACGCGATGCAAACGCTGTTCAGAAACTTACCGCGATGATCGATCACCTTTAAGCCCACAAGTGGTTTTGTACTGGCAGTTTCTGAAAAAGGTGGTATCGGACAACGTTATGATCTAATAAACTTTATTTTTTAAAAATGACCATTTTTCCATTGTCTTTCCTAGGAAATTAAACCCTTTAATTCTTACCTACCCTCTACATAATGGTTATTGAGTACTCCACAATATATTAAGTCTAGATGTTATGGTACATGCATACACTTTCAGGCTGTTGATTACCCACTGTCACCAATACACATAAATGGAAAAAAGCTATGAAACTGTATAGGGCTGTATATATACTTGTCTCAGCTTCATTAGAGCAGGAAATTGCTGTGATTTCCAGCAGGTTATGTAAGTAACGTCCAGACTGTTCAAAAAAAACTATGAACAGAGTAAAGTACAAGACTGTTTTGAGGAGACTTTCTACTGTGTACTTTAAAACATAGTAAAATTTCATTCACAAAACTTAGTTACATGGGTACTTTGTTTTATAGTGCATTATAGTCTAGGAAGTCTCATTAAAACACTCGCTTTTTTTTTTGTTAGGGTGGTTTGAGTACAGACTATTGCTGGGGCGGGGAAGGAGATTATTCTAACTTCAGAGGACACCAGAAAAATTGCTGGATATAATTTAAGATTAGTGTTTTCTCTTTCATAGAAAGAACGTACATACTGGGACATGAGTACAGTTACAGCAAGTCTAGGTGTGCTAACAAAACAGGACACATTCAAGTACAATAAGATTTTTTTGCTTGAAATTAGAAACAAACTACATGAGATTAAAGCATTAAAATCATATTTCTCAATCTGAATAAATGTTAAAAAATCAAAAGAAATGCAGAAGTGCTAGCTCACATTTTTTACCATGTTACAAAAGCAATTGGTACCCATGTCCATAAAGGCAGCAACAAAGAATGCTGCTTGTCTACAGAATAGTACTACTGCAAATTGGACTGCGTTTCAATGCTACTTGTAAAAACACCAGCTTTCAGAAGTTGGTATCTGTACAAAATTGCAGCTTATTTTTCTTCACTTCTGTCCCTTCAAAGTCTTTGTTTACACAGTAATGCTAAAACGCCCAGTTCTGTTATCCTGAGTCAACATATTGCCACTTTCTTTTTTGGTAGGTTGAGCTCCATAGTGTCAACACCTCACACATCCGCTTTAATACAGTCTCTTTCTGCAGAAATGGGCAAGTATAACTTCCTCCAAAAAAAAAGTTTTAACGGTTATGATATTAGAATGGCAGGACTTTCTTTCTGAAAGGAATTCAGTTGTGCTGCAATGTATTAGATTCTATAGGTGGAGCAGAGTCATATAGTGTATCTGTATCATGTGTAGGCTCTCCAGCAAGCGTACAGGGATTAGACAGTGTTCCAGCACCACAGTCACAGAAAAACCTAGGGGGAGAGAGAGAGCTTTAGTTTCTGCTTCACTTGCGTTGTCAAAATCGCTCGCCCCCCCTCCCTTGAAACGTACCTATCGTGTCTAATGAATTCTACGTCATGTCCTTGATGGCACTTCTTAATGCAGTTCACGCATATGGCATTACGGTCTGTGGTGTTGCAGGTGTGACATCTGAAGTAGAACACATCACGTTAGGCACGAATCAAAACCCCAGGAGCTGCGAAAAGCGCGGGGGCAGAACAGCACTAAAGGATGGGCGTGCACAGGACTGTAAAACCCCAGCCTTTCACATGAACTTGGGTTTCACGGCATTCTTTTGGTTGCCTGTTCCGAAAAAGCAGTTCTGCTGTGTAACCCCTGAGGCTCAGGGTCACAGCAGCAATGCATTTTCCTCAAGCCCACTTAAGACAACGTAGGGACTTGTTTAATCCTCCTCAGTGGCAGTTGAGGAAGAGCACGCATCTGCGTGTTAACAGACAACGTGGCAGCTGGTTTAGGGGTCTGGCCAGAAGAGAAACCGTGCTTGTTTGAAAACCTTGCGGTAGGTGATGGAAAAGAACCTGTTACCTGTAGAAGTCATGCATCGGATAGCTGGTGTAACTGGATATCTTGTACAAACACTGGCCTCTACTGACAGCTTTTTCTATGGCATCTTGATTGTTCATTATTTTGTTATCTGTTGGGGGGGGGAAAAAAGGAACTAATCACACATGGATCAAGGACTTTTTTCTTCTTGAGGTGTTAAAGCAGAGTCCCCGCCCCCCGTTCATTGCTAAACCCATTAGGAACAGTTAGTTCTATGCCTGCATTTTAGTTTTGGCATTTAAGTATATCAAATCCTCAATGCTAGGTTACAAGGCAGATGCCCAGACCAGACAGACTGTTCCTCTTTACACGCAATGAATAAAATACCTGATAAACCTTCATTTAAATACTCTTTGTGAATTGGTTTGTGAATAAATGGTTAGGGAAACAAGCCTTCCTGTTCAGCTTAAGTTCTCTGTTGAGAAGCCCAAAACCCAGATGTTTGAAAGCCTCTCACCTACCATAAGGACTTTTACACATGCCTTAGAAAGCAGAAAGTCATGGCTCTTCCTCCAGGGGAGTTTGAGGCACTTCCCAACACAACAGAAGCGGGAATCAGGTCTAACCACCTCCAACATTTAAAAGACGTGTCCCACGCACAGCGAATTTGATAAGCCTCTCTGTTGGGGGTTGGACTAGATGACCTCTAGGGGTCCCTTCCAACCCAAAACATTCTATGATTCTACGATGATTCCGTTATTCAGCTACTAGATCCTCTGCCACATCCCAAAGTACATGTCAAACTAGTTTTGTCCACCCCCAGTAGCATCCCAGCTCTGGGATGCAGTCAGCGAGCCCAGGAGCTGTGAAGCAGGGAGCCAGAGCTTGTGTTTTAAGTGCTGTAAAGAATATCCAGGGAAAGGCCCAGCAAATACAGCCAAGCAGGTCAAAACGCTGCAAACTGAACCTTTTTCTTCTGGAATAACCTCCTGGAGCCGACTGGCATTCAAACCATCCCTCCAGTCTCCTCCATGAGGACCTTCTCTCATGCACACTTCCCCACTATACATGGGAATTTTATATATGTGGACTGTTCCCTATTTTCTGGAAAAAAGTGATTTGGGATTGTGAATATTCACGCTTTTAGATCCTAAAAGCCAAGCAAGGCACGTTTGAGGATGTGACAAAAGACTTTCCATTATACTAACGTGGAACTGGAATTTGAGATGGGCCAAAGACCCGTAAGCGGTCCAGAAACAATTTTGAGACAGAAGAGCTAATGACAGAGTTTTAATATGATAGGAAGACTTTAAGTTACCTTTGAAAGTGTCTGGCTGTCTAAAAAACTAAGATAGCTTGGCTTATTACCTTCAGCTGAAACTCTGAGTTAAACTCAGCTTAAGGTGATGCCAAATCCGAACCAAAAATAGGAAAAAAATAATGGTACGACAAACCCAAAACTCAGCACCAAAAAAAAAAAGTAAACTGAACAAACACAACCACTGCGAGGGCTCAGGCTCACCTTTCATCGTGACGTTGACACCAGATGCTAGAAATAAGCCTCCAAAGCGGTTGTTGAAAATCTGATTGCCTTCTAATGTTGCAGTTGCATGATTTGTTATTTCAATACCTGTATTGGGTCATGGGAACAAGGAAGAGAAAAGGAAGTGGGAAAGTTAAATCCTTAGTGGTTGTGCATTGTACCTCGCTCATGATCTACAGTTTGTTCATTTCTTTTAAACCATCATAAACTCAGAGGGAAAAAGGAAAATGACATAGCTAGAAATTGCACTGTAATTTGCCAGGAAAACTGAGGTTCAAATGAATCCTTTCAAAGAGCTACAGCTGGCATGCATGGTTTCTGGTAGTAACAGTACACTACTAGTTTATCTGGTAATAAAATGGAACTATGATCATGTACTTTCAAGGGGGATATGATTTTTGGGTGCTTAAAGCCATCATCTTCACATATACTTGGAAGTTGTTGTGCACATACTTTACCCTTTTTAAAACATATTTTTAAAAAAGTTCTCAAGATAGGCACCTAAAATTAGTTTCTTTAAATCTTAGCTTTTATCAGTAACCCATGTCTTCCAAGTCATTTGTCCAGGACTGCTCTTGACAGCAACCTATCCTTCCCCCCCACCACACTGAAACACCACCTTTAGAGGCTCTTCTCAGAAAACTTGCTTCTTCTGAAAGAAAGATGGGAGAAAACTCAAGAATGCAGTTTTAGTAGAAATGGAATGGAATGCAAGACGTAGGGAACTGCAATCATTAAACAGTAAATTGCACAAAAATCACTACGAAACATTCTTCATCTCTTTTGGAGTAAGAAATCGCTCATCTAATAACTCTTCAAGTTTGTGGAGTAAGGAATTTGAACTTGGGATGCAGTTCAAATCTCTAAAATACATATTCACCCCATTTCCTAAGTTTTAAAGCAGTGCTAAAATATTCAAACCAGCATCCAGCAGATCAACTGTAGATTTGCCCTAGACAACTTTATCAATTACTTCTAAAATAAAATTATGAAAAAGTATTTCACAGAAAAATGAGAAAGCAGACTATGTGTTATTTCTCAACATGCTAGTAATGCCAGAGACTGCCATAAAGATACTCTGGCTACAATTCTGAGTTCTCAAACCATTTCTAGAATACACCGAAGGATATCCCAATCTCTGTTAAAATGTCTAAATACTGTGGGGTAAAGAAACACAGGTTAGCTTTGTGAAGAACTTACTTTGAGGTCTAACACTTCAAAATTTGATTTAAACAACACAAACCTGCAGCAAACCCATCGAATATTCGATTCTTCCTTAGCACGGGGTGGCTATTGGTGCTGATAAGAACACCAGCTTGAGCGTTCCTGAAGATATCATTCTCTTCCAGAAGCCCTATGACAGACCAACAAACACGACGGCTGAGCTTTAGCATTTCCTTACCTGTAACCATTCTGTGAAATATTTTCAAAAGTTCTCACGTGTCATCATCCTTCTAATTCCTTTAACTTGGGAAACACCCGCCAACAGCACTGAAGTTAGTGATACCAGTTTAAAGTAATTCTCCATGTATAAACACGTAAGTGCATTTTTTCAGTAACAAGAGAATTTGGGATCGTATGCACCATTACAGAAAACCCTGTTTTATTTTTGAGGAAACACTAAGCCTTTTCACTTGCCAATTTTTAATTTTTTTTAATTTTTCTAACATCCTTCTGTGCTTGCCTTCTGAAACAAGCAGCCTGCCACAGCAAAGCTTAACTTGCGTTTTTGTTACTGCAGGACAGGATTACTTTAAAATACTTAACTTAAAGCTCATTTACAGCAAGTGATTACCTACAAAATATCAGAAGCTGATACCAGGACACACAACAGTCAGGGGATTTCAGTGGAGGACCACTTCTAAACGTAAAAATATGCAAGAGATTCCTTAAAGATCTGTCTTTTTTCCCCCCTAACTCTTTGACACTGGCAGAACCTGAACTGTTCCGATGCATGGTTTTGGCTACATGACTTGAATTCAATACTGCCTTTCAGTCAAATGGCAAAGCTTACAAAAGCAGATGGGATAAAACGACTGTCCTAGGCAGCAATCTAACAGTCGTCTTGGATGAGATTAATTACCTCTCTGCCTCCCACAGATTTCAGTATTACTGATGTAATTAGGGCTAAAAAGCATCAGTGTGTGTTCATTATAACTATTTTATTACTTCAGAAGACGAGAGCTAGATTTCTAAAGAGCACTTTAAAAAGGACAGTGCTTAATCTGAAATTAAACTCTTATCCAGAATATTCAGTATATGCCAGTAAGGGAAAAAACCTACCTCTTCCCCCATTAAATATACAGATGCCTCCATCTCTTCCATCATGGATTTTATTTCTTCTTAGTGTAGGATTACTGTCTGTTTTAATCCATACACCAGCCATTGCATTGTCAAAAATTTCATTGTCTTCTATAAATCCAAGCCCTAAAATTGAAGGAAGGGTGGAGAAAATAAAATCAAAAAGGATAATAAATGGGAAGAGATAATATTGCAGAACATAAACAATTTAGATAAATGTGAAAAATAAACCTACCAGAATTATAGACAAGAATACCACCATTCTGACCACCCCAGATCTTGTTGCGTCTAATTTTGGGGTTGCTTCCAGTTCTAGAGAGAAACATAAGCAAAGTAGTAATTTAAAACAGTTTACTATCTCCCAAGGCCAAATGTTTAAAATGCCTCTACAGAAATGCCCCACAGATCTCACTGCTTAAAAGAAAAATCTTACTAAGACATGGTTATTTCCAAACATGCAAACGTATTTTAGCTTTACAGACTTCAAGGGCCACGCGTTCTAGTCAATATCCAGGCTGTATTAGTAAAAACTTCTTGTCTTTAAGTTGAAGCAGAGGATATTCAGACATGTTGGATTTAAAAAAAAGTTATTTTTAGAAACAAAATGACAAGAACAGCTAAAGACACAAAAGAGAATAAAACAAGCTAGGTCTGTTTTGACATAAAATCAGAATACATTTTACCTTATCTGAACCCCTGAGTACATGTGATTATAGATGTCATTGTCTTCTAACACGCCATGTCCATTGTCATAAAAATAAACTCCAACCTAACACATGGAGAATTAAATTATTAATTCCAAAGCAATGAAGTATAAAAACACAGAAGAACTTTCTTCTCTGTGGCCCCCTTGTAACCACAGAGCAAAACTCACCTGTTTCCCACTGTGTATTCTGTTTCTCCTCAAGACTGGAGTGCTCCCTGTTGTCACCCAGACTCCAGCCAAAGTATTGCTGTAAACTTCGTTTTCCTCAATCACACCTTGTCCTTTTTCATGCTGAATACAAGACAATTTAAGAGTTGAGAAAACCTGCTGACTGCCAATACTGTTTTTCTGGCTGTGCCTGTCCCTCCCCAACATGGCTTCTTTACTGTAGCAAATTCTCTTCTATTTGAGTACGTATTTTCACTTTTTTTTGTTTTTAAATAACAGTGCATCATGATTTTGAATGTTTGCCATGAAATGAAGAACACTCTGCATGTAAATCACAGTATTTCAAGGCTCTGCAGTAGTATTTGCAAATCTCTGCTAGCTGTTGGTAGAAGAGGCACCTCCCCGATGCCATGCAATCAGATGAAAAATGTGACACCTGGCATTTAAACCTACACCCAGCCCTGTCCACCAGACTGATAAAAAATTGCCATGTCTCTTAAGGTAGCTCTCTTTACCATGTCCTTGTGCTTAAAAGTACAGCAACAGTATTCTTGGTCAGGGTAAACTGTTCCTGTTAGATTTACAGAAGGAACAGACAAAGCTGCACACTTGCAGCATTAGCTGAACCTTAGGTAACTTTCGGGAGAAAGATACACAAATATTTCTCAAAATCTGGTACTGCTTAAGGGAACCTGACAGCTCTTTCAGTTCAATTAGCAGAGCCCTTGCACACGCTGGGAATTGCGCTTTATTCCTCACTTTTACAATACACGACCGTACAGCAATTGCAATGTATATCATCCTGAAGGCAAAAAAAAAAAAAAATATTTTCTGAGGTTAGTGGTAAACACATTACACTCCAAAAAAGCTGAACAGATTTCTAGTTTTTTTTTTTTTTTAATAATGATAATCTACTGTGAAAGCTAAGCCTTTAAAAAGCTTTTAACCAAGAAATGGTGAATTTCTGTCATCTATCCCATTTTAAATTTTTTACTCTGTAATAGAAATAATTTAGTGACGTTCATAGGAGTCTTCATCTTTTAAATATCAGCACCAGCTTCAGCCTATTACACTTAACCTAGTTTATAACGTAAGAAATTCAGTCATTGTAAGTACAATCACACGTTTTACATAAAGTACCCTTTGCCAACATTTATATGAACAGAACCCAAGTTTGTACATCTGTTTGTAGGTAATACTTACTACGTAAATTCCACCATGTTGACCATCATGAATCTTGTTGTGTCGAACTATGGGACAGCTATTTGTTCGAATCTGTATTCCTGCTAATGCATTACCTGTTAACAAAAATGTTATTTAGTACAACTTACATACTCCTTTTTCTCAGAATTCAAGATGCAACAAGCAAATTAGCTTACCATAAATGTCATTTCCTTCAATAAGGCCTCTTCCATCACCAAAGATATAAACACCACCTTGATTCCCATTAAAAATTGCATTGCCCCTAAGAAACAGAAGTATCCACATTATGAAATGTTTATAATACACTGTACAATACTATACAAGTATGTAGTGTCTAGGACTGTACAATATTCAGATTTAAAATAGAGAATTTAGGCTGTCACTTTGAGAAATACATACTTTCAAGTACACATGCAAATTAAAAATGCAGTTCCAACAGAACACAGACAGCAATTTCATTTTTACATACACAGGAGTATCTACAGTTCATTATAAATAACTGACATTAAATTGCACTTTTCCTATCCCCATCAAATCCCTTCTTCCAAGTAGCAAAATACCAGTGAGGAAAACAATACCTTATTGTTGGGTCACTGTTTGAGGTAATCCAAACGCCTGCAAAATTGTTTGCATAGATTTTGTTCTCTATGAATTGTCCTCTTCCTTTTTCATGAACATAGATTCCTCCAGTCTGGCCGTGATGGATTTCACACCGAACTACTGTAGGATTGGCATATGCTTTCACTTCGAAACCTGCTATCCTGTTTCTGTGTATGTTGCAGCTTTCAAAGTAACCCTTAAGACACAAAACATGCAGTTTCCTGTAAAAGTCCTTTTTAAAATGAAGGCCATTCCCTGCCCTCCCTCCCCTCTAAATACAATCCTCATGTAAAAGGAAACAGTACCAAATTAGCTATATAAGTACTTATATTGTCAATTTAAAACAGCTACTGCCACTATATAATTTTTTTTTTCCCAAAATAAAATACTGTTTCAAAGACACTGTGTTTGCATTGCTATTTATTACTACCCATAGAATAGCAAGAAAAAATGGCAACTCTGGATACAGCACCTCAAAGACAACTGAGTATCAGGTTCCCTTACCAGCTCCTAAGGGGCAGACTCCTTTCAAAGGCCATAAAGCCCACAGGTCCAATGGACACGTGCCACAGGTGCCCAAGGACTGTGCTAAGGAGAAGACTACCTACTTGTTTTCAGACCCAGAATCATATATATTTGGTAAAAATATGATTTTTAGGAAGAAGTGTCCTAAATTTCTTTAAAATAACTGGACAGAGTAAATACACATGGATGTGAGAGATGAGTAATTTTTCCAGGGCTGGATTGGTCTGAGCAGCCAACTGGTAAACTCTTTTCTCCCTCCCCTTTTTCTAAAGGGTGTACACTTCCATTTAGACACTGCTATAGTAGTAGTAGGCCTACAACAAAACTGTATTTAAACAAATGCTTTACAACAGCACACCTATTGGGGGGGGAAAACCAAACCAAAACCAGAACACCCCCAAAACCAGACATCCTCCTTCTGCTATGCCAGCGAGCACTCATGTAGCAGCACGATGAACTGGTGCATCTGAAAATTCATCTGTCAAAACGGTGGTTTTCTGCCCAATGATTTCTCCGATTCTAGGTCATTCCAGGGCCATGCAAAGTAACCGTGTCAGTCCTTTCAGAGCATTTTTCCGACACTGTTTTAGAACATTGTGATACTAAAATTCAACCTGTTCTTTGAGGTGAACTTTAATGGTTACTTATATGCCCATTTTCCCCAACTAAAAGAACAGAAACTGAACAACTGAAAGAGAGGAAGCATCTCTTGTTGGAGATGGTAGGCAATCACACAGTGATGTGTTTTAATTTGTGGATGGCTTGGATGCAGGCTCTTGAAAGCTCTAACCCTGACCATCTCCAGCAGGCAGCTGCGGAGGGCAAGACTAAAAACAGAGCGTGTGACATTCAGAGCAGTACACTGCTGCTGCTGAGCAACCAAAATTGCACTGTCCCTTACATCCAAGGGCACAGAGTTGAAAGATAATGTGAACCAATCTTAGCTCTTTCTTTTCCCCTAGATGTCTGTCTGTGCTCTGCAAAGCCATCTATAGTATAAACAACCTATGTGTTTATAGTTTATACAGCTATAGTTTTAGCAGTATGGGTCTTCATCGTGCAAAAGATTATCTGTTTAATGAATTGATAACACATATATTAGTAAAACATCTGAGCCAAAAGGAAAGGGACCCAACTTTCACTGATCTTTGTCACCCTCATAGGCACCCCGTCCAAGTATTTGTCCTGTAGTCACTTAAGTTATTTAGTCTCACTGATTGGGAGACTTGTTGTACTTGTGGACTACAAAAAAGCCCAATTCCTCCTACTGCTCAGCGTAACTGGATTCCAGTGTTTGTACTCACATGACCTACTACCATGAGCACCTCAGTCATGGAGTTTCTACCACATAGAAATTACTCAAGTTACTGCCAACCTAAGTAGAAAGCACCATTTCACTGTTGTATTACGTGCTGTGAATTGCTAAGAGACTTCATCAAACACATTTTAATTACAAAAAAGCAGAAATACATACAGTTCAATGAGGAAACCAAGACAGCATGCACTTCTCCCTACTTTGAGGATTGCAAACAGGAAAGGCACTGCATTCATTAAACATTCTCCAAAAAAGTACTATCAGTGTACACAGCTTGGCTCCCCAGGTCCTTCTGGGTGACAAATAAGAAAGTCAAATGGAAAAAGCCTACCTTCTGTAAATATTCAGAATCTATTTCTTTCAAGGACTTAGGATTAAATTTCTTCAGAGTGAGTCAAGATGTTTTCAGAGTTCTCAAGGAAGCTACACACTAACAGAGGAATCTAAAGGAGATCTCCTCAGAAACACACCTTCATACCAACAGGAAGTCTTTGGGACTTCTTATCCCAAAAGGAACCACGCTTTTTCCTCATTTTCACTTAAAACAAAGCCCTCAGAGAAACTTAAGATGACAATTTGATATAAAGTAAAGCTTAATCCTCTTAATGGAACACATAATTTCAATTAAAACATTGCTATACATGGTCTGGTATCTTTTTAATTACTTCACACATTATCTTCCCTTTGAGTGCCAAATACATTGCAACTACAGCAACATGATGAAAGAAAAGAGGTATTTCAGATGCGCTTCATCACAGCCATTTCAGATGCCATGCTGAAGTTGCAAACAAGTAGAGCCTTTGGTCAGCAATACCTTTGCAAGCTTCCGCAAGCACTGTTATAGTAAGGAAAATAACTACAGAAATTTTGGTACAAATACTTTTAATTCTTGGAAATGAGTCCATATACTGTTTAACTTTTAAACTTGTTTGGAAATGAAAGAGAAGGCGCCTTCACTTCTGCTTGTGTCCCAGTGTATCTACATAATATGCAACTTCAGAGAAGAACAGAAGAGGTATCTGTACATTAATTGTACTCTGCCCACTACGTCCTAGAATACCATAACATCACTTGACAGCAGAGTTCAAGTGTCATTTCTTCAAAAAGCAGAAAATGGAACCTTCAAATGACTGCTCTTCTACCTTCTCAAAAAATACAGGGCCACTGATTCAAAAGAAACTGAGAATTTGCTGTAAGCCTCTGAAAGAAGTGCTCCTCAGAAGTTTGAAAAAAATCCCCCCCAGAAGGGGGAGAAAAAAAAAAAAAATAAAAAAGAAATCTATAGCTGAGATTCCTTTATAAAGCTGACTGCTGGGTCAGAAAGTCAAGGTTTTCTGCCAGGTAAGATCCTACAGCATTCAATACTCATAAAGAAAAGCTGCATTAAAAAGTCCAGTCCACCTCAAGCAGAGCCAGCTTAAGCTGATCAGCTGACTTTGAGCTGATGCAGCTAAACCCAGTGTTGAGACCTGTGCTTGTGAGACCATGTCTGAACACCACCCGTGCGCGTAATTATTAAACTGAATTCAGTCAAACCAACAGAATTGCTGTTTGTCAGAAACACATGCTCTTCTGCAGTCCTGAGTGACTACCTCATTCCCAGACTGCCTATTTCCTACACCATTCTCCGTTGAAACCAACAACTCCTTTGGCCCAAATTCACCCCCCTATGGAGAAGGGCTAAACTTATCTCACTCTTTAAGATGCCCCCAGGCAATCCCTGGTATCTTTTCCAGCCACCACAGCTGCTCCCCTTCAAAAGGCATTGTTGTGCCTTTGAACTAGATCTTCCTCAAAGACATCTTCTGGATCCCAAGAAAACACATATGGGTTCAGACAACATTTCCTTCTTGGAAAGTTAACAAGTATTTTCTTAATAAGGAAACTGTTTCTAAGTATGGAGTTAAGTGATCTATTATCCATAGGGCCCACAAATACTGTTTGCAAAGCCAAAGCTTACTGCCACCTCCACGTATAACCAGTAACACCATTAGAAACAGACTGTTCCTTTCTTACCGCTTCTAACAGCGCACACAGGCTGCCCAAGCTTCAGCTCTTCAGCTCCATCCAGCTGCTGGGCAGCTCAAGCCCAGATCCTTTACGAAGACTCTGCCAGGCAGCTATTAAGGTCAGGAAGGTCAATACTCCTCCTCTGAAGAGAGGGATTGCAAGTGTTGTATTGCCTCCACCTCAGCTAAGAATGATTTTCTAGTGTGCTGGGTATTTTAATTGTGTTTTGTGATAGTTTCTGGTTATAATTCATCAAGTAGCAGTAGAAGAACCTGGAGGACGCAGCACCTAGCAGTGCCAGGATTGCTTAGTAAGAAAGAGAGGTCCCTGTGGTTAATAAGGAAGAAGGAATAAGAGATACATGTGTGGAAAAAAGTATTACAACCTTACACAAAAATCCCAAGTGTAAGGAGAGTCAAAATACCTTAGCAGTAGCTTTCTCCTTGAAATATCCTAAATATTAAGAAGTAGCTCTGTACACCAAATTTATTTAAAATACCAGGCAAATCATCAGCTGTGGGCACAAGATGGCAGCCACAGCGACAGAAAGCGTGGGCAAGAACACACCACTGCAGCCTGTTAAGACGTGAGCAGAGAAAGTAATCGCCAACAGACAAACATCACAGTAATGGTGACGTTGATGTTTCCATACACTACTTAATGTACAGAAAAAACTGATGTGATGACAAAGAAGGATTCCTGAGCAGCTAGACAAGCTCAGAAGAGTTTTTACATCAAGAGTAACTTAGCAATTGAACTTGGATTCTTTTTTTTTTTTTGCTTTCTGCATTTTATCTAGTCTAACAAATAATGCTTTGAAATGCATTAGGGTTAAAATTTGTACCTGATGGGACTTTGTTCACCACTTTTCTTCTCAGAGGAATTTTTTCCCCATATATTTCTAAAAAGGCTTTTTTTCTTTCTCTGTCTCAAAGACTGCACACAACATTACAGAAACATGGAGGCATTTCATGTTATTGTTTCAACAATACAGGTATTTTTAAAAAAGAAAAAAGAAAATACAAAAAAGAAAAAAAGAAAAAAGAAAAGAGATAATTGTGCAAGCTTTAACACTTCCTAAATATTTAATGACACTTGTATTCCCAACAGGGTAAGAAAAAAAAAACCAGGAGACCAACAGAGAAAGAAATGAACTGCTAAAGAGTATCTGACTCTGTATCAACTTCATTAAATAGCAATAATAAGTGTGACTGACAGCACAAAAAATACATTTATAAAAAATTTGCCTCCCAAAGCCTGCAATGGTCTTTATTTGAGAGTTGGTGGATTTTGTAAAAATCCAAATGCAGCATAAAGAAAACCACATTCAAGATGCAAAACAAACCCTTTATTTTTAGTGCATAGGGAAAATTTGCTATTGCAGCAAAAGGCCAACTGAGTTTTTCTGTAGCCTGTATAGAAACTGGCATAAGCTTCGTTTTTATTTTTTGGACTTTATATACAGACTTCTTTAAAATTACCTGATTTGTAGGATTTAAAGAACTGAGCTGCCAACTAGCTACAACCACCCAACCGAGACACATGTTACTATACATTTCTTCCATCAGAAAGAAAAAAACAGCAATAGTGCTATGTTTCTCATTTGGGAGCAAGAGAAATGAAGACTGTTATGCCTAGATCTCAGCTTTAAACTATAAAATTATGCTTATTCTTACAGTAAACAGGAATTTCTCTGTTTGCATACAACTACGAAATACAGCTTACGACAAATGTCTGGTAACCCGTCTCAGGCAACTGGCAAAGAGAGGTCAGTGTAAGGCGCTGAGGGCTGCCAATGCCACACTGTATTTTTAATGCCTGCTTGCTAAACATTTGGCACAAGCACTAAGGCAAACGTCAGAATATTCCCAGTTTAGAAATAAGAGGTTAAGTTTCTGCAAGTATCAAAACACAAAGAGCAGTCTGAGAGCATGAAACTGAAAAACAAAGCACTCTTGAATCTTTCAGAGCCAGCACTCCAGCACAGAAACCCACGGGAAAAGAACGTGTAGGGCAGGAATTCAGCACTGGAATGTTCTTATCCCACCTCACAGTCACAAGCATTGGGAAAAAAAAAAAAATACACACCCAAAAATAACAGAAGGGAAGTGAGAGAAGTGAACATAGAAAATCCATTCATTTGTTTAGGTATGTAGGATTTGTATCTGAAAGATACAGTGTCACTTACAGTATGTAAATATTGCCAATGATGTCATGTCATCAACTATCACTAGCAGGATACAGAACAGAGGATGCTGCCAAAAGCAGACTTTGAGATGGAAGTGGTGGGGGGGGAATTGTTCAAAGGAGTTTAGACTAAGAAAGATTTCAATAGTATTTGCAGCTGAGATAAATATTATTCACATGTTCTCTTTAGTGTGCTAGTGTTTCCTTTAAACAAAAAAGAAAAATTTGTTTCAATTCCATTTTGCTTGTGATACCACACTGATCACAGCATTGGAACAGGCATTCTACCGGCAAGAAAACAGATCAAATACACTTTTATTTAAAATTAATCAAGTGAATTTAGTCTGGCTTTTAATTTTTTTTTAATATTTCAATGCTCTTATTTTATATTTATACTTCAGTACTTAAACAAGAAGCAGCTCCTAGCCAGACTTTCCAATTAACCCTCAAGCCTACATACAGACATCTCCCCTCCACGAGTTACCGAAGCACTCTCCTTTCCCAGCCTCTCTATAGGTGAAATCACTTCACTATGTGTTTTTGAGCCTGTTTAAGTCTTGGACGGATGTATGGATGCACTGAAGCGGATTAGGAGTGTTTATACAATATGCTAATACAGCTTAAATGAGGCAGTGGCAGTGTCCAATCAATGAGATAATATAAAGCAAAGACATAACATCTTAAGTTTGCCACCACTCTCTGCAAAATAGCCAAACAATTACATCTCTAGAGAATATAAAATGCCAAGAAACCTGTCAGAAGGCTGCTAGAAGCATTCTTCTGGGCTGGTATGATCTTGCCGAACATAGAACAAATATGCTCCTTAGGATGTAACCGAGTGGGGAAGAGGCACCTAACAGAGCAGAATCCCACCACATTTGACCTTCCACTGCAAGATTTTATGCCAGCCAGCAGCAAAAATAACAGCACACTCCGTGACCCATTTACCTTCCACTGAGACCAGGAAACTGCAAATGAGCTACAACCAGTACTGCATTGCTCCTTTGCCCCCACCTCCCCAGCAACTTGGGTGGAAAGGAGAAAAGCATCACTAGTTTCTATCCACAGTGGATTTTCTGTTAATACCATTTCCAGACTGCCAACACTCATCAAGAACCCGACCAGATCTGGGTTAGAACTAAAGCAACAGGACAAGTGCTTACAAGGGAAGGAAGATAGCCTAACAAAGGGAAAAAAGATCCACAATTTAGTGAGTCTAAAAACACCCAGACAGGGACCAAAATATCCATCTTCAAAAACCAGCTGCTTCTCTTCTTCCTCTTATCCATGATAAAACTACTTTTTTTTTTCTGAAAGCTTGCTACGCTATGTATTAGCTATAATTGCATTAATCATTCATCAAAATTATGGAAATTTATTTCCCCAAATAAGTGTCTCATAATGAGTGATTATTATTTTATTCAGTAGGCATCTGAGACCTAGCCAACAGTTCCCCAACACATAACACACAGTGTAGAAAATCCTCATGTAGAAGTTCAGTAGGAAAGCTAACGCAATTTAGTACCTAAATTAATAAACATTTTATTTAGGAATAAGATTACTTTAAAATAGTGGACTATAGTTTCCTTGGAGCAAGCATCAAATTAGTCTAAGTTCAAAATGAGTGTCTACTGTAGTTAGATCACTGAAATTACTAGATTTGGGGGATGGTGGTGACAGCAAGATGAAATACATGAGCGATATGTAAGGAACAGTGGATCCAAAGGTCAGAAGATAAAGTGACAAAATTGAAGTGAGAAAACAGAGGCCCAGTCTACACCCAAGTATGTCTGTAAAAGTGTGACTTGGGAATCATCCTTCTCGGCTAGTCAAAGTCATTACTGTCTAATGCTTGCAAGTATTTTTTACAAGTATTCTTTCTTTCTCAGGGACTAAGATCTACCAACAAAACTACTACTTAGATGATAAAAGACATTTACTTACGAAGAACAACCATGGATGTAACATAGCGGGTCTAATTATGGTCTTCTTGCCAAAGAAGAGGCCTAGCATATATTTAGCCATAGCTAGGCAAGACATGTCAGCTAGTAAGGCTAGGAACAAAACATATGGAGGGGAATATGCACTACTATCCCAGAGCACGTGAAACATGCACTGGTTTGGCTGACCTCATTCTTCAGCAGCGTTCTGAAATCAAGTCTGTTACAGTGCAGTTTTTATTACAGCAGCAGCACAGTACCAGAGAAGAGGTTCCCATTTATCTACAGCACCTTCAAAAATGCAACTGCCAAAACAACTGACTATATACTTTATTATTCCCTATTACCAAAGGTGTAGGTAATCCATATCCTGCAGTATCCAACGCCTACAGCAAGATTATCAAATTCAGTGGTATCCTTGGGAAGGCAAGAGGCAATCTGAAATCATGTTGATTTTGAACACTTACATTTGATCTGACAGTGAGCATTAACTCCAGCATCCCATATTTAGTTTGACATTTAGTTCACCATGCTCTGATCACATTTTGTACTTTTTATGTGCGTAATCTTCATATAATCATAGAATAGTTTGGGTTGGAAGGGACCTTTAAAGGTCATCTAGTCCAACATCCCTGCAATGAGCAGGGACATCTTCAACTAGATCAGGTTGCTCAGAGCCCCACCCAGCCTGACCTTGAATGTTTCCAGGGATGGGGCATCTACCGCCTCTCTGGGCAACCTGTTCCAGTGTTTCACCACCCTCATAGTAAAATTTTTCTTCCTTATATCCAGTCTAAATGTACCCTCTTTTAGTTTAAAATCATTACCCCATGTCCTATTGCTACAGGCAAGGGTGCACTTGATCCCACTATCTGTGTAACTGATGAAGATATTAAACAGTACTGGTCCCAATACGGACCCCTGATGGACACCACCTGTCACCAGTCTCCATCTAGACATTGAGCCATTGACCACTACCCTCTGCATGTGACCATCCAACCAATTCCTCATCCACTGAACAGTCCACCCATCAAATCCACAGGTCTCCAATTCAGAGAGAAGCATGTTGTGGCGGACTGCATCAAAGGCCTTATAGAAGTCCAGATAGACAACATCTGTAGCTTTTCCCTTGTCCAGTGGTGTAGTCACTCCATTGTGGAAGGCCATTAGGTTGGTCAGGCAGGACTTGCCTTTGGTGAAGCCATGCTGGCTGTCTCAAATCCCCTCCGTCCTCCATGTGCTTTAGCATACTTCTAGGAGGATCTGTGCCATGATCTTCCCAGGCACAGAGATGAGGCTGACAAGTCAGTAGCTCCCAGGGTCCTCCTTTCGACCCTTTTAAAAAAAAGGGTGCAATATTTCCCTTTTTCCAGTCACCAGGGACTTCACCTGATGGCCATGACTTCTCAAATAACATGGAGAGTGGCTTGGCACCTACAACAGTCAATTCCCTCAGGACTCTGGGATGCATCTATCTTCCCAGGCACAGAGATGAGGCTGACAAGTCAGTAGCTCCCAGGGTCCTCCTTTCGACCCTTTTAAAAAAAAGGGTGCAATATTTCCCTTTTTCCAGTCACCAGGGACTTCACCTGATGGCCATGACTTCTCAAATAACATGGAGAGTGGCTTGGCACCTACAACAGTCAATTCCCTCAGGACTCTGGGATGCATCTCATCAGTTCCCCTCCATGTGCTTTAGCATACTTCTAGGAGGATCTGTGCCATGATCTTCCCAGGCACAGAGATGAGGCTGACAAGTCAGTAGCTCCCAGGGTCCTCCTTTCGACCCTTTTAAAAAAAAGGGTGCAATATTTCCCTTTTTCCAGTCACCAGGGACTTCACCTGATGGCCATGACTTCTCAAATAACATGGAGAGTGGCTTGGCACCTACAACAGTCAATTCCCTCAGGACTCTGGGATGCATCTCATCAGTTCCCACAGACTTCTGTAGGTTCAGGTTCCTCAGGTGGTAGCGAACCTGATCTTCTCTTACGGTGGGAGGGACTTTGCTCCCCCAGTCCCCGTCTTGCAGTCCATCCACTTGAGACGTGGGGAAAGGGAGGTTGCCAGTGAAGACTGAGGCAAAAAAGTTGATGAATACCTTAGCCTTCTACTCATCCATTGTTAACAGTTTGCCAGTCTTGCTCATCATGGGCGGTACGCTTTCTTTGACTTTCCTTTTCTGGCTGGCATATCTGTAGAAGCCCTTGTTGTTATTCTTTGCATCCCTTGACAAGTTCAGCTCCATCCATGCCTTGGCCCTCCTGACCCCATCCCCACACAACCGGGCAGCATGCCTATACTCTTCCCAGGACGCCTGTCCCTGCTTCCACTACCTGTGCACTTCCTTCTTGCCTTTAGTCTGACCAGCAGGTCTTGACTCAACCACACTGCTCTCTTGTCCTCCTTTCCTGATTTCTTACATCTGGGAATCAAGAACTCTTGCACTCTATCGAAAGCATCTTTAAAGAACTGCCATTTTAAGAGTGACTAGAAGAAAACTGCTAGTTTTGCCAGCTGGGTGGGGGGAGTTAAGACTTCATCATTCAATCAGGAAAAAAAAACTATTTGGCACTGTTTGGAAGACATGCAGAATATTTTGCTAAAGCAAATCAGCAAATACCACCTTTTATTTCAATCGCAAAAATCCATTCTGTTTATTTCAAGGTCTATGCAAACTCATTACTCGCTACTTCACATGTACATGGAAGTTACTACCTTCATCCCACAGAAACAAACATTTTTATGAAAGAAGGACTGAATTCTGGAATGAAATTGTGTTAAAATTCCACAGCTAACTCCATGGTAGACAAGTCCTCTTCCCAGAGAAGTTGGACATACCTTGTTTCAGAGATGTAACATTAAAATAAGACTGATTAAGTCTCCACAGAGCATTTTATTTAATTGTTAAGTCTTCCAGCACCTTATTTGTTGTTGTTTCAAAGAAAAAAGAATGAAGCTATAGTGTAAATGTAAGCCTACCATTTACATCCTACTTCAAGAGGTATTTTGTGACCGCAACATAATTCTACGTAACAGGCTGACAATCAACTGCAAAAGCCTTGCTTAAACCTCTTTCAGCTAAAATTGTCTTTAAAGTAAAGTTGCCCACTGAAGGCAAGAGAAGAAGAGTAGGCATATTTTAAAGTATCTGTTCACATGTAAAAGCATGGTTTTTTAAACCTTTCTTCAATGATGGGCAAAATCTGAAGACTTTAGCTATGCAACATCTGTATTTCTTTCTTCAAAAGAAAACATATACGTTACCATGCCATGGTCAAAAGTGAAAACGCCAACATCACGTCCATGGTGAATGTGATTCCGTCTGATAATGGGATTTCCATGGTTTTTAACCCAAATCCCTGCTAATGCATTATTGGAGATCTCATTGTCCTCATATATTCCCTGGGAAATAAAAATGTGAATTAAGACATTAAGGAAATTAAGGAATAAAGAACAGTAAACAATTTTATCGAAGTAAAGAAACTGATATCAAAAAATACCTGTGCATGGTCTGTAATATAAAGTCCAACATTTTCACAGTCGCTGATGTTACAGTGTTTAATAGTAGGACAAGCTCCCTGGCCACTTACACATACTGCAGAGCCAACTGGAAGAAAACAGTACAGTTACCATAGCTTCAAAGCATAGTGTATTTATAAATAGTCTGGCGGTGCTTTTGCAAGAAAAGTTAGCCTGAACTGATATTTAAAAAAGATTCAGCACGAACAGTGCCAAAGCATTGCAAGCCACAGGCAGAAAAAAACAAATGTCATCATTTTGTAGATGCAAAGAACCCAAGGTAGGAGTTGCTTTAAAAATCATTCTGCCAAGGTTACACAGCTGCATATGATTGCCAGAACAGACAATAGTTTATATAATAATTCACGCTTATGAAAGTTCTCACTCATTTATTTCACTACGTTAGGCCTGCTGTATACTGACTATTCACAACAAAAGACAACAGAAATATAATAAAATTCTATGCTAATTACTGCCTTATTTTACTCCCCTTTAAACTTTCATAACCCAGTACTTCAAAGAGCCCAAACAAATAATACTTTTGTAGCATACACAGACACACTGTCTAACTAAAGATGAGCAGGAGACAAACAGCACAATCTTGAGTACAGAACTACACATCAGAAACCAACAGGTCTCTTTCCCAGCTGAATTACAAAGCTCCTTGCTGCAGCTCCTCGGATGACTTCAGCTACCATACCATTACACAGAAAACAAACTCTTCAGGCAACTAGGGCTCATACTGCTCAGGACTTCATCAGATCAGCTCAATTCCCGGAAAGCCATGAAGTATGAAAACATGAAATTCTGCAGCCACTAAAAATCAATGGCAGATTCACAGTGTTTTCAGTAAGGTAAGACCTCATCTCAGGGTATCTGGCCTACGTAACGCACACCTTCCCTGCCATTAAACGCTACCTAATAAGCAAGCCAGTGCATGCTCTATTGGTACATTTTCGTATTACCTGCTAGCATAGTACCACAAAGACTACACTTTAATAATTCATAGACTCATTTACAGGGCTTTTTTTTTTTTTTTAAATCCTAAAGAAGTTATTTTGATTCTCTAGTCCAACCTTATGAATAATACAGGCTATACTAATTCCCTGAATTAATTTCTGCTTCAATTCTAGTAGCAGGAGCTTCAGCACGTATCTTTTAGAAACACGTTTAATTTTGATGTATTTACAACAACTGAGAAACCACCATGAAGCTGGTTACAGAGTTGTTACCCTGTTAATTTACACTTTAATTGCCCAGCTGAATTCCTCTGGCTTTAGCGCCCAGTTACTGGTTCTCCGTACACCAGCATGTGCCATACCGAATGCACGCATGTATTTAGTGCACGCAAGCAATTTACTCCTTCAGCTTTCTCCTTGATAAAGTAACAAATTGCAGTCAGTATGTTTTTCATTACAACTGAATTTTTCTGCTTTATCCTTTAGGACTTTTCATTGAACCGTTTCTAAATTTTCAACATGTTGCTATGGACACCAGGAAAGAGCACTTTATTCTGAAGCAGGACTAAGCAGAGGTGTAATATAGTCTCTCTACTTCTGCTCAATATTCCCACAGGTATAACTAAGGATCACATCGGTTCTTTCGGCCACTTGACTACACAAGGGCTCCTCTTTAGCTGTTTACTCACAATAGCTAAGCTTTTCCCAGGAATCCAGCTTCCCAGGAGAGAGGTTTATAACTTAAAACCAGGAACAAAAGTGAGTTGTGTGTATAACTTCACCCTTGTGCGTGCTAATGTGAATACTGTTTGAGAGCCCACCTTCCAAAAAGGGCATAGCAACCCATCCTCCTGGTTATTTATAATACCCTAAGTCTTCATCACCTACAAGTCTCATCAGTATGCATTTTATTTCTTCTCTGCAAGTCATTGATAAAGTGGCTTAAAGTCAAGAAGTCATCTTTGAAATAGCCACAAAAAAGCCATTTATAATTACCCTGAAAGTTATTTTTCATCTATTTAATGTACGCTCTGGTAATTCTGTAAAATTTTAATGTTTTAAGGCAATATATGTTTGAAGTCAATTTTTTTTTAAGGATCTATGTAATTATACCGGGATTGCTACTTCTTTTAGTCAAAGAAAGTAATCAAAAATGCTAGCAGTGTGATGCAACCATTATAACTTTCTGTAAATACGCATTAAATTTGCTTCAATCATAAATTTTAAATCCTTGATTGACCAAACCCCTGCATTTACTACCTCATTATCCTACCCAAGATCAATAAGGCAGTACTACTTGCCATACGTCATCCTGTTCAGTCTCCCCCATGCTGCCCCCCTGCCCAGGGACCATCTCACCCAGGTTTCAAGTTACTGTTGATACATAATAGGAGCCTGTAAGATTTCTTGGCCAGTTCTTTTTAAACTCCTCAGTTCTTTTTAAACTCCTGCATGATTTTAGCGTGTCTATTTTTACAGCTGTTTAACCTCATCCACGGTTACTGTCAAGAGTGGAACATATCTCATTATCCCTCTAGGGTATGAGCACATTTATCATTCCTGCCTATTCTTATTAAATATGGAACAAAAATTACACAACACTTTGCCATTCAAATTCTTCCATTCTATGATGGATCAGCATAGCTGCTAAAAATCCCTTTGTTCCCCAAGTCAAAACACAAGCACTATCTCTTCTAGAAAGATGTTCTATCTGGTCTCGTTTTTCAAGTTCTTTTTGGGGGATGGTGGTCATTTTGTTGGGGTGTTTGTATTTGGCAGAAGTGTCCCCCAGTTTCCTGTAATTCCTAGTTTCCTACTTATATTAGCAGCTAATAACTTCCCATTTCTTTTATTTCATAATTGCTTTCACTCCCATTTCCTCTACCTCTTTTGGTGACACCAAAGAAGTGTAGAACCCAGTGTGATGTTTTAAAAGCATACCTCTATCACATTTTACTTATTTAAATGAAAACAACCTTTATTCTGACCCACTTCACTGGACTTCATTACTGATTGTTTGAAATTGGTCTTTTTAGAGTGCCAAATAGATGTATTAACTGGTTTAGGCTTTATTTTGTTTATTCAGAATATAATGATTGCACACACTTAAGCAATATTTTAAAAAGGCACATTGCCATCCACTACTACTTTTATCTATCAAGGTGAGGACTAATACAGATATCCCCTATAATGGATGTAATAGAACCTCTAGACTCAGGATCTTGCCATTTACACTTTATTTAAAAATATTTCAAAGATGCTTTGAACTGGCAGCAAGAAACCTCCAGCTTAAATCACTTGCACTTACATAGCTCCCATCTTTACATATAACATACATTAAGAACTTTACATATGACACAATGTAGAAATATGCTTTAATGCAATTAGGAGATCTACAGAAAGTGTATCAAGCATGTGCTAGCAAAGAGATTTTGAATGCTTATGGATCAACATTTCAGAGATGTCATTGACTTGGAAACAGTAAATGCCTTTTCTGGCAGACCGCCATTTCTTCCTCCCTTTTACACACACAGTGCTTCCTGAGTAGGTTATAAGGAGGCTTAGTAGGATTAAAAGTCAGTAAACATTAATAATCAATAAGTGATGGATAGTACAGCCTACACACAGCCTCAAAAATTGACCAGAAATTTTAACTTCAGAAGAGAAAAGCAACAATTCAATGCAGCAAACATTCAGAAATCCAGAGTATTGAAGAGGGCAAAAGTCCAAAATTATCAGAAATTCTTCCATAATGAAAAGTGGTCATGATAAATATTGTCAAAGCTTAATTTTAACAAACAATTTTCACAAAAGCATCAAGACCTACTAGCTTATCTATAAGCACGTTTCAATATGAAGCCATGCAGCTCTTAAAACTACTTTTATAACCAAGCTGAACATGGTCCAAGAAACTAATCTCATTCCTGTCATTTGTTACCAGGGTCCCCAATATCAGTATATAGGAACTTCCAGAACAAATTTGCTTCGTATACTTCAACTTACCAGTATTGAGCATTAAATAAAGAAATCAAGATACTGAGAGCAGCTAGCTGTCCTTTGTTCCTTTTTTTTTTTTCGTTTTTAACACTTCCACATATTAGCTGATATGTCTCCAATAAAATAGATGGTGATGTAAAGCGTAGAGCTGCCTTGACCAAAAGTGAATTAGTGTTTTATAACCTGAAACCTCCAAGAGTGTATCTTCCTCTACAAAGCACAGACAAGTAATCCTCACGCCATTCTTATTAGTTCCCTGCAGAATTCTGTCCTTCTTAGCTCATACCAGAGGAGTGTAGTTTTTATATCTAGTTGAAGATCTCCTTGTTTTCCTTGCCTTTATGTTGAGCTGAGCAACCTTTATGCTCAGCCCACTGCACAGATCCATTCCATATCCCTACTTAAACTTAAGTATATAAAGTTCATCTTGCCATTTCCATGCAAAGACTCACTATCTTAATTCTCCTGTACCTCTTTCTGATGCTCCAACTCCATTTCATCTGGTTGTGTTCAAACACATTAATCTTGCCTTATCTTGTGTGTAGTGATTGCAAACTGCCATGTCTTCCTGCCAGCAACTGCGTACCCTCTCACTTCCACTACCTTGCACCTTTCTGACCTCCTGGATCTAGATTACCAATGTTTCCTAAATCAGGTGGTATAAATTCCTCATTATCTCTGATGGTGAAATGAGTCTAATCTTCCACACTATGCATTTCCTCTGCCTGTATAGCTAGGAACTCATACTTTGAGTATGTCAAATCATTCCACTCTTGACAGGAAAGTGAACTTAGCTTAGCAGTTACAGCCCATGACTCTTAACGCCTTCAATTCCAATACTGCATATTGCAATCAACCTAACGTAAAAGTTCCATGTGTGCCCCCTTCAAATACCTTCTCCTGCTAGCTACAACTATATACACCAAAATCAGGAAAGTTTTTATATAAACTGTCTCTTTTCAGGTTTTAAACTAACTGCCCAGAAAGTCCAAACTCATTCAGATAGAAGACCATGTATACATTATCACAAAGGTCTTGGACACAAAGAAGTCACTGTAATAATGCCATTTCAAGGCAAATAAGGCTTGCAGACCTGTATTAAAACACCTGCATCAAAAAGTAAAACATGCCAATAGTGATCATAATCAATTTGTGTGCTAATTCCATGTGCCCTGGTTAGTTTAGTATTAATTTCAAACAATAAAAAGCCCACTAACCCGTACAAGTACTTCGAATAATACAGTGATCTATAATTGGACTGCAGTTCACGGTAATCTCTAAGCAGTGGTGTGCATTGTGGTGCTGAGCAGATTTGTCATCAGGGTTGAACTGAAAAAGACAACACAGAAATGTAGTATTTAATTAATTGCTCAGGCATTAAAATGAAATTATTACAAGCTCTGCTAAAGTTTGAGATTCTTACCCTGATTGTCATATATCCAACATAGGCATCTTCAGAACCCTCCATAAAAACGAAGGTGGAATCTCTAGTGTTTTCTATTATAACTTTATCTGCTACTTTTCCAGGTGCTGTAAAGAAGACATTTATTAAGTCTTAGTTTATGCCACTGACAAAAAAAAAATCCTCAAAAGACTTCTAGAATTCTGTTCAAAGCAACAAAGGAAAATGAACACTATTCTTGGCACATAACTAGTCTTCATGTCAGAAGACTCTTAAAACAAAAAGTTTCAAAGACAGTGAAAAACCTAGTCTTCAACTAAGACAATCTTGCACCAACTTAATACCTAGTAACATGAGAAAAATCCTTTCTAGTACAGAGCTAGTTTTTGACTACTTATTACAAACTGAATTAACAGTTTAGATATGGTTGGATACCAGTCTAGACACGGATACCGGTTTAGAGGCACTGTAATTCTGTTACTAAATACAATTTACTGTGGTATTCTAAACCCTTTCATTAAAGCTAAATACATACATTCCATCACTAATTTGAACCAATTTAAACAACTACTTCATAATCTGCTTGTGACTTACGAGTGACCTCCCCACACTTCTCAAACTTAAGATTCAGAGTTTTGAATTGATATCCTTGTTATTCTTTAGAAGAAAATCTTACAAAATTAGATTGAACTATACTTCTGAAAGTATGTACAGAATGATTCAAAGTGGTTCATTTGCAAGTTCCCATAATCTGCAATTTGACTCCCTGTGTTAACAGCAAGGCTCTGCTCTATTCTTTATCCTTAATCCAAGGGAAGGAAATGTTTACATTGGTATGGCAACAGCCAGCAGAGGGAGCACAAGTTAACAACAGTCTCACATTGGTATAAATTCAATGATCCTCCTTCACAAGCAAGGTAGTTTGTCTGATTCAAAACTGCACATTAAATACGCAAGCCAGAAGCCGCCTTCCTCAATCCATGAAATGTAAACAGGGAAGTTTCACATATTATAGCAGATAAGTTATCTGGTAGCAATTTCAAACCATTTCCAACTTGAGACACACAAACACGACCAGATATTTGCCCTAAATTCTGTATTTTATTGAAGAGCCTACGCACAGGATTTCTCATGAGCAGATCTTTTTCTGTTGTCTGTTGACACTAGTACAGACAAGTGGTATGTCCTGTTCTTTATCACTCAGGCAGAAAGGTGCCAGTCAGAATGAAGCAACATTTACATCATTATCCAGCTTGTTCTCACTATCTAAAAGCCAGATCTCTGTTTTCATTACTGCAGAGCTGCAAATATTTTAAGGTAGTCTAGCTCTTCTTCATACCACTATTCATTTAGTACTAGATAACAACTAAGAGAGGCTTTGATGAGGACTTGTGTCATCATACAATAAATTTTTCTGTGGCCTGGTAACATTTCTATATATTCACTATGGTGCAAATGTACTGGCATATGGACATCAGTATACTTCAGCATGACAAAGAATGGCACTACAGCATGGCAGGTGAATCGAAACCAGAAAATGAATTGAGCCCTTAGCAGGAAATAAGAGAGCCATAAATGAGTATCAGAATTATGCTCCCTCTTAGGGGCAGCAAGGAAAAATTGCACTTCACATTGGATGCTCTGAAACACTATCAAACTAAGCAGAGAGTTTTGTGGAATTGTGCTTGGAGGTGTTTGCCATGCACTTAGATAATGTTCTCTGCAGACATCTCCTTCCTCTCAGTACATGAGTTACTTTCAGGTCTCTGAGGTCCCAGAATGCCCATTATGGAACATGCCAATTAGTAAGACCACTGCATTTAGAACCCCCCCAGGAAAAGGCTGGAGGGAAGGGGACTTGCTCAAGCATTGGTTTCATTCTAAATGCATCAGATAAATTCTCTGCAACATTCCATTGAATCTTCGTAAAAGATTTATTCAGAGAAATATCTGTATTTCAGCTTTTGGCTTAGACCACTTTAGAAGAGAGAAACCGGTATAAGAAAGGGAAAAAGAAAGAAAAAGGACCACTAATTTCATAATCAAGCAAAACATAGCTCCCAAGAAGTCTATTTGCTGAAGTCTAAGGCAGTCATGTTCCACGGGATCAGAATTCACGCTCAGTTTAAGGACCAAGATGAGACCATTTAGAAATAATTTAACAGAAATCCTATGATAAGGGATTGCCCAAAGAATTAAAAGTTAACTGGATGTTGCCTCAGGATTCTTTTATTCCTCAAAAGGAATAAAACAATTTCACTTTTCAGTGCATTAATAGAAAAATAACTAGATTCTGCAGGAAATAATTGTGACCCTGTTCAATCATATCAGGCAAAAAATGCAGAGGCCCTTTTAGATCTTGCAGTCTGTAAAATCTACAGCGAAGAACACAGCTCTAAACTAGTCTAAAATATAATTTTCAGTTCAAAGACGCAGAATGGGTATTTAAATAAGAGTTCAGGCATGTGAAAGTTCTCTTGCACTCAAAAGTAAAAACATACCTAATTAGGACAGTCTTTACCATTTTAGATTTTTCTACCCTTAAAATAATTCTTTTATTCTTTTTACTACTTTTTTTCTTGATTGGAAAATCCTTTGATAATCCCTTTTTCACTTACTTGCGTATTATTTAAGTAAAATGGAAAATAAAGGGAAAAAATGAAAGCTGCATCTCCTAAAATACAGAAAACATACATATTCAGTGAAGATTCTCAGATCAGGACACATGTATGTACAACTGCTGAAACTCAGCTATTAAGATGAGAGACTTCATGTCTTGAGTGAGAAGAGCACTCCAGGGAAGGCTTGTATTCCTGCAGTTATCTGACACCCCCTCCCCAACCCTGGAAAACAGAATTCTTTTAAGAAATTCATAGGTATTTCCATCTACTGAACCAGATGCATCAGTTTCCTTACAGCACCTCTACTCTTGCTTCTTACTTGACAGTTCAGATAAGCCACAGTACTAGTAATACCTTCAAAGGCTTCCTTCTGAACCTGACTCCTTCCCCTAGATGCAAGGAAAGAAAGAGCAACCCCCAAAATTAAACAGAACAACAAACCTAGAACGCTGGGCATTATTCTGTAAAAACATTTTGCTTAGACAAGAAAGCAGAAGTTTCTTGAAAGCTCTAGGTATGTAAAGCTGCCTTTCTAATAATGCTGTGCTGCTTCAGAAGTCAGCAGAAGAAACTATTACAGAAATTTGAGTAGAACTGCGGAGAGATTTGGTGCTGCCTTAATCCTACCATTCTGAAAAGCATGCCAGACTGAGCAGAGAAGAGGTAGTTCTCCAAGGCTTAGTGGTTCACTTTAATTTGTTTTCTTTTCCAGACAAATGAAAATTGACTCCCTCTACAATGTCACTGACCATTCAGTGGAGAAAGTCTGAGGAAGTGAAGGCTCAGCAGTGCCAGAAACTGAAATATAAATACAGCTAGCATTTCTGGATTCCTCTTGGAGGTTTTGTTCCCCAAGACAGCTATTCCGTTACAAAAATACATGATACAGATGCCTTGCTTTTAAAGAACTGTAGTTAAGATAACTGGTTTTTTTGAGTAACTTAGGTTAATTCCAGAGGAAGGGAAAGCAGAGGGCCTTTCAAAACTTAAAAGGGAGCCAGAGAACATGCAGAAGTTTAACCAGATATCAAAGATGTCGTTTCAAGTTTCATGAAGTAATGGAGAAATTTTGTATCTTAGGACAGTGCTGATCCAGTTTCTTCTGGATTTTAAACATTTCACAAATGCATTTGTACTGGCTTCTATTATTGTCCATCCCCTATCTGAAACAGAAGCCAGGGGTATTTTATTATTTGTGTAAGGCCATGTCTGCATTAGCAAGCACTGCAGCATAACAGGCATGGTACTAGAGAGTGAAATAGTGCTGAGGGGATCAGACATCCACACCACATGTGTTGCAGGACAGGGAGAGTAGAAGAGACTGTGACTTTGGCCTAGTCCTAGCCTGGTCCCTCTGACTGAACGTACACCGACTACTAGAGTGCAATAAAGAGTATTCCAGGAACATCGTCTCTTAGATTAGTCTCATCTAAAAGGAATCCAGTTTGTCCTCCAAAAATCTCTCCACAACACAAACCAAAGGACTGGAAGTGGGCATGTTCAGGATGTCAGCTTCAGAAACATAGTCATGAACTGACAAACATACTAAGGCAGCTGCATCTTGCAGATGTGCAGGGACAAGTTTTAAGACCAGCACTGGAACATTCTCACTGCCAAGGCTGCAAAACCAAGGCAAAAAGTGCCAGAATAGGCTCACTCAAGAAGAAGACACCCAAACCACCAAAACAAAAACACCAAACAAAAATCCCCAACACACCAGAAAAAAAACCAACCCAGACAGATAGTATCTCAGAAAAAGCAGGCAGCAGGCAATTCACTTCTGGGTCACCACAGGAGCAAGAAGTCCGAGACCTCTGAACCAAGATCTCTACCCGACATTAAGACAGTCTCAATTGTTACCATGCTATCGTGCTGCTGGGGATTAACATGCTCACAGTAGGGACAGAAAAAGCAGACAGCTCCACAAGCACCACAATTTGCAGCTAAGTGTATTATCTTGTATTAACTTCCTAAACCTTTCCTATTCTGAAAGTCTTATTTCCTTCTCCATAAAGGTTCTCCTTTAGAGGAGCAGTTGGGAGATGAACAGAGAAAGAACCTCCAGTCTCAGAATCTTTCTGCTGGATGCTCTCATTTCCTTCCTCGAGATGGAATTATGATGATGAAGAAAATGGGACATATACTAATTTGGGCTTGCTCCCACTGATGGATTCTACTCTGGAGATAGGTTATATATAAACAAATTTCATAAGAACCACCTGAAAATTTCAACTGCAGTCATGTAACCGAGTATACTTTCTGACAAATTACATTTTTTTCTCATCATGAACTAAAAAGATAAGTAAGTTATTTCAAGAACTAACAAGTGGACAACAGTACTTCTATCTGAAGCATCAGCTACTTTTTAGTGACATTTGTATAGAAAATACTTATTTATTAGGCTAATGAAGAAAGACAGGCAGTTATACTGAATATTTAATACACCAGAATATTTTTGTAATTAAGGTGGTAATTAACACAAGTCATACTTTGAGACAAAGATACTCTTAGTTTAAATACCTGCACCGATCATTGTGATTGGAGATTCTATATATATCCATTCGTCAGTATATATACCAGAGTGAACAAAGATAAGTCCATCAAAATGAGCTTCCTGAACTCCACCAAGAGCATCCTCAATGGTATCGTAATACTAGAAGAAAAGGGACAAGTTTAGAGAGAAATACCCATGCAAAGTTATAAAAATATTCTTAAGAGCTGCTTTAGAAACATACCAACATATTTTCTCTTCCTTTGTATCTTGCAGGATTACTGTAGAAGTGTTCAGCAAAACCTGGCTTTACATGTGCTCCTTTGTACTGAAAAAAGGAAAACCATTTATGATAAGCTTGCAGACAGGTGGATCCAAATGCACAGACATGAGATCTACTAATACCCTAATTAACAAAACATTTACTGATACCTGTTTGTTCCAGGAACTAAGGATCATATTCTGATCTCCCATATTAGGCACCCAGTTTGAAACGGCAACACCAAAAGAAGTCTGAGCTTAAGAGAGTGATCAACTAAACCAAGAGGCTAACCTACTTACACAGCCAAAAGCCTCTAAAGTGACTGAAAAGCTTTGTGTACCTTTATCCACTCCACAACAGATGTTCTTATTTCCATCTTTTGATTTTCTAGAAGCTTGCCACAAAACAAACTGCATTTATATGGTGAGGAAAAAAAGAATCCTATACCTTCATTTTTTATTAAGTACTGAACAAAGTAGACAAGTCAAGTATTTGCCCTCAACAAGCTTCAGAATTTCATTAACCAATTACACAGAGCGTTGTGTAATACAACACTCACCTTGATATTTATTTCCTTTACTTATGTTTTTCAAACATCATGCCCAGCCATTCTTACAATACCTTTGATACTGGGGAATGGAGCCTCAATCATGTCTAAAGGTTTAGCTCCAGTCACATCAGCTGTAAGTGACTATTTAAGCCCAAGTGATGTTATCATAATACTGTTTGGTTTACTAGAGGAAGATGCATACAAATCTGAAAACCAGCATACACACTGGTTTAATAATATATGAAAACAATACATTTGAAGTTTATTTGTGAGCCACAGACCATGACAATCTCTTCCACAGAATTTCAGTGATGCAAAACATGAGGAAAAACCCAAGATAAAAAGAGCTGGATGCTCCTGCGCTCCACTTTACCATGAAATTTCTCCCTAAAGTGTGCCTCAAAACAGGAAATAATTTCAGATATCCCCCACTGCATAACACAAAACAAGGATCTCTCCCCATCTCCTCACTCCCATCATCTTTTTAACATCTAAAACCAAAATAATTACTATTGTCAGCCACATTTCAGAAGTTCAGGTTTCTACTTTTATAAACCGTCTTTAAATTGGAATATAAATGAATACTGCTGTTACCAGTTGCTGAAAGCTTTCTTTCCAGGGATTTGGATGTTCATATTCTTCTGGATTAATCTGATAAAATTTACCAGGTTCAGGATGCATCATTGGACGAGTGTACTCAAATACTTCCATATACAATCTTTTCCTAAGCAGAAGTGTCAAGCAGAAAAGAAAATTAATGTATTTCTGATTACTCTTCCATTTTAATGTAACATACCAAATGTTAAGAACTGGGTTTTTTCCAACTGCATTTGCCAGTCTGTGACAGTGAATTTGACCAAGATCAGTACCAACCACTTTAAAACACTTCCAAACAATTTTTCTGTTGGACTGACTTCTGTGGTTTTTTTAAGAAAAATTTTGACATGTGTTTCATGATCCAAGTGAAAGAGTTCTCAACATGTAATTTCCATGAAGAAATTTAAGCAGTTAGTTACACTGTTTGTGCAATCAGAGTCTGTGTATTAGCTACAATATGGCTTTAACACTTACAAAAGGTATCAGCATAACAAAACCTAAGACAAAGTGTGCCACCACCTCTTCCTCACCTTGCCAAAAAAAAGGGCTGAAAAAATGCATTCAAAGGGAACAAATGATGCACTGTATTTCAAAAAGAGTTAATCAGTGGATGGATTACAGTGGCTTAAAAAGAAGGAAAAAAGCACACAACAATTTGATTCTTTTGATTAGTGCCAGAATACAAATAATTGCAGTTTCTGAGCCTGCTGATATGAAGCCCAGACTTACAGGATGCCACTGAATCTTAGAAGTTGTAATTCATCTGAAAAAACATCCCCAAAACTGTCTTTACGGGGCAGGGGGGGAGAAGCATTTTTGTGATGTTGTACTCAAATTTTATTCTTTTTCTTTTAGTCTTAATCTTTATTTAAAAAGAAAAAAAAGCCTGAGAAACATACTATTTTTCCTGTATTAAAAAAAAAATAAATAAAAATCACAAATTAGATCTCATTTAGCCAAGCTAAATAATGCAGGTGTAGGGTGGATTCATATGGGGGAAAACAGTCTGAGCATCCAACCATTAAACAAAACAAAAAAATCAAATCAAACCAAAAGAAAAAAAGAAATCTAAGTAACACCAGATAAAACTTGCATCTAACATAAATAAATGCATTGTTTCTTTTGCATCAAGTAACATAATCCCTGCAGAAGCCCGAAAAATATCAAAGAGGGGAAGAAAGGAAGGAGTGGCTACTGAAGGAATATCTCACTGTTTTTTTTAAAACAGCCATTATTTAAATAGTATCTATACTACTAGAGAATCAAGTTTTACTGTTTAATACATATAATCAGATATTCATAAATAACAAATAATGCTTAAGTAAACCAGCCATATTAAAATACAATTGGTTTTAATTCAACTAATTGCAACCTACATTTCAATTTTTCTATTGTACTGGCATCTCGTGCAACACATCTAATATTCCTCAAGATAGTGAGGAATAGCTTTTCACTTACCACAAAATTGGATCATTAGCCAGCTCACTGAAGCGTTTACACACACAAGCTGCTCTACAGAGATCCTGCTCCAGCAGGTAGGAGAAGATCTTTAGAACCACTTCATCTGGCAACTTCTCCTGAAGATATTGTTCTGCAGGTGCTGCTATTAAACAGTAATCTATATAAGATTATTGAGATATTTAACCAGCCCAAATTCTGATCAAAACAGGTCACAAGCTTGGCATTTGAAAGATTCCCATTTAAAACACCAATGATCTCAAAGCACCCTTTTTTGTTTTTTAAAAAGAGTACTTGTCATCTAATCTGAAGAAGAAAAAAAAAAAAAAAAAAAAAAGAGGTAAACTGTTGACTGTGGAGTCAGGTAGAAGTTAGACACTTCAAGTCCCCTTTCAAAACTTTTTAGTTCACCTTTTCTGTCGGAGGAATCAATCTGCATACAACTGCAGACATTAAGTAGGCTACTGTGCATGTTCCAGATATACTGGCTCCTTGCGCTATTAGCTTCAGTGTGGTTCAATTAACCCACATTATCCATATTATAATAATAATAGTCCAGTTCCAAAGTCAAAAATCTCTGCAAATGTTTTCAAACACAAAAGAATTTACTCAGAATTAGTCACTGCCTTGAAAAACTACTAGTAAAAATTTCTTGTTCTTCCACAACGATCACATTAGGAAAGAGGACATCTGGGATGCAGGAAACCAGTAGCCAGCAATAATTCCAAAGTCCCCTTTTTACACTTACTCCCATTTATGCTTTCTTTTAAAATGAAAGATCTAAGCCAGAAGAAGTGTTAGCCTTGCCAGATGTTGCATTTCTTGAGAGAGGTTTAAGAAAGTGGCATGCCCATATCATTGTGTGGAGACATGAGTGCACTTTGTCAAACCCCTGCTCTTGGGCACGTGCGCACTACACACATACATCCATGTAGGAAACCCCCATCTGTAGTTTGTGTTCTCCTAAGACTCTTCTGTGGCAGGTATCCTCACTGCAGGGGAGTTCTGTTTGCACAGGTCGCTTGTTTGGTTATTGTCATTATGGTCCTTTCTCAGGCAGAACCGTACAGATCAGCCTCCAAAGTTTAGTGAATTTGTATGCAAGGCATTAAAAGCTCCTGCTACATTCCTAATGCAATTACATCCATGTAATGCTCCTTGCATTATTCATTTTTTCCTAAAATATCTGGAACTTAGGGAGCAACAGGATTGCAATTTTGGCTACTACAGGAAGACCACTAGAGTGACCCTCAGAAAGATGACCTACTGAATTGGAGGAAATAACATTCTGAAAAATAATCTCCATGTGAGATTGCACACACACACAAAAAAGAACTGATAAGCCCCAAGTCTTCGCTGGGTAAAGCAGCACAGTAACCATGTTATTTCCAGCTACAAGCAAGAGAGAAGACGTGAACTGCGAGGACCAGAACTGTAGCTTTTATGACGATGCTAAACTGCGGTCTACAGACCACATCACCAGAACCCGTGTACTACAAGAAAACTGATTAAAGCTGTTTTTCCGGGTGTCACGCTTACATCTGTGGTCAGACCAGTTAGTAGAAATTCTGAAATATTACTGACTTTATAGTGACTTTCCCTGAACCTGTTCCTTGTTGCGCCATTTTATGAATGTCACCTTAGCGATTCACAAATACAGATTTCCTCTAAGATGCTCAGAGGGCATTTGTCCAACTGACTGATGGCTGCTCTCGGCAGTAACACACTTTGCAGTCATAAGCTATAGGGTACATGCCACTTCAATCCAACAAAAAGCTATGCTGTACAAAACACACATGCCCATAGCTATTTGCTCCCAAAGCATCCTTTCGGTTGGTAGTATTCCTCATGGTCAGAATAAACCAGAATTTTTTTCCTCCCTTATCCTTACCCATCTCCTCCAAACTAGGTTTTTTTTCATGGATCAGCTCCTTGTTGCAGTTTACTGCAAGCTACAGAAGTGCTAGCATGGGCACAAGGAAGGAGACAGGAATGAATGTCCAGAAGCTGGCCAAGATGGTTCCCTTCATTATTAATTTCCAGATTAAAAAGTTATTTTTATTCATAAAACAAAAACAAAACATGAGCCAGGCTGAAGCAGTAAGTTAGCAAAACTAATAAAAAGCAAGTAGTCTGGAAAGGCCTTATGCTCAAGAGACACTTTGGGACCATATACCAGCAGTCTGTAAGGCAAGCATGGTTGGGCATCACCAAAAAGTGTTACATGCATGATCAATGCTGGTTTTTAAAAAGGTCCTTTTCCACTGGAGATATAAAAGTTCTTTTCTGTGTCAAATAGGCAGCAGCAATTCATTCTACAGTCCTAATTACCCTTGAAATGCATCACAGGATAATTGGACACTGCTTCTGAATTCATCTTTTTCTGGTAGCTTTCCAGTTAGATGTGGAGATACTGCCTTGCATTCACAACATCGCATTTCAGCTTGTGAGACAGTAGAAGACTGTAAATCCTCACAACCCTTCCACAACCTGTCTTCTCCTTTTAACACACAAATCCCCGAGGCATACAATTTTATCTTCTTCACAAGACAATCAGTTAACTTCCCTAAACAACCTGCAGAATTTCTTCTTCCTTTGTATTTATGTATGCTAGGACCTTGATTAATTTTTTTATTGAAGGGGGAAGTCCACTACTGTAGTGCCTCCCAGTTCACATGCTCAACAGTTCACAGTCCCATTTTCCTCCAGAGGTCCTATCTCAAAATGGAAATTGAAATCCAGATGCACTTCCTTACTGCAAGGGGCAGGGACCAACTTTGAAAGTGTTGAAAAACTTCTTGCAACAACAACAAAAAAGCCACAATCAACTCCCTCACGCTCTGCAATTTTTCCAGTTGTACTTACTTGGAAACTTAGGCTCTGCTTGCAAAATGAAGATTATGATTTTACAGGTGTTTGCTATTCTCACCCACTTTTATCCAAAACTCTGTAGTAGCGAGATTTAAACTGCCCTGCTGCTCAATTAGAAAAAGGGGTTGATTTAAGATTTATCCACTCAATTACTATATCAGGGATTTACTAGGTAGAATTCTCCAGTATAACTTGAAAAAGCTAGATCGCTTCTTATTGTAAAGACTTAAATACTCTCTGAGTCCAAGAGATAACCCCATGCTTTTGTTTCACATATTTCCACTTCACATTTTTGGTATCTTTTAGTAAGCTGTCAAAGTAAAGATGCATTCAATATGTTCTTCCTCCCAGTTTACAAAAGGTTTGTCTGGCCACCAAGTCAGAAACATTCGTGCACTGCTAGTCCTGACAGGTTTATGCCTATTGACAAAGTGAAGCTTAAGTACAAAATGCATACTCTTACTAAAAAAAAAAAAAAAAAATTGTCAGTTTTCCAGATAAGCGTTAAAAAATAGACAAGAATAAAAACAAAAACAAAACACATGAGTTCATCACCCATCTTTATCTTTGCCCTACCCTAAGTTCACAGTTGAACTATTTATAATTTTAATAAAGTGCTAATATACTAGACAACTGAAAATTAGAAACACAGCTGGTTATGTCACTCTGTTTCCACAGGATATGCAAAGCTAATTCAGTTTCAATTTTGATTATTTAGTAGATAGAAACTAGTATAGTAATACCAAGACAAAGGGTAGAGAAAGCTGCCTGTACAAAGAAGGTAATTCACTTTCAAAGACCAAGAATGCCATCCCATGAATCCCGAATTGTAAATTATGTCTTGTATGGATACCTTTTTTGTCCATTTTAGTGGAAAAGATGGGAGACAAATAGCTTTTGTTCCATTAGGAGGCATTTAGTAAAAATATTTTCTTGTTAAGAAGTAGAAATATGTCAGAAAACATAGCATGCAGTGTTCTTGGAAAAATATCTTATAAATCAATAGGAAAAGTAAAAAATAAATTTTAAAAGGCAGTAAGTTCTGTGAACTATGAGCTGTGCATGTACGGAACAATCAACAAGTGATCCAGTAACCTGGAGTCTCAGTGTCTACTGCAGCTCAGTGAAAAGAAATAAATTACTTGTCTCTGAAGTCTTCCTAACATGGTTAAAAGTCAGCAAGAACTACCCAGTATAAAACAGATATGCAAATGTAGTGATCTTAAAGCAAGAGAGGAAAAAACCTACACAGTAATAAGCGAAAAGTCAAATGATTGAAACCCTGGATTAAAATGACAAGGCAGGTGGTACTGAAGACTCTGAAATATCCTGGTAAGAGGAAGCATACATTTACAGTTGAGGTAACATAAGGAAATGGTCAGAATATACTGAATTTAAATCTTTCAGTAAATCAAGAAATATTGTATCACCATATGATACGAGTATTTGGATCATTAAGATCTAAAAGCTGTAAATGTTTCCTACAGATCTCAAACAAATGCTGAATTCATAGGTTCACCAGTCATTTGTGATTTAAGCAGCACAGCTCCATTATACCTATTTCTTATCTAAATTTTTGGGTTCTTCATTTTTTGTATTCTACTTAAGAGTTTAAGTAGCAAATTATTCATGTATTTTCTATAATGTGTTGCCTTCTCATCAAATTCTTGTATATTCATCAATCTTTCTGTCTCTGGATTGAAGAGCTCATTGTTCACTGCAGAGACCACTGGAGGACAGGGTCAAAATAATAGAAAAAAAGTCAATATTTCAAAATGCTAATGTGTTATTCATGACTGTCTTCCCCTACAATTTGAAACAGCAACTCTCTCAGCTGCACTAATTCTAAAATCAGTGATAAAATAAGGAATAGTCTTCTGGTTTTCCAACTATTAGCTCCACTCCAGCTGGAAACTCTAATTGACTGGCATTTCTCCTTTCATCTCCACCAAATTTCCCTCAAGAGTCCATGCAAGAAGGAATAGTTCTTCACCAAGGCATTTTCCTATGTTTCTAGTCTCATGCCTTCATTTCATCTACAACTCCAAAATAAACAGCTACATGTTCCAGATGACAATATACAATCTCCACTGATAACAATCCAGAAAGTCTCATGCTTACAACTCAGTCCCAACAGCTATCATTATCTATGCTAACAAAAACCAGGGCAGGGAGGGGTTGTAAATCTCACCACAATCAGTACTCCTACAAATTTAGAGGAATATCTCAAAAACTCAATGGGGAAAATAAAAAATAACCATCATCCACACTGCGAAAGAGATGAACAGAAAATGGGCTGAGAAGGACACTCCCTTGTTAGACTGAGACTCGCCTGAACACAATCTTAAAAGCACAATTATAAAATCTTTGTTTACAATTCTTCTGGTAATTCCATGCTAGAGAAGCCTCCACAACCCCAGTACTTTCCCCGCATGAGTTCAAGAATGTAACAAAAGGAATGTGCAGTGAAGTGTGGAGAATTCCTTTGGAAATTAGTGTCATTCATGTTGTAATTTCTACCACAGGACTTGAGTAAAGTTTCATACCTTCACTAAAGCAAGGAGGCGAGCAAAAGCATGATGAAGAACACACCAAAAGTGAATAACCTTGAAGAAAAACTAAGAACTGGCAAGAGAAACCGAGTCCACAACAAGACAGCTTTACACAAGGCTTCTGGTATCAAATCAGGAAATGAAACTGGAAGTAGGTTGATGATCAGTTGGTTCTGGCTATTTCAAGAATTAAATCTCAGATTAAAAGATTCTTAAACAGTTGCTGACATGAAAAGAGTTAATCAAAGGGGGAGGAAGAAGGGGGGGAGGAGGAGGGAGAATAAAACAGAGGGGCAAAGAGACAGAGGGCTTTAAAGATAAAACTTACACTACAAGAGAAGGTTAGAAGCCAGAAAGAGACAACTTCAACATAAGCAATGAAAATGGACCAAAGCCTTGTGCCAGCTGCTCAGTTTTAATTCACAATGTTAAGGGAGACATGGACTTAAAACAAACAAACAAAAAAAAAAAAAAACCAACAAGAAAAGCAACAGAAACCACATCAATGGGAGCTGGCAAGCATTGGTGTTGATTTTCCAGGGAAAAGTGACAGCAGATCTCCTGGAACTAAAGAGTGTGTCAGGAGACAAAAAGGGGTAGAAGCAGAGAGACGGAAAAATGACATAGAAAAAACGAACAAGTAGGATATGTCTATATATAATGTGTGTGTGCACACAAATAAAAAATACACACACAAGATAATTGTATTCACATGTATTGCAAGTATGTGTTTATTATACAATGTACATATATTGTACATGTGTGTGAAATGTATGTAGGTATATGTGTATTTTTTTATTTATAAACACACACAAACTCTCTCCCTCTCTCCATAATGAAGTGCTATAACGACATACCAGAACTTCCTCTAAACAATATACTGGAACAATACATCAATATGAAAAATGATAAATAAGCCTAGTCAGAGTGCTGCACCATTGCAGCATTACTGCTTCTAACAGTAGCTTGGATACAATTACACAGCTCTTTGAGGAGAATAAAAACCATGTGCCTGCAGCAAAGCAGGCAGATTAAAGGACCAGATTCTAAAAATCAGATTAAAATCATGCTTCCAGATTTGAAATTCAGAAAAAGTTTGTAGTTTTTTCACTACTGTTTCTTATCTGGAAAACAGACAGGAAAAATAAGTTTAAGTGTGTGGGTGGGTGTGAAGTCAAGAGTGTCTCCACCCCTTCTCCCCCACCCCCTTTTTTGTACAAAAAGGTATTACCTGATAAATCCTGGGATTTTCCAGATACTCTAGCACGTTTAGCTCGGTGACCAAAGTTTTCAGTAGCTGAAGTGGAGGCACCCTTTAATGAAATAAGTAAGAATTAGTTCAGTCATTAGGTAACTTATGACAAGTACTAATTAGCTTCTGATTCTTGAAGCTGTAAGATTTACGTTACAATTAAAAACAAACAAAAGTTACCTCCATACTGCTCTTTGTAGGGCAAGCTGTTCTTTTAGGTAGAAGAGTTTTTCTGCGAAGTTGGTATGGACTATTTTGTGCACCAGGACCTGATTCTTCTGCAACCATATCTGCAGGTACATCATCATCTGTCAACAAAAAAGGGAATTTGTTCGTTAGAGTTGTAGTTTTGTTTTATGCCAGAAAAATGCTACAGAAATTTTCAGATAAATACATCCAGTCAGGATGGTGGGGAGGAAGTGCTAGAGCACAGAGACCTTCTAGTGAAAAAACATAATATACACAGCATAAAGTTACATGAGAAAGCACACATGAATTAGCTTATGTTCTCCATATGTACACAGCAGCTAAACCAAAAGCTGCTTAAAAAAACCTAACAAAAAACCCAAAAACCTAGGCTTTCAGTTTCTCTGCAAGCATATAATTCACTATGCTAATTCCATCACCTCATTACCTCAAATTTTTCACCTATCAGCATAATGAGGAACACTGGAATTTCAATTATTAACCAGATGTTATCAAGAAATCCTTTAGTAAACATGGCATTTAGTACAAAACTCAAGGCAGAATTTTCCCCAAACGTTTCAGGAATACCCCAGGCCAGCATACAAATCATTCTGTAAAATGGAGGTAGCTTTAAATACATACATTCTGTTTGCATAAATAGGAATATACTCTTATTTAGGAAAGTAAGAGTATATTCTCTCCTTGCCCTTTAAAAAAAAAAGTGCAGAAAGTATGATGCGTATAATTTTAAGTTTTTGATTCGTTAGTTTCAATTTTCCACTTTCATCTATTTACGGAACATACCTGAAACAAGCAAGGAATAACAACTTATCACTGCATGCCCTACAACTAGCATCATATAATAAAGTGACAAGAATTTAAAAGAGGCCAGAAGAAAAACCATCTAGAAAATAAATTAAGACCCAGCTCCACTTAAGTAAAAGGTATACTTTCTGCAGATGCTTAGCTGTGAGAAAAGAATTTTGGGCTTCCTTTTTGGTTTAACTGCTTTTTTGTTTTAAACTGGTAAAACATGATGTAAAACTGATAGCCAGAAAAGCAATACTGTAGAGTAAGCAGTTTTCCTGAATATATTAAGGTAAAGACAGAATGATAGAAAAAAAATTTTAAAAAAGCCACCCACACCCCACCGTAAAACCCCCCTACACTTCAAATATTAAACCAGTCTGTTTAAAATACAAAGAAAAGCAATTTTTAAAGTTCTAAAGATTCCCTTACATTTCAAGATCATAATCTTATGATTCTCCTAAGTGTTTGTTGTGGGTTTGTTGGTTTTTTTTTTTTACATAAATTACAAAACATTGCATTTATATAGGATTACGCATGCCATCGTAGCCCAAGCTACATCAGTGACAGCTCTTTCTTCAGAATTTTGTTGGTTAGCTATTTTAGCGTCCTCCTGCTCTTTTCTGGTGCCAATTTTTCCTCTACCACAGCAGATATTTATAAATTACAAACCATGCCATGTCTCATAAACAGATCACAACACTGCCAGGACATCTAAATAGAGGACAGAAGCTTGTAGAAAGATGAAGTTAGCTGGTGGTATGTGCACAGCTTCACACAGTCAGCTCAGGGCACTCTAGAAGAGTGTCATCAGCTCATTAATCCACCTGAAAACTAACCCTGTCAGAAGGACCTCCATGATTAGCCTTCGGCCAGCCCAGCAGCTGGTCCAGCTCAGCACAACCATAAGGAGGGGACAAGGCCACATGACTGGGAAGAACTACCACCCCTTCTGCAGCAAGAGCGCAGGTTTGTAAGGACAGGAGCAAATTGAAACTTCTACCACAAACCCACCACTTTTTAAAGCAGCAGAGCAACCTCCCCACCTTCACCTAGATGCTAGCTCCCCCCTCCTGCTTATGTGGCACACCTTGCTAGCATCTGAGCACTTCTCTACCTGTGAAGGCCAAGTATTTATGCATTATGCAAAAAACCTAAAGGACATCGATAGATGAAGGGCAGCGCGTTTTCCTGTGAAGGAGCGTCTGGCCCTGTGTTGGCCCTGCACGCCTGAGGGAGGTTACTGACCCCAAAGCAGACCCATTGCGTACTCACGATTCAGTCACCTAATTTTACCCGTTTCTTCTCATCTCCAATCGAAAATAACCAATTTAACAAGATATCAGCAGGCGGAAGAGAGAAGCTGCTACCGCCAAGAGGCATTTGGGCAGCCACCACCAGCAGTGAGGCACTCACACAGCAAAACACCCAAACACTGCAGCGAGTTATCTACTTTGCATTGCCTATTTCTGTTTAAGATCTGATACGGTAATTATGATTTCTGCTGCAAGTATCTGCCAGAAGCACGCTACTCAGGGATTTTGAGTGTCTAGTCTTCAGCCTGTTCACCTATTTTGCATTGAAGACACAAAATGACTGTCAGAACGGCTGGGGCTTTCCCCCTGTTCTGGATGGTCAGTGTAATAGTTCAAAATTGCCACATGAAACACAACAAAAGGATAATAAGCAAAGAAAACGGGAAGAAAAAAAAAAGACTAAAAATCAAAGCACAGAATTTTGATCCCTCGGTAGGCAATGAAAAGGGCAGAGACAAACCCCAATCACATCCTTAGAAGTAAACCCATGGAGGCCACTAAGGACAAAACATATTACTGCTGGAAAGAGAAGGCAGAAGCCTGCAGGGGAAAATGGAAGTAAAGGTCAGTTTGGCTGAAACACTGAAGGGCTGGCTAAGCAGAAAAGAAATGTATCCTTTTCTTGCAGTAGATTTAGGAGGATAGCAGGAGTCCTGCTTGAAGATGACTTTTCTGGCACAGATGATGTTAAGGGATATGCACACATTCCCTCAGGTTCACAGCAGGTATCAGAAGAATTAACATCTTCCTTTTTTTCCCATCCAAGCGACAAGGAAGATGAGAGAAGGGCACCAGGGGAAAGCACGAACCCACACAGCACCTGGGAAGGAGAAGGGTGCCCTGGGCATGCGTGTGCCAAGGTGTCCAGCAGCGCCGGCCTGGAGACACCCGTCCATGCAGTGGTGCATGTGGAACACACCGTGACAACGGCTCATGTATCGTGACAACGGTTCACGAGGAGGAGAGTGCTTCAGGAACCAAGAGCCTCCGGCCTGGCCCTGCCATGAACCTAACTGCATGCAGGTAATTTGCTGGCTATAGAAGGGTACGGAGAGGCAGGTGACTTCTTTCTCACCAGCAGTTTTTGTCACATTTCTGAGGGCCTGACCAGCTTCCGCAAAGATTTCTAACATTTCAGGACCAATGAAGATTAACAGTATTTTTCCAAGCGCGGCCTGTATAGTTACTGTCAAGTGAAACACCATCAGGAAACCTGAAAGTCTTAAGTGATCTGTTACAGAGGTAGCCTCTGTGCTTGTTTTTAGCATTCCAAATGCTCCGTTGTAGGCTCTGAACAGACTAGCCCAGCTACAGTGCTAGCTTTCCGATAAATACTTCTCAGAAAGTAGCATTTCCTGGAGACTGCCCATTACCCTTCCCTCAGCAAGCAACATGAAAACACTCACAGTACAGACTGAGAACTCCAGGAGCTGTATTTTGAAAATCCTCCTCCAAAAGCCACACTCACATAACAGACATACGCCTGCTTTCAAGCAGAAAAATCAATTTAAAAATACAGAACCTCAGTGCCTCCACAATATTTTGGAAAACCCTATTTCAAAGCACAACAGTATCAGCTACTGCATCTAGTAACATAAATAAAAGGCATTATAATCACATTTGTTGATGGCAGATATATAAAAGTCAATAAACAAATTTGGGGGGAGTGTGTGTGTAATATTAATATCCTCATACAAACACCTGCTGAAGTGACTGCCAGATGCTGTCACAGCTTTAACCGAGTCAATACATTTGCAGTTTTTAAGAGATTAAATTAAGCTGAGTCTGCTCTCAGATAAACATTTACCTGAGTATTTTACACCAATTATATTGTATAGCTAGATGAAGTAATATCAAACATTTATTGAAAATTAGAAACTTAGTGACACTGACAGGTCAAAACCTAAATTTAAATTAAGAAATATCTTATCTGATAGTTCAAAATGTCTCATGAAACCTGAACCACAACACTACAAGCTTTAACACTCATGAAAGACCAGTAAGCACAAATACTTCCAGGAGGGAATGAAAAATAAAATTAATCTGCCACTCTGTCAATGGCTATGAATCAATCAAGACTGTCTTGCGTTTCCACAAATGCTATGGAACAGTGTCCTTTTTAGCATGTATGTTAAAGAGCACACAATTAACTTTTTTTTTGTTTCACAAAGACATTGTAAGTTACAGAAAAGTGACAATGGACTGTCGAATAGTTTATTAAGAAAAAAATCACTTCTAGAGAAAGTTTATCACGTCCACACCATCTTCTTTACAAAAAACACGTGCATGTGGTTTCACTTCTACCTTACACGTGTTCAGATAATATTTCCAAGAGTAGTCTTAAATATTAACGACAACTGTTTTGAAGAGAGTAAGGCTGATAAAAGCATTAAAAAAAAGCCTCATAAAAAATAGAAAAAAGGGAGGAAAAAAATAGTTTCAAGGGAGGAAACTCATACACTAGTCTGTTGGGTTTAATCACTTAGGTTTAATGCTGCAATTTCACTTCTTTATGCTGTTCTTCTGTATCTTCCCAAGGGGGGGGGGGGGGAAAGGAAGAAAACAAAATTATTTGTAGTCAAGAGGCAAAATGCTGGGGGTGGGAGGTACTCCCAAAGAGACACAGCACTGAAATCGTTCCTGCAGACCAGAGGAAGAAAATGGTGAGAAACATAACCAACTAGTTTTAAAACCGAGAAATCAGTATCAAATTGGGAGTAGGTCCTAGAACACCACCTCTGAAAAACAAAGTTAACACATATTGAACCTATTTGAATGGTGATTCATCTTGCCTACCAAATAAATTTCAACAGTAACAAGAGTTCATCATATAATGCCTTAAGGAGGACTAGTGCAATTTCAGAATGAAATAATAAACTACTAAACCAAAAAATCCCAACACTGTCCATCTTCATAATTAGAAGAAAAGCTGAGAAATGCAACTAAACCGTGAACTGATACAGCTCTGTTGCTTTGGGTAGAGCGCATCTTGCCTCTATTTGGCAAAACACGGATAAGGCATACTGCCAGCCTGAGAGATGACAGCTCCAACTACCTCACTGATGGATTAGCTTAAAATTGCAATGAAGAAAAGACGACGTAAGTTTAAGGGAGTAGAAGAGGAAGGTACACACAAAGGAGACAGCAATAAAAGCAAAATAACTTACAAAACAGAAATATAAGGCAGGAGTTCTGTATTTGCACACACAATAACTGCAAAAACACAGATATCTCTGTAACAAATTGTAAACCCAAAAACCAAGAACACACCTACCCAGCAAAACCTCTGGGAGTGAGCTGTTAAATAAATGTACGTACAAACAGCGTGACTGACACTCATCCTATGTCCTTGCAAACATTCCCAGCAAGTGGCAGACACTTAAGAGCAGATACAGCACCAAAACCTGAAAGATACAGAGTACAGAAGTGGTACATTCTACCCCATATCTCAGAGCAAAACTTTCTCACACCAGTAGAAGCTTTCCCATTGATTCAGGTCAGCATTTAAAGGTTAAAGTCATGGATGACAGGTTGCTTTTGAAATGGAGACCATTTTGAGAGCTATCCAACTATCTCTCTGAAGAGAAAGCCAGTAGTTAGGAATACTATTACCAAAAAAAAAAAAACCAAACCAACACACCACCACCAAACCCAAAACCACCCACAAGACGACACTCAAACAAAACCAAACAACTAAAACTGAGGAAGATGACATGCAAAGGGCACTGAGCCCACATCCAACACAGCCTAAAGGCAAGAGTATTCTGGATTCTGGTGGTCTTTCACTATCAAGTGGAACTTCTCCAAAGTGGACTTCAAAAAACCAAAACAGAACACAAAATAAACAGGAGGCATGTATACAGCAACTCCCTTCATTTTATGTTTAATGTTAAAAAAACTATATTAAAATAAGTAGCTGCAAACACATCAACTACTAACGCAAGACATTTTAATAAATACTCTAATGTATTTTAATTATCATTATGGAAAGAAACCCTGCAGTGTTTTCCAAGCAATATCCAAGCTTGACTCACATAAAGATAAAATCTAAAAGGTGGTATTGACCTGATGGCACAGGTCAACATGAAGGATTAATCTCTGGCAGGAGTCAAGGCTGTTTGGAACTGGAAGAGACCCAGCAAGAAAAAGATTCAGAGACAAATCTCCACTCAGAGTAGCAGGCTTTCAGTTTGGAAAGGGGACAGACCTAACATTAAAAATGGACGCTTTCTTAAAGACTACAGAAAGATCAGACTTACTGAACACCATATGGAATAAAGAGATTCTGCCTTCTGGGAAGCAACAACTAGACACAATAACCATTACTGATTACTAGAATATTTTAAATATACATACAATTTCTTACTGATAGTAAACCAAAGATATGTAACAATACACAAGCTTTCCTTGCAGTGGCGTATTTGATACACAAAAGGTATGTGAAATACCTACATTTTTTCCTGTATAGATATTATTTCTTAAATTGAGAGAGAAAAAAAAATATTATGCTTTAATCCAAAAGTCTCAGTGCTTGTATAGAGTGAAATAAAAAAAATAACCTCCCCCACCCCCCAAGAATCAAACAGCACCTTTTTGGAATTTGCATTTTAAGCTTTAAACATCGATACCCAAATGAGACAGCTTATTACTCTTTGGAAATAGGTCGTGCAGTCATGATGGCCTAAAAAGAGTAAGAATAGATCAGACACTCATCTCTATCTGTATTTGCTCAAAAGCTCGTGTTAGTTTTACAACATATTTAAATGTATTTTCTACAAGGAGAAAAGCAACTGCTTCTTCTATCTACATAGAGAGTTTCTTAAGGCTCATATTATTTTTTGTATTATTCTTAGGATCTAATGGAAATTAACTTTTTTCTAAGAATCTGATCTTTGCTCCTCCTCAGCACATTGTGAGGCCCAATACAGCAATCCTTACTCACATCAGATGGGAGAGAAAATACCCCCTCAAAGGTCTGTTCAGTCAGCTAGCACCCTCAAAATGCTGCGTACTAAAATACAGCTTATACGCACAAGGCAAAAACTTAGGTTCTTAGAGCTGGCACAAAGCAGATAGAAAGTGAAAGGAGACAACTGGGAAAGATAAACTGGCTGCAGGCCCAAAACTTGGCCCCAGCTATATTTCTTTAAAAATTATCAACCATCACAAACAGCTACTCACATCTCTGAACCTCAGTCACTGGGGAGTTCACAGTCTAAAATCATCTAGCACAAAAACCATGTGCGAATACTAGTTAAAAACCCCTCCGGGTACTATGAAGAATATTTTCCTTTTCAAAAGCCAGGAGCAGAGAGCGGTAACTAGGATTTGATGAAAAATTCTAGTTTCTTTCCACAACCACCACCCCACCCCCTCCCCCCAAAAGATATTTAACACCAGGTTAAAGACTGGATTTCTAAAAAAAAAAAAAAAATAAAAATACATCAACATGTACATTTTTATTAGACATACAGAATAATTATGCAAGTACCTGCACACTTGAGCTACTTATTAGATAACAGAGAGGGAAGAGAATTTTTTCTTAGAACAAGCAGCTCTAATAATCAGCACTAGCATGTTTCAAACAACAGTACCGACAAACTAGAATAAGGAGATTTTTTCCTTTGGTATTTTTTTAAATTATACTGTTTTCTGAAACTGATGATAACTGTATTACAGCATAATCTATAACATTTAGCAAACTAATAAACAAATCTCCAGGTGGCTGTTTTGCAAGTATTTTATTAAGAGAACTTCTCTTCCTGCTTAATAGGCAGCTTGACTCCTGCTCTGACAAGCTTTCATTGAGAAGGGACAAGGATCCCTTTTTGGGTGCATTCCTCATTAATAAAGCAATACTTTCAAAGCTGTGGCTTTGCTGCATGGTTCCTTGATGCTACAGTGAAAAAGCTGACCAAGTAGATTTTAAAGGTTCGGGAATATACTGTGTTTAAGAGCCTTTCCTATGTAGTGCCAAAGAGCCTTTCCTCGTTGCATTTCTGAATGATACAAAAAAAAAAAATAGACTTTATTACTACAAGCTGATTTTTTCCTCCTGTCTACTCTGACTATTGATTCAAGTTTCCTATGAGGACCAATTTATTTAAAATTTCTACCTGGTCATATCACTTATTTGTTAGAGCAGTCAAGTTACCAGTCGCAAAGGTCATCCCCCTCTTCGGGTGAAATACAGCAACTTTCATCTCATTAGAAAAGCATAGCCAGTGACAACGATAAAAACCCACTGAAAGAGGTTCAAGTATTCCCATTTTATTCTGCATCACAATTGACCAGAAAGATGTTTCTCATCAACCACCACACTCAAAGTTCAGACAGTACTTCAAGGTGCCTGAACAGAAGCAAGAATGCAACGCTGTGACCCCACTCTTGGGGCTACTATGATGGAAAATAACACCAAACAAAAAAAAAAAACAAACCCAAACACAAACCCCGTCTTCCTCCCTACAAAAATCCCACTTTACCAGCAGATGGTATCTCAGACAGGAAGAAATTATATATTCTCCAACAGCAGCACCAAAGTGACCACACCAGAACACATGCACTTTGGTGGCACAGAGGAATTGCTGAACCAAGCAGTCACCTGCACTTAAAAAAAACAAACCCACACCACCAAAAACCACCCCAACAAAAAACCCTAAAAACTATATCAAACACACATCCAATCAACTGAGAACTTGCTTCCCTGAACTATGCTGTTAGCAAAACAGCTGGACATTGATAGGATGAAAACCAGCCTCCAAAACTTATGTATTGGGAAGAGGGCAGACTCTGGCTGGGGTCAGCTGGGACAGTTAAGTAAATTTGTTTTACGAAATGGCCATTAAGGCAAACCAGTATTTCCATCTTGTCTGACAGCCTGCCTCAGGCTAGATAACATTTTTCTGAGAAAAAATGTCATAGCTAGCATATGTAAAATAAAGAGATATTTGTGAGGATAGATTATTTCTAATAAGCAGAGAGTAGCTGAGCTATGAAGCAGAAAGCTTACATTCTTTAATTAGAGTAAGTCTGGATATTCTTGATACCCATAAACTCCAAAAAGAATGACTTGGAAGTTTGTAAATTCCTGGGTTTATTAACTTCCGGTGGCAATTATTTCCAGCCTAATCTCATCCTGCATGAGTAACTGCCTTTAGCACTGCTGGAACTAAAGAATGAACATGACACTATTAATTTTTTCTCCATTTGAGTTTCTGGTATCCTTGAAAAAAAAAAAATGGGGGAAACTCAACAGACAGGAATGAGTAAATTCAGTGAGAATGCAGAGATTTCACTTAATGCATCTACAATTTACATTTCAAATTTTCTACAGCCCATAACTGATCCATTTGCAGAGATTTTCTGTGATGCGTGGGAAGGCAAGAGAAACCTTGCTCAGAGAAACATGGCTCCTCTTGAAAGGACAGGAAAGTTTATGTGTAATAAAACAATCCAAATAGCTACAAGTCTCATTATGACTAAACACTATTGCAACTATTCAAGCATAACTCCTGTAAAACAATCTCAGGGCACAATCATTTCACCAAATTTTCAGGAAATGAAAGCCTCCCACAGATTTCTCTGGCATAAGCCACATCTGCAGAGCACTGTTGTAACACAGGCGGGAAAAAAATAATTATCTCCTGCTACTAAGAGTAGTAGCAGATTTGGAGATACTTGCCATGCAAAGCCATCTGCCTGGTATGGACTCTATATCAGAAGTGACTGACATCTATCAATACATTGGCCCAGCTGGAACCTTGTCACGTCAAGGAGCAGTTTTGATATACTAAACTGGTAATTCCTTAAGGTTCTTCAGAATTAAAAGAGTTTCTGAAATGCCTATCTGACAAGGAAAGGCAGCCACGGATCTGTCTTGCAGTGGCAAA
>NW_009258621.1:2635960-2650108 GCF_000687185.1 Egretta garzetta
GAAAAAAAAAGGGCCCCCGGGGATTTTTTTTGAGGGGAAAAAAAAAAAAAAAAAAAAGGGTAGAAAAGGCAACCAAGATGAAAGGCCAGAAAGTTCTTTCTGTGTGCTGGGGGGCAAGAGGGGCACAAGAAAGAAGCAAGAGGAGGAAAGAGTACATTAATGGTACTTTAAAGCTTACTGGGTTCGGCTGTCATTCTTCCCTTTTTGTATCCTACTATTGTTAAATCAGAGGAATTAAAAAAATAATCATCAAGAACCAGGAACCATCAACTTAAGCACTGTGTGACTTAATGTAACTAGGAAAACAGAGGGTCATCAAGAAAATCTTGGTTTTATTCTTGATTTTGTATAGATCCCAGATAACACTTTGGCATAACCTTCAGAACAATACAAGCCAACAGACTACAAAGTGTAGTTTTCTGGAGAATTCCCTACAGGTATAGATGGGCAAACACATACTATACCAAGCAAAGTTTCCAAGTCACTTTCAGCTGCGGTGACAATTTACACCAACCATTAGTCTAGGAAGAAGGAGAGGACCACCAAATGGTCCAGAGGCAAAAGGCTGGACATTGTAACTTTGAGAGATAGCTGGGAGGGAAAAAAAAAAAACACCTGAGCTAATAATACTCACAATTTTGGATATCCAAGAGCGTGTCACTAGAAGGAGGTAACTGTGTGAACTGCAAAAAGGTAAAAATTCCGCTACCTCTTTTAGTCATTTCCCCTGACTTACTATTACAATGATATTAAATATACACACTACTTTCTCCTCCAGCCCAAGTACTCCAATCAACATTTACACAAGTATTTTAAATGCTTCAGCTGAAATGAAGCGCCCCCTCTTCCCAAATCAACCATGAAATACCACCACATGAACATGACTAGCAACAGTATACTGAAAACTTAAATACACTACAGACTGGGGAGGAAAAGAAGTCATTATTGTTCTTTTATTCACCAAAAAGACAGACCCCCTATTACAGTACATAGTTATTTTTAACCTGACTTTCAGCAAGGCTATTCAATGATAACTATTCCAGAAACACGTAGACACAAAAAAAGAAAGCAAGCGTTTATTGTCCTTGGATCAGTCAAAAGTATGTTTTATCTAATGTACTTTGTAATAGGGCTGAATTTTACAAGACTAACTGTGGCAAGGCTTGCATACACCACGTCAGACTTATCTGATCATTACTTACTCTGAAAACTTTTCTAAATTACTGTTCCTATTATTCTATTACTTAAATTACAAATTCCAAAGTGCCTGACAAGAGCAGGAAAGCATGGCTCTGTTTAGCTTCAGGGAAATGACTGTGAGAAAACTCAGTGTGGAACTATAGCAAAACCAAGCATCATCAAGGGTGCGGGAAGAAAATGCTTTGTTACTCATTACTTAATTGCCAGCATATATGTTATTAAGATGGGTTAAAAAAAACCCCAAAACTGTCATCAAACTATAAGCCACCAGTGCAGTAGACAACTTCTGATTCAAATCTAAATTTGTTAAGAGCTACAGTAAAAATAAAAAACTGCACCATAGTACTGAGGACTCACAGCCTACCTAAACGCAAGCCTCTTTGGAAAAGAAAGGAAAATAAACCCTATATAGAGAACAACTATCCATATTCAAACCTTCTACTCTGGGCAATAAGACTAAATAGGTTTTCTACCAAGTTTTACAGTATTAATACATTATATAAATACAAATTGGAAGAACATGACTGTCTGTTTTCCATTGCCAACATGTGTTGCAAAACAAACATCAGGAAAGCTGGAAACAAGGTTTTGTATTATATGTTCAAGGAAATTCCAGCACAGGGAGGACACTCTGTTCTTCCTTGCCCTGTAGAGTAAGGATCTCATAAGCACCCCAGTCCAGCAGTTAGTGCTCTTGGACATCTGGAAGACCGGGGCGGGGCGGGGGGGGGAAATTACGTCCCTATTTTTCATTGGAAACCCAAATGGCATAGTTTTGATCTATTAATCCAAATTTCTACCTTTGTTGTTTGTTTTCTCTCCTCCTAGATGGAATTTTTTTAATCCATGTTTATTTTTAAAGACACATATTGCTTTTTTTAAACCTAAACACTCCGTAAATCCTGTACACATTAGTTATCCAGCCCATTCCACAGCACTCCGTAACCAAGCACGCTACAATGCTCACCTCATTTTAACTTTCCTGTTTTCAACTGCAACTGAAACATGCTGTCAGATGCAGACTGATCATGTATTTTTACCATTAAAAGCAGTATCATGCATGGAATGCTGCATCAATGAACTTCTAAAAGCTTTTTCTCAGTAGCTATTAAATTCCCATTAGTATTTTCTATTAACACTGTCATCTCACATTATGAGTAGCTCTTACACATGGGTTTAATACATATATTTAAGTGTATGTGAACTTCAGAAAAAAAATACATTTTTAATGTAATTTTGACACAAGAACTCAGTTTTCAGTAAAACTTCGGAGACTAAAACACCAGCAGCTGCAACTGCTAAGGTGTGGGGGGGCGGATGGAAAAGTCCATGTATTTCGCTGTTAATTATGTCTTTTGGTAACTAATTACACTAATTGTAGATACATTTTTTTTTTCCTGAGAAATTATGAAGTAAAATGTAGTAGCAGCTTAATTGAAGAGTTTCCAAATTGAGATGCATTTGCAGTGAATACTCTCAAGTTCAAAACTCTACAAATGATGCCCTGTATCTTGGTGAACTATTTTTGACTGCTGACAATTTCATTAAAAAAAGAAAAAAGAAAAAAAGAATCTAGCTTTATTTCTCAGCTTCTCTCAACTGTTTTTCTCATGGTCCCGATTTGGCTAAAGCTCTGTTACACTAAACAGTATGGAAACGTAATCTGGAGGGGAAAAAAAAGCACCTTTTAGATTCCCCCCGCTCCCCGAAGGAGAAGTTTATTCTTAACAACATTAAAAGACAACAAAGTTCAAGCAGGCAGTGTAAGCTTGGTTACCTGAGAGCAAGCAAAGTCACAAACCAGAGAGGAACTACTAATTTTTTTGTATTGTCTAAAACATCCAGAAGTGCTGAAAGTTTTCAACAAGGTTGGTTTTCCTCCCTCCGCTGCCTTTTATGTCCAGTCTTTCTGTATACCTACAGCAGAATCCTGAACTCTTCGTTTTCTTAAATAGGTCCTCCTTCTCATGCATCTAAACTCCTATTTCATTTAGTTTCCACAGTTCTGGATATTCACCTATTTTAAGACCAGATAGAATGGCTCTTTGTTATTCTTTATCCATTTTGAAGTCCTGACCCACCACACTTCCTACAAACTCCCTGTAATTTGTCATGCCTCAGTATGGTAAATTTCTATTTAAAAAACTCTTTTAAAAATAATATGCATTAATTGTAAAAGCTGCTTGAACATATGCAACAAAAAGCAACAGGGAAATGGTATGGTTGGAGAAAGAGTCCAGTAACACAGCCCCTTCCAGACTCAAAAAGCCCTTCACTGTACACAGTAATCCCGTGTTGTGAGCCATTAAATTAAAGATTGAAACAGCCATCAAAAATAACCCTTATGCTAGAAGGCCACAAGGACCTAAAAAGGCTTTAAGAGGTGCTCTTTTTCTCCATGCCAAAAAATTAAAGATTATCTAGAAAACTGACCATCTTAATATGCAGCTTCTCCTTTCATGTCTGGATAGTTCCATCGCTGCCCATCTGCCCCACGTATTTTCTCTCAGGCATACACACAAAGCAGGCTATTTAGAGACCAAGACACTCAGGCAAGTCAGTGGACAAAAACACATGCAGAAAAAACCTGCATCATTAAACTCCTTTTCAGATTATTTTACCTACCTTTCCTGATTTTTTTTTTCCCCCAGAGAAAGAATAGGGAGAAAAGGAGAAATTGAGAAAGAGTGGAGAGTATTAAAAGATGTTAAGACTTCCCATGGCAGCTGCCCCATGGGGAGGTTCCCCTCCAACCCATGACTAGTGCTGACTCCCCCTCTGCCCCCATATTCCCAACAAGCCTACACAGTTTAGTCCTGTCCCTTTTAGTATTTCTTAGTGTTGTTGAAAAGTTAAACAAATACATAAAGAATAGAAATGCAGCTGTTTGCATATGCATAGCTGTCGAGGCGTTCTTCTGCAGACGATTTAGATGTATATACAAAAATACATCATAAGAGAAGAGTCGCAGGTGTACAGCCCTGGAACAGTTCCAAACACGCTGATCCACCAGAAAAGATAAACACCTGTCATTTAGCCAAACTAATTTTACTTAGTACGTCAACAGACTAGGTCAGTCTCAATACCTCAGTTGAAAAGGGCTGCTGCTTCATAGTATTAATTTATTGTGGTTTTTAGGTCATCTGACTATATCCTTAAAATGTTGCAGGAATAAAAAGTGTTAACATTAAGAAGGAACACCATATTACAAGAAAGACAGATGGCTAACAAACCTTCAGATAAGTTCTGTATGACAAATAATCTTATAGATAATTATCTCCTCCAGAGGACAAACTGCTCAAATATTATTTAAAATAAAAACAAAGACTTCTTTGGCCCAAAGCACTGCAAAAGTTCACTTAGCTTACAGCTCTATACAAATAAGGTGAGGAAGCATTTAAGCACTGGAAAGACATTATAAAAAAAATGCTATCTGAACATAAGGAGAGGGTTGTGGTTGGGTGTTTTTTTTTTTGTTTGTTTTTTTTAAAAAACCACTGTGAGGGTGACTGAGCACTGGCATAGGTTGCCTGGAGAGTTTGTGGAGTCTGCAAACTCTGTGAGCCCCTTCCAAGGCAGCCATAGCTTTGCCAATAGGGCTTATTTGAGTTAAAACAAGATAATAAGCAAAAGATCAGCTCAAAAGGCTGTTCTCTCCATTTTTGAAGGATGACCTAAGTTAGAAGCTCAGACTCCCCACATAGTCAGCAAAGGAAGAAGGTGCCATTAGAGAACGGTTCATTCATTGCTCGACTCCAGCATTCCCATCAGGCAGGTAACAGCTCTCCCACTCCCACTAAACATGCCAATTATTTGCTCTCTAGATTTCCTATTACATGGCCTCACTATTACACTGAAGCTCCAATCCAACTGCTTTTACCCAAGAAATGCTTTGCTATAAAACATAAATTTGTAGTACATTAGCAGCTTGAAAACCTTGGCCCATTTTCATTCTGCCGAGTACTCCACACGTTCAGAAGTCCCAGACACTGTGACATTAGGACAGGAAGACAGACCATAGTATTTTCAACCATACACACATAAAAACTACACAGCTTTATATAGCTTACACTGCAACATAAACATGGATATTTTCTACACTGGCAAGTGTTACTATGTTAAGCAATTGAAGAATCTGTATCAAAATGTATTTTGTCAGCAAGAAACCTATTATGAAGGAATAAGAATATTATAGGTTAAATCAAAACATCCTCAGCACAGTAATTTAAAGGTTTGATTAAAAGTACTAAAATACAACTTGTTAAAGTGTTCTGCAGCTACAGAAACTCCCTTCTTCGCTTGGATTTCCATCACATACACATTACCTCATTCCTTCCCAACTGTTAGACTCTGTTTCATTTCATCATCGTCCTGGTCCAGAGGTTTGAGGGGAAAAAACACCATTACCAAGCATTTTGACCAGGAGTTAGTTGTAAAACACCATAGGGTACTTCGACACACTTGACCAAGCAAGTGAATCACCACCAAGCCTTTACAAACACACTATGTTTATTCAATAACAAACAGCTGAAGAGCTAGCAACTGATGAGGTATTTGTAACAAAAAGCTATTTTAGAGTAGAAGCAACCTTTTAACAAAATTGAATGCTGATGAGTAACTGATCAAAACATCACTTTCAATTTCTTTAATTGTATCTACAGAAAAAAATACAGAAGAGGTCAATCTCAAAGGTGATCTGCAGAATTTTTAAACAGGAGGACTCAAGCTGCTTCCCCTCCTCACCTTTCCATGTTAAAGAGGTATTTGCATTTATCCTGGAAGGCAAGCGTGAAGACAGCCACAGAGAAAGAGAAACTGCTGCCTGACCACGTGATCTCACTCAAACTTGGTTAAAACAAAAACAAAAGCTTTGATTACAGAGGTATAGGAAAAGATTTATCCCTTACCACTAGAGTTGAGAAAGAAAGGGAGACAAATTCCAAGACATCCAACAGACCTTTCTTAGGAGAATCAAGGTTTCAAAATTAAGCACTGGGGTAGGAGCAGAGCAGTGACAACCTCGCATCTCTGTTCAGAAGTAAAGCCCTCTCAGGCACAGGGACCCAAGCTGAGGCTTGCAGTCCCACCAAGCACGTACCCCTGGGCTGTGCACAATGAGCTCTCCCGAAGCTCAGCAAGGATGCACGTCCAGTGGGGGTAACCGCAGCAAGCTCCGCTCCCTTCGCTCTCTTCCCATTCACCTCGTGCTCTTCCAGTCATTTCTGTTTGTGCCAAGATGGCTGACGCACTTGACTTGCAAGTACCACCTACTTAAGGGTGACCTTCAAAATTACATCTTTTTCCTCACCCCGTATCTTTCATCTAGAATGAAACACTTGCACTACTACCGTACACCATCTCTGTACAAATCTGTAAATATCCTCCTGGTACAAAACCAGAATATTAATTCTTTTTCCATATTATTGTTTTAGGCTCTCAGTGTTTAAAAAAATAAAATAAAAAAACCCAAAGTGCTACTGTGCCAATTCATGGTTTCAAGGACCTCTGCAACTGTAAATTGAAGTATCCTAGAACACATGCTGGCTGAACACACTGAGAAACCTCACCTGCTAGACAAGATCACACCAGCTAGAAAACCAGAGTAATAATATATTCAACCTCCTACACCTTCACTCTAAATTACAGTCAATTTGCTAAAAGTGAAGCCACACGCAATCACTCTCCCTTACAAAGTATGTTCTCAAACTAATGAATCTACAGGCTGCACTAAGATGGTTATATAACACCAGCAAATTGATTTTATTTTCCTGACCCTATTTTCTGTCAGTCTTTGTAATCATCACCTTAGTCTCAGTTTCCTTCATCAAGTCACCCTGTCACAGCTTCACCTGAGCTGAACTTACCAATCTGACACACCTGTAAACTACTCAATTGTTCCGCTGTTATTAATTTGCAGTAGCACCTGGAAACACAGCCAAGTTAGTCACTTCAAACACTTCAAGCAGGGGGGAAAATCCCCAGACTTACCCTGAAGAGCTTGTGGACATGGTTGCAAGCAAGACTAGAACAGGAGGAAGTAAGACACAAAAAGTAATCACATTGAGTTTGGTTTTGCACAGGCTTATACCTGCATATCGACTGCGGTGTTTTGGAGTTACGTGAACAACGTTCCCATCTCTCCATCCCTGCTGGCTCACTGATGGCCATCTCTTCTCCTAGTTGATCATCTGGGATGGTGGCCACATAGTTTAAGAACTCTGCTCTCAAAGACTTGCTTGAAACTGATGGAGCCAATCCAGAACTGGCTGCTGCCATCTTGAGGTACTCTACCCAAATTCATGAGCACATAAATGATTAATGTCTTCCAAAAGTAGGCAGGGAGGGTTTAAAAGACATTGCTGCTTATGTTCTTTCAACTGCTTTCCGACATCACTGCTATACAGCAGGGGTAGAATAAGTAATTTCTATGAAGTCCTTTAGATTTCAATATCACTGAAAACCGCTGGCGACAGTGAAGGAGGACCTAGTGAGCTACAGTTTCCAATATTTGACCTGAATTACTTTACCTTGTGCTAACGCTTAGGAGATCAGTTCAGTACCAAAGTCCTTAATTTCATTAACCACATCTATCCCACATTTTTCTTTACTGAACTTGCAAACTTACGGTCATGCTCATTACTGTGCAACTGTAATTTTGATAGAATGGCCACTTTTTCCCTCCACCCCAAAGATAACAAAAGCACCTTGATGCCATACAAGCATGTGTTTCAGAAACATACCACCCCCAAAAGGTGTTTGGGCAGCAGTTCAGCTTGTGAAGAAAATACATAGCCCATGGCTTCCCTATGCTCCCAAGCAAGGGCTAGACAAGTGGGCATTACTCAAACCCCGTGAAACCCAAGGTTTCCAGACAGCAAGGCCAGAAGGCAGGCTATTTTGAAATACAGATTACACCTTGAAGAACCCTGTCATTGTACAGTAGCTGGCTGACAATATTTTTTTCCCCCCCTAGATGTCAGAGCATATGCCACCATTGATGACTAACAAGCAAGGAGCACAAAGAAATTTTGGTGCATCAGTCAAACAGTGATTGAAAAACTATGAAGCCTGACATCAACTCAGGCTGCTCTCTTTGAAGTGTAATACTTAACAGTCAGTGAATTATTTCATGTCAGTGCTGTGTGGATTTCTGATACTTGCACAAGATGAAAAACAGGCCAGAGCCTGAACTATGATGGAATGAATCTTTATTTCCAGTTGATAGGCACAATGGACACTAGTAGCAGACAGACACACTGTACTATCTACAGTGATATTCTGGGAAAATATTATGGTAGTTCGAAGTGTCCAGTTATAAACCAGAAATGAACAAGTAAACAAAACTGAGACATCACCATAGAGATTAATTTCCATTAACAGACACCTCTCAGATATGTTTTCAAAGTACAAAAAAAAATTTCCAGAAACATTTCCAGAAAAAAAAAAATCACCTCCACTTTATATCTCAGACTCTCAAAGGACTTACAAGAGGTTCTGTTTTTGGTGGAGGAAAGCTCAAGACCTCTGTCAAAGAGCTACACATGTGTGCATACAGATAATAAAAAAAATAATCTTCAATATTGAGAAGAATCAGAGCCTGCTTCATTCTGCTCCTGTCCTTTCACCATTCCTGCATAATTTGATCCTGGAGAACTGCAGTGCTTCAGGGAACACTGGCCAACGCCAGCAACTCAGCCCCAGTCCAGTACTAACCTTCACTTCTAGAGACAAGAGGTTTTTACCGACCATCTAGCACCTTTACCTCAACAAGACCCTCTCTAGAGCATCTAAGTCTTCCTAGAGGAAAACCCTGCATGCAAAGCACCTACAGACTGACGATATTGTCTTTTACAGCCACTCCATATGCCACATCCACTTTCTCAGCAGACCAATGCCTATCATAGGATAGCAAGAGTACAGAGTGCAACCTCAGTACAACAGATCACAGCAAGTTTCAAATCCTACGCATGCAGAACATATATGACACTGTCCATTTGGAAGCATAAAAAGCCCCCACTACACAACTAGATTCATCCAGTCTGTTATGTTGTATGTGAAGTGCTAACATAGCCACAAGCAAATTCAGTATCACTGAATACTCAAAAGAAAAGAATCCTTCATGAGTTGTTCTTAAGTCACAAGCATTCAAAACATTTTTAGCAGGTAAAATATATTTTGTGTACTCAACTTAAAGTATGCCACATGGGTCATGAGCACAGTTAAATCCAGCCTACTAAATAAGTGGATGTTTTCCTGCACTGAACTAAAATACACAATACTTGTCAACTATTAATTATACTCCATCCAGAACAGCATCCTTAGATCTCTGCTCATTGTTTGTTTTTCCACTAGCAAAACTGGAATATTCCAAGTGTTCTAATATATATCAAGGATATTCTTCAACAAGAGCATTGAGTTTTGCCATGTTTCTCCCATACTTTCGTTGAGCACATGGAATCTTAGCCATTCTTGTTATATTCATACTCAGTGTAGCCACAAAAATTGTCTTAAGATGTATTCTAAACAACTGTCAGATTGAATTCTTGAAATGTTTATTCTCAAACTGTGGCTAATTTAGAAAACAAACTATTCATATTCTATAGATTGAGCAACAAAAATTTTACGTTAAAAATGCCAATATAGTTATTGAACTATTTTTTTCCCATATAATTGTTATGACTATTTTACACAGATTTTAAGAATAATTCTTTAAAATACTAACTTTCAGCATGCATCACCATTCTGAAGGTGGTGTGTGGTGGGTTTTTTTTTTTTTTGGTTTTTTTTTTAGAACAGCAACCTTTACTGTTTCTTCCTCCACATTACATATCAATACCCATCCTATATCCAGATACTACAAATATGCCATTTGGTCTAGCTTTCTGGGGTTTAGCTGATTACCGGGGTTTTCGTTCCCAACTTCAAAAACTAGTGTATTAGTAGTAACAAGTATTTCTTCAAGAACTTTCTACCTCTGTTATGGAGAGATGGCTAGTATTAATCTACCAAGAACCATAAATCCCTTTGCAGAAGACTCTTCGGTTTTTGCAACATGAAAAAGAAAGAATTCCACCACCATCTTGCTTCTTCCACATTTTCTTCATGTTTTGCTGACTTCGTCCTCACATACCCTAACAGAAAGCTTTGAGAAGCAACATACGCTTTGTTTTAGAAATCTGAAATATTTTTTCTATCAGATCTTTAAATAACATACCGGTACAAATTTATTAATAAGATAAGATGAGATAATGGAAAGCTTCTGTAAAATTTTAGGTTTTGGTATTTCGGACTACAAATTTCACTTGCAGAAAAAGGTATGGAAGGTAGCAAAGGAGGATTCCAAGCCTATGAATCTGCACATAAAGTGACAGAGGCTGTGGCTGGTTCCCAACTATTTCAGAAAGTTTAAGGCATAAAGCACAAATAAGAGGATGAAGCCTTCACAGCACAGTTCTCCAGTATATGCTACCTCTTCAAACATGACTCGCTTTTGTAATCATTCAGGCCAAGAAATAAACACACTCCAGAATACATCCACCCATTTCTAAGATTCCCTCCCTTCAATTCCATCACATGGAAGCTTGATACATTTAGCCTTCATCCACCCATCAGTAACAACAATATAAACCACTGCTAAGACCTTCATTGCCTTTCCATCAAATCGCATTTGCTTCTCTGTCCCCTACTAGAATACCCACTGAGTTACCTCCACTTCTTGACCACAAAGCAGACTTCTCCAAGCGAGGCTGAGACTCCTACATTAGGTTGTTCAGTTTTAAGGACTGTAAGAGGCTGCAAGACAAGACACCTGCCCTGAGTCAGGACACTTACCTGCACTTGATTCTCCTCTACTCCTACCATCCTAAATTGCAAAATTATAAAGCTCTCCTTCCTTGCAGTCACCAACTAGTCGCTGTAGACACAGCTGGGAACAGATACTGTAAGTTTTTTTCAGTAGAAAAGTAATCTGCCTTACTTGCATGGAATATTCAAAGTTTTGAGTTTCCAAATGTCCCAATCCACCTACTTTTTATTATTTGAGTGTGCACATTGGTGCATGAAAAAATAAGACAGCTGTAACAATAGAGACAACAAAACCAAATACAATAGCATGGGACACCAACCAAGTGAGCAACCCAACACAGCCAAGGGAATCCATCATCAATACAAGTGCTGTGACATCTCCTCCTGAGGAGCAAGCGAGACCTAAATTCCTGTGCAAGACTAATACCAGACATAGTAATTTGGAAATGGAAAAAAAACGCAAACAAATCCAACCAAACAGTAACCATTCAGAGTTTAGGTTATAATAAGAAAAAAAAACCCCACATATATTGGACCTCTACACCAATTGCAGTTAAAAATAAAGTTCTGTAAGGAAGAAGGAGAAAAAAAATAAAATAATTTTTCTTTGTTCAATACACCCTCCAGTTCTCCTGAATGGGGGATGGAAGAAGAGGAATTACTCAATACAAACTTGTAAATTCTTATTTTTAGTAACTCGTCTTGTAGTTTCAGCTGAAGAAACTGCTACTCGTACCTTCTTCCCAACACCAACCCTCCCACCCCCAAAGAAAGAGCTCTGCTGGTGCTAGGTAACAGCTATATGCCATACTAATATCTTAATTGAGATATTGGCAATATAGGAGCCCATACGACTCAACAAAAAGAAGTACATGCATAGGCACCATGTATGAGGAAACAGTCTGCAAGCAACTCTAGGCCTTGCACACAGGAAAGAGGCTGTCAGCTCTTTTAAGCAACATATTCCTATTACTTTTAAATAAACATATAGAGAAGTAATTCACATATTATCGGGGCTCCCATCTGGTACTAAGTAAAGCATACAACAACAACATAGTAGATACGTTCTGGATCTTGTGCACTAGTCAAATGCAGTTACCAGAATGAAAAAAATTAAACATTAAACAACCACCTAGACTGGGAGAGTAAGAGTCATATTCAGAGCTCAGACTAGATTTACTGCCAGGCAGTAAACTGTTGAATACATATAATTAAGCATACACAAAACAGTATTATGCTAACAAGACTTTAAGAGCAGCAGGTAGGTAAAAGACTAAAACCATCTGTCATTGCAGCAAACTATACTATATTCCAAGGGTGAGAACCATTTACACTATATGTGGTGCCATCTATTAGTCAGAAAATGTCAGCGTTCCTGCAAACAAAGTGAAGAGCTGTGAGATAACGTAACAGGTTTGAAAAATTTGTTAATCACGTTTCACACTTCAGAGCTAGTGCCCTCCAACTTTAGAAGTAAAATAAAAGAAGTCACATGCGTTTCAAAAACAAAATCCAGTTTGGCTACTGCAGCTTAGATTTTTAGGTAAAATAAAAAAGCCTTTTAAAAGTACCTTTTGTGTTCTTTAGAAAACAAATAGGAAAGGAGCAGCCTTCCTTTAACGAAAAAAGTAACGGGTTGTGGCTGGAGATCTGCAAACCTTCAGCTATGACAGCGTTGGGAATGGAAGAAAATCATACAAAGGGAAAACTTCTAGAACCAACACAGCAACAAAATTGCCATTGACAAGTGCCAAAAAAGATCTGGTCTGGTGCCCTTAGCGGACAAATACAGAGCTACAGATATCTCGAGTAAAGAGCAGTTCAAAATGAATTTTCATCTTCTATAAAGCCAAACCTAACTGTGAACTAGCTGCTCATTGTAAATACAGAAGAGTTCTGGTTTCCCAACAAAGAGGAGACTTGAGATAAGAAGGAGGGCAGGAAAAAGTCATACCACCACCACACGTTACATTGGAGACAGGAGACCAATGTGTATTAAAACACAAGTTAAAACTGAAGTTATACCAGGACTCCACAGCCTCTCCCCCTTGCTGTGGGACAGCCTCAGACAAGAGAGCACGGTTGGAAACATAAAGCTGTCCCTACTGTATCTATTAGGAAACATGGTGCCAGAGTAAAGATCAAAATCAAGGCAATTAAGCCATGGACTTGAACATCTCAAAATACAGGATTTGCCCGATATTGTCTTTCTCAGAAATAATTACACTGGAAGTAATTTTGAAAGTGCCACTGAACTTCGTTTTGCCAGTATAAATGAGTACAATGGTTTGTCAGTGCCCTTTCCGGTACTTACAATTGTAACTTTTTATTCCAAGTCACTTTTTTTTTTTTAAACAAACTATATTTTTCAGATTGAAAAGTACAGAGAACTAAATGTAATTTCCTGGGAATTGAAGCAATTATTAAAGACAAATGCTTCCACTACATCTGAAAGAAAAAGTTTCCCATAAAAAAATTTTGCTTTCACCTATCAAATGACGTAATTCAGTAGGACAGCTCTACAGAAAATTCTAGTTCCAGACTGTTCTCTGAGCTACATGTAGCTATGAGGAGATGCTTCAGACATGTCCTACTGCACATTCATAAGACTCCAACCTTAACAGCTTGAGGGCCCTACCAATTATTTCTAAACATTGGAAAGGTACAATCAACACCGAGACGGATCTTGAGACCAAAGCAGTGCCTCTTACCAGCACAAAGTCAATAAATTAATGTTGCACATATTCCCTTTAATGGTCTCTGGTCTACTGGAGGTGCTAAAAGAGTGAAGAGAAATGGACAGAGCACATGTATGCCAGCTATCATCATCTTTATAAGGGTCCTTTTAGAGCAGCCAGCAGCTGGTTTAAGTTAGAGCAGAACATCATCTGCACCAGGCCAGATTATGATTGAGGACTAAGAATCCATTATTAAAGTTACGCTGTTTCCTACCCTCTACCCCCAACGTATCAGCTGGCTGTATGGGGTGAACAAGTAATTGCAGTTAGACTTATGCAAGAGCCGATGTAAAATGCTATCCTGGGCTCCTGGAGACTTCCCAAAACCAGTAAACTATCGACTCCTGGTCTTGAAAAAACAAAAAAGCCAACCAAACAAACAGAGAGGGAAGAGCCCCCCCTCTTC
>NW_009258621.1:2650124-2663164 GCF_000687185.1 Egretta garzetta
CCCCCTTCCGATAAAAATATTCAAAGCATTTCAAATTAAAAGCCATATATTGTTCAACTGCCAACTGCAGTGTTTTCTCTAACTACTTGTTTTCCCAACAATTACGTTTCATAAACGCATGTAGTCTTCCTCAGATAAAGTGATATTATCGGTTTTTCCTTTCTCTCTGCTCACAGCAATGTGTCCATATGATCAATACCATTAAGAGTTCCCACATCCTTACTCAGGAGCGTGCAAGATGAAGTTTCTAAAGAACCAGTGCAACATCTAAATGCTTCAGTCTTCCACATGATCCTTTCTGGAAGTTGCCTCTCAACATATTTCCTTCAGTATTTGTGCTTTCACAATATAACACTGCATTTTAGTAAGAATGTATAATTTTCTTGTGCCATATGTATGGTTCAATGCAGCCACAGGCACACCTATGGCTTCACAACTGTCACATTATATTGCAAAAACTGCAAGAAATAGCCTATAAGGACACAGAATTCAAGTTATGTGAACATAATTTATTATCACAGAAATGCCCACTGTTCCTCTTGGGATTTTAAGTTAACTGCACAGACAATTAAGGCAACCCCTACTCTCTTCCTCACTCACAAGGGCTCTGACTGACGTGCAGTGGCAAATTAAAAAAAAAAAAAAAACAAAACACTCTGCCAGCTTGAAGCAAGCCTCAACCGTGCCAGCTGCCCCTTAGAATACAAGTTGTTGCCCCAATGACAGATGGCTGTACAGCTCACGTGGCAATTCAAGAGTGGCTCCAGTTTTCAGCCTAGCATAATTAAGCCAGCCAACTGCAATTCCCATTTACCTTCACATGCTGCCTTGAAAGATTAAAGCACCACCACAACCATATTTTGAGCTGCTGATCAAGGCAGTGATCCTTGCCTTGAACAGGGAACAGGTGGGAGCACAGGACAAATCACAATGGAGAGCAACAACTCCCAGTTCAACCACCCAGTTTTTAGTCTGGGACAAGCTGAGCACTAAAATAAGGCTAGAAAGACGACAGGTATTGTACCAAGAGAGACTGCATAGCGCCAAACTAGACTACCAACCACAGGAACCCAAGAGCATCATATTCAATTCTGTGCTTTAAAGCTAAACCAATTTAAGAGTGCAATACTGTCAGAAAGGAGAGTTTTCCACCAGCTCCCACACACAATGGCCAGTGACCGTGCAGGTGCACTGTCACCAAAAACAAAGGAAGGAAGAAGCAAAGCACCACCGAGAAAATCCCTTTTGGTGGCCATCTGCAATTACCCTGCTTAAACCAACAGTGAAACTGTGCCTACAGACTTCCCTGGTGACTTTGGGCAAGTTATGTCATTTCTTTACGCTTTCATTTCCCGCTGCTGAAATCAGAATGATGGCACTTCACTATATCCCAGGTGTGCAATGAGGACAGCTACAGACACGACTGAAAGCCTACAAGACACAAGAGTACTGCAAGACAAATATCCAAACTAGTAAAATGAAGGTGATCCTTTACCGGTACCTGAAATTACTCAAGGCCATCACTAGAATCACTGTAAGAAATGGTGGGATAAGAGACATTTCCCCACATTTACTGCAACCCCTTCAGGCAGAAGGGAAGGATTGAAGTTGAGTGCACTGATTGGTATCTTTTTTCACCACTGAATGCCTGAACAGCTCTCTCCCAAGTAACCTCTTGGCATATACAAAAATAACGATTTCTGTGAAGAGATCAGTTAAGCCAGGACCTTCTGGACTAGAAACTGCTCCTTAGCCTCACTCCACCCACTGCATTACTGTTACTAGAAATACTGAAAGAGGAAACAAAGAACAACTGAATTACGCCTCTCACTTTAAAGAAGTTAAATATGCATACATACGAGTCTATTCTCAAAAGAAAAAAGTCACTTAAAAGTAGAAATTTCTTATTTAATGTAAACCCCTAAGATCATTAAGTCTTTTAGAGAGATTCTCACTAACAAAAATTTTATCTAGGTGGGGAGATTTTGCTAGTTAGGTTTGGAGAAGGGGATACTTAAAGAGTTTCTTCTCCACACACATACCTGAAAAATATCTGAGGGGTGGGGAGGAAGAGGCATGCCTTGGGAAAAAAAAAAAAATCTATCACTTCTCTGTATTAATAAAAAAGCAGGTTGATTTTTTTTTTTTTTAACTGTTCTACAAAACCAACACAAGCAGGATTTGTGGATACCAAGTTCTCAAATCTTGCTGTTGTCATCTATTCCCCTTTGCTGCTTTCTCAAACCATATTTTGATTTCACAAACTAGAGGGATTAAAATTCATTTTCTGTAATATATTTGGCCGCTTTTGCAATACTAAAGGATTTGAGGGAAAGACAAAATATATATCCCAGAAATCTTACAAAAGAAAACTTAACCAGGCTCAAGCAGTTGCCCCAGCCACCATAATGCACACACAGTATTTATGTTACTGAAAAATATAGCCTTTCTGCCAACAGGACCCTACACACAAATATTAAGAAAAATCATAGTGAATGTTTAACACACAGTATATACACATAATTTTAGCGACTACATCTGCATCAAAACATCACAAAGCTACTAAAACAGACCACTTCTTCAGTTTTTCTTACTATTTAAAACTTGCTCATTAAGCTTGCTCATTTTGAAAGTGGTAATTATTTCCACCACTCAAGTGACAGAAACAGTTGAAAATTTCTGCCTTCCCGGCCATTACAGAACTACTTCAACAGGCTCTATCCATTTGCTAATAGTGGCAGTCCAGAGGAATGCTGGGGGTCCAACCTTGCTGCTAAGAAAGAAACATTGGGGTGGCACCCGAATTATACTTACTCTGAAAATCAGTGCCCAACTTACTAGGAATTCAGCACACTCAGCGTTTCAGCTACTGTTTTTCATTTTACACTATTGTATAACATTTCTAAATCTTACACAAAAAAAAAATTCATTGGCAGCTCAGAGCGCCCTTTGTGATCTCGGTCATGGAGACAACTGAAATAAATGAAACAAACTATGCAGTCAGTCTGTTGGGATTTACCCAAGAACATGGTAACAAATCCACTTTCACAGCATCAGTGGATGGCAGATATTGCTTGGTAGGCCTTTCAAATAGAGAAGCTAAAAATCACCATTTTCTCCATACACTACCTATTTTTAACTTCCAACATATTAATCAGTGTAAGAGTAAGCCACAGCAGAGCATGTGCTCAAATCTTCAGTTTCTTGAAACAGTTATCCAGAAAAACAGAGGCTGAAAGAGTCATGAAGTGAATGTGAAAACTGATCTTAAACTGGACTACAACATAGTATCAATATTAAAAATTTCAAATTAAATTGTTTAAAATTTCCATTAATTTTCCATTCTTCTTTTTCCCCACATTATCCACGTTTTTACAAATAAGTTAACATTTCCTTTATAATCACTTTTTATTTTCAGTCCAGTTATGGAAACTATAGCTAACAGCCATAGTAAGGCAAGAGGCCCCTAAAAGATAAAGTGCTTATTTCAACATTAGCATGACATATACTTTCTTTTAAAATTACATATTAAGCCTATTTTGTCTAAAACTGAAAATCAGAACGATTTCACCTCTTCTTCTTTGCTGCCATTTAAAAAATAGGTTTAGATGAGACAGCTGTCAGAAAACAGTATTTTCTGTTAGCACCTTTAACGTTAACAAGCTCAGATACTCAAATGTTACTTAGACAAAATGGGAAATCCAGGATCACATCGACATGTACCACGATGACTTTATCTTCAGAACAGAGCTTCATTAGATACCCACTCAACCTACTCAGGTAGGCCTTTTTCAGTTACTTAAGCCTTTTAAATTAAGGTAAAATTTGACAACAGCAAGCATCCATACTAATACTGGCAAGTATATCAGCAGATTATTGATCACAAGCTGCTAATCAATGAGCAGCTGCTGCTAAGAAATTTGGAAAGATATGAAGGGTCTGAACTCATTACCAAAGGCCACCTGAAGTCATTCAGATACTACCCATTATCACAATCACACCCATTCTTCTTCTAATCATCCAGGCAGCAACAGTAGCCCAAAGCATTTATCTCCTGCCATCCTACTGATGCTTAGCTAGCCAAATGACTGTGCAACTTGTGTTGAAGGAGGTTCTCTCAACAATGATCTGAAGTATATGCCTTAGAGGCTCAATTCCTATATAGCTTTGTAGAGAGTTAAAAATGGAGCCAGACAGGAAGCTCCAGATGGATCTGAATAAAATGGTTGTCCTGTGATGGAAAACCCTCTACTCTCTTTCACATACCACAACCACCCTAGACATTCAGTCTTGCAACTTCCAAGGTCATAAAGGATGGAGCTCAGCTATGTCCTGTCCCTACCGATGATCTCGACTAGGGCAGTTGCAGTCAATACAGGTCAAAATGGAGCAAGTGAAATTCCAGAGTAAACTCTGGTTTATTCTGGGCAACTGATCTTCCACGACTGCTGAAGAAAGTGAAGGGGCCGAACCTTTCTGCCAAAAACAGATGGTCTTACCATCTTCAGAGAAAGGTGAAGTGTCACATCTTGCCAAAGACTAATATAACAACCATGTAACCAAAGTTGCTGTCCTTCCTTTTCAAGACTGCCATTTCCTTAAGCTGTTGCTAACATTAATTTGAACAGCTACTACACACAATTTAAATTGATTGCCCAACAGCATTTGGGTCATCTTTCTGGTCTTTTGCTTTCCCAATAGTCAGGAAAGGATTATTTAGCCAAAAAGCATCCATTTTGTCCTCAGCTCTTAGAAAAATTATTATAATCAGAAGTTTTCCTATGCTTCTGCAGCACAGTTTTTTCTAAAGGTTGACAAGTTTTCACAGCTACTTATTTCTCAGAGGCCTAGAGTAAGCCTGCACCAAGGCCTATGTCTTTAGAAGACTGAATCCCAAGGGAAAAAAAAAAAAAAAAAAAAAAAAGTCACACGTTTCCACTCACTTTCCCAAGTACAAGAAGTTGGGAACTGTAAATGTTACCCAATTCCTAAAAACCTCTCATTGGGTAAATAAAATGAAAAATGGGGAGGAAGCTGTATTTATTGGTCATATACACATAGGATCAGTAGTGCAGTAATTAACTAACCAGATCCATGTGTGGGAGAAGGCAAAATACATTAGATTCAAGAGGCAGTTTTGAGTTTCTCTTTGGGAGCCTTGGAAATTCAGTAAGGCAGCAAGACAGGGTGTCAATATCTGACTACTGAGAAGTATTGTTCCATATGCATTTAAGTAGTATTTTAGATTTTTAATCACTATTGATGAACCAGACTGGGTAGCTATATATTTACTGTTGCAAAATCAAATTTCAAATAAGAACTAAGGCAGTAAAAAGAAAATCAATTGTTTTACCTTTAGCGTCATTTCAGATCAAATTCATGTGCCATTTGTGGTCAATGGGAATCTTTCAGCTAGCTAGGATTTCAGCGGGCTTTGAATCAGAACATCCAAAAGCATTACTGCAGTGTTAGAGTAATTACAATTACCAAGGATCTTCTGAAAGAACTTGAAGTAAAACCTACTTCTTCAAAAAGAAGAAACAAGTATACCAAGTATACCATGAAATAAATGACTATTTGTGGCATTTTAAAATGCACTAATGAAGCTTTCATAAGTTTGGCTGAAGAAAAACACACCTGGTAATTATAACATCTGACTGATTTTCAGGGTAGCATCTTTGTAGTATTCACTCCTTCAGCAAGGTATGATCTCAAAACAGCAACAATACAGGAAACTGTGGCAAAGCCCTCATCTTACTGTTGTATAGATACACCCAAACTAGCATGGGGACAGAAACTGCATTATTGTTTTAGCCAAGGCACTCCAGCAGGTCTAACAATCCACATGGAGAAGGGAGTGCCTTGAAAGAGCATAATGAAAGAGGGTCAAGCTAACTCAAATTACCTTCCATTTGCCACAGGCTAAAAGCATACACATGAACAATTACTGTGAATCAGATACCACAGATCAGCTGACATACGGTAACCTGTCATCCTACAATAACCTGTCCAAATACAAAGATAGCATGAAATTTAGACTGGCTGTAGAGCTACAACTCACCCCTATTCAGAAAGCAAGGGATTAAACCCTAGAACCTTTGCTTCTAGATGTATAAACTGAAAACAAGCAACAGAAGAGAACCCACAAATCAGAGCCCTTAAGGCAAACGGACTATTTCCAAACACTACAAACTGGGATTACCAAAAGGAAATAGTTACTGTAACATGACCCATCGATGCTAACCAGTCCTCTGGTATAAAAGTATGCACACAGCATGATGACCATGAGACTGCAAATTCAGCTCTTCTGCTGGTCTGGACAGTGGTTATTTAAAACAAGTGTAATAATTCCAAGTATGGTTGTTAATTTTGCCTTGTAATGACAATTCACAGTAGGACAAAAACCAAGCTTTTTCTTCCCAACCTCATTCCCAGGAATGCTTGTTTCTCTATGCTGTGTTCAGGAGGTAGGAACTAAGGAGTTGTCTGGAACATAAGGAGGACTGTCCTTCCAGTGGCCTGCAGCTAGAATAACCCACATGTACTCTTCCTGTTGACCACCAGTATTTTCCTAGCCTAAGAGCGATGTCTGATAAGAGGTTTAGTTCATTTTAAAGATCAGTTTTCACTAATAATTGCAAAAACCATCATCAAACAACCAACCCTAATCCAAACACCACGAAGCTCAATGAAGTCAAGCAGGACAAAAAAAAAAAAACCTGAGGAAAAACTTTATATACTCTATCAACACTAGAGTGGCACTGACATGGTAGAGCTATACAGGTGAATCAGTTTTTTGGAACACCAAACCATTTGCGCAAGAAGATAAATACTACTATTATTATTTTGATATTGGAATACCAGTAATATCTGGTATGTATTGGAATGGTATTTCTATACACTTTTGCTGAATAAACTAAGCAAGATCAAGAAAATATAGTTGCTTATCAGGAACAAACCTAGCCTCAGCAACAGTGCTTCTAGGCAGAAAGCAACTATGCAGCAGTTCGAGCTCCTAGAACAATGCAGTGCCTGAACAATGAAGTCAAGCAGGACAAAAAAAAAAAACCTGAGGAAAAACTTTACATACTCTATCAACACTAGAGTGGCACTGACATGGTAGAGCTATACAGGTGAATCATTTTTTTGGAACACCGAACCATTTCTGCAAGAAGATAAATACTACTATTATTATTTTGATATTGGAATACCAGTAATATCTGGTATGTATTGGAATGGTATTTCTATACACTTTTGCTGAATGAACTAAGCAGGATCAAGAAAATATAGTTGCTTATCGGGAACAAACCTAGCCTCAGCAACAGTGCTTCTAGGCAGAAAGCAACTATGCAGCAGTTCGAGCTCCTAGAACAATGCAGTGCCTGAATGCTCACATTTAAGACATCAGGAGGAACCTGACAAACCTGGCAATGGCACGGAAACTGCAGGTTTCTGTTACAACGAACAGTAGGTTTCATTGTGTGTATCATAGCACACATCGTAGAACAGAGCCGCAGAAGTGTTTCAACAGCTCCTCTCAAATGGAGAGGACCATCGCCAGTCACTGTGCAAGGTTCCAGTCTCGCCGGACAGCTAAACTGATCTAAGGGTTAGCTGTGAGGACGAGGGGCAGTCCCCCTTCCTTCCTCCCCACTTCGTACCTGATGACCACGTCTCTTCACACTCACCAAACTCTGCACTTAGGTAGTTCAGAGAGCTAAACCAGCTGACAACTACTCAGGGTGTTTTGAAGGCTTAGTTTCTGTGGTGATCTGGTTCAGGGAGCTACAAGTGTGGACACAAGGCAAGGGAGAACATAGGGCTAGAAGCAGGAATAACATGATGATCCCTTCCTCCAGCAGCCAGACTCTAAGATTACTTACTTATCTCATCAAAATGCAACTAAAAGAAATATCTCAGAGAAGAGCATAAGAAATAGTCCCTAAAAGCCTGCTGAAAGAACTGTATGTTTTACAAGCGTTTATTTGTTGCTTGTCTGTGTCCTCCCAGCTCCTATGCATGTATGAACAACATTTTAAGAACAGGCAGCAGTATAACCAGCAAAACTTAGTTATTGAGAAGAACCACAATAACCACTACGCAAGTTATCGTTTAAGAAGTATTCCAGATACAGAGATTTTAATAATCTCCAAAAAAGTGCATCAAACTTTCTAATAGGAAATACAATTTAAATTATAGGAGATTCTTCTAAAGCATCATCTTTATTTCAGAATCTACATCTAGATCTCACTCTCCTACAACAACTTAAAAGTCTTTTTTAAAAGTAGCAATGTATTATAAAAGCAGAATTTTGATAGATGTTCTATAACTTCCCTGTATGTTTTAGTTTGTTTTCTCTCTGCCCCCACTCCCCCCAGCTCATTTCATCAAGAATTTAAGGACTCAGACTAAAATCCTGGGCCAGATACTATAGCTTACCACTATGAACAACAATAAAAATCACCAAGTATGCTTCCCCTCCTATTCAAGTGCTGAACAGAGAAACACCACATAAGCAAGAAACAAACAGAAGCACTTAACAACCAGAAAACATGAGAGGATTGTAACAACAAAGTCAACTTAACAAACCTTTCATTTTCTCAGTTCCTGTTAGTTCACTCATGTTTTCCTCTCTTCATTGCTTTTATTGTCCACACATTCAACAGTCCTGATTTACCTTTCCTGCACCATCTGGTACAATATATAAGGCTAAATATATTTAATCAGCACAATTTAGAAATCTTAGAGAAGCATGCCACCTCCTCTTCCAAACAGACCAAATTGTTCACAGCCTCAAGCTGCAGGAGGAAATTTAAGCTCTGCCACAGGTGACCCACGTTACAACATACTCACTCCCTCTACAGAAGTGACCCACACCGGAGGGTGGCCTAAACGAGTTGTCCTTGCTGCAGCCTGGCCTCCCCAATGACACCCCTGTGTGTGAGCAGAGTAAGTGTGCTTAATGTGCCGAATAAACGCACGCGTGCAGCAGTCCCTCTGTACGGGCACTGCCGATTCAGCACTTGCTGGCCACACCAGATTTACCATGCTGGTGAGGAAACGGCCGATGCAAAGCAAGCTGCAAGCCTGACGTTCCCAGGCAGCTGCTGGCCTGACAAAGCGTTCGCAGTGCTCCAGTTCTACGCATATATATTAAACCCTCCATATCCAGTGCACATAATGTTTATTATGCTTAATGCCCTGCACACCTGCAGTAAAAGCCCGACACAGGTTGGACAGCTTTGGTCTACTCCATAACTGTGATTCTCCCAGGAAGTGCCAGAGCAGGAGGGAGGCAGAGAGCATAACCTTCCCCCAAAGCAGAAAGATATCAAATAGACCCATGTAGAAGACTTTATTACTTTTTTACTTAAACTACTGGGCTCAAAGTCTTTGTATCACAGAAACTACATTAAAAAAATAAAAATTAGTATTTCTGGGAAACTGTAACAGATGTTAATGGTCTGACAAATGACCAAAATATGCCAAAACTATGGGCAATGAACATTACTGTGAATACAAAGAACAAATACACTTGAATTTGATCTCTCCAAAACAGACAGAAAGCTTTAGCATAAATTTAGGCGCTTGTCCTACATGAAGGACAACAGAGGTACCAAGACACTCCTCTGCACTCATGATGCAGAATCAGGCTTAACAGAAGCTGTACATGAAGTACCAAGTTTATAGATTCTAACCCTTTATCTGTAAGGTAGACTTTGGAAACATTTCATTGCAGAAACAAGGATTACACATCCATATGTAAATATGTCTTTTCACAGCCTAGGACTATCTTTTAAGGAATATGGAAAATCCTGTATTAGATTTCTTTCCACCTGGAGCAACTGATGCCTGACTTCTTGACTTCTTGCCATAAGGGATGATCCTACAAAAACTGAAACCAATTTAGTTATTTTGATGCAAGTCTGGGCATCTGCTTCAGAATAAGAGTCATTTAATTCAGTTACTGTTACAGCCCAGCACACATCAATATAAGCCTTTTGGTGCATATATTAAAAAATAATAAATTATGCACATGCTTACACACATGCACTTGAAATAGGGCCAAATAAACACTCCTTAACTGTCCTGAGGTATTTATCTTAGCATTACAAAATTCAGGTTTTGCGAGCAAGAAATCTATTGGAGTTTAGTTTCTACATGTTTGTGTCTTACACAGCCTAACCTACTCTTTCTCCCAATACCCTCATGTCCCCTATACAGACAAATGACTAATTCAATTACCTTACATGCTGACAGGCCAGCTGATTGCTGCTTCTTGGCATGGCTAGAGAGGGTAAGTTATAAATGTCTTTCCCTCATTGTCTTCTTCCTCTGCCCAGTCAATAATTTCCACAAAACTTAAGAACTTCACACCCCTTCCTTTGTCAAATCTGGTTGAAATGAGCTAAGAAGTTCAGAAGTTGCAGAGTGACAGACAGACTGTGTGTGTGTGTTTTACAGGCTGTATGTATTAAATATGCCCCAACTCCGTAAGTATTGACCCAGCTTAACCCAATCTAAATTGGAGCTGCCACAGTCCCAGCACACCCACAGGCACTCGGTGTTATCCCTTCCCTTGTAGCAGCACTTGTGCCAAAAATCAACCTGGGGGGAAAAAAAAAAAAAAGCAGTTAGCGTTTGGCGCAGGCAGCTCCGGAGCCAGCTCACTGCCTTGTCACATGGACACTGCTACCACGTAAAAGGAACGCGCAGGATTGTGGCAGACACAGCTGCCATGGTGCTACATGTTTGGTACTTAACAGTATACAGGATCCAGTCCTAAAAGCACTTAATACTGGACTTAAAGCTCAGAACCTCATTAGTACTATATCCAGTAATGTGCTGATGTTATAAAGAGCACATATGCACTAATGTAGCAATCATTTTAAGAAGAACAGAAACAAGAAAAAAAATTGTATGTGATAGCTCTGAGGTTGGCAGTTTTAGCTGAATTCTGGACAAGGTTTTGTTTTGTTTTTTTTTTTTTTTAAGTAAGTGTCTAACCTTGTATTGTTCCTAAAACTGCAGCCAAACCTATACCCTCAAGATAAAAAAAAAATAGCACTATAACCAAACACAGGAATATTTAAACACAGACATCACGCAGTCCCGATTTCCTTTTGGGTAGACCATTGTCCTAAAGAAAATGAAAGGACCCATCTATTCTCTATCCTTCATGCAGAATTCCAAAAGCACAGAGTAAAGCACTGGCAACCCCACTGGTGAGTGGGGAGAGATCAGGACGGAGAAGGTAAAACAGAAGTAGCATAGTGTAGCCAGAGTGGCTAATTTAGATGGAGGGAGGTGTGAACAGCAGAACATAAGGCAAAACATCTTGGGAAGTATATCCTGATAACATCTTATCTTGGCTGTACAACACAGCAAATTTGGGGGAGAAAAATTGTTTATCTGCAATCATTTATGATCTCCATTCCCCACTGATCAGAATACAGGTGCGCAATCATTGTTTATCAATGTATAATATAGATAGTATGATTACGCATTCATTAGATCTATTCACACTACCTATATAAAATACACTAAAATAAGAATCACTTCACAGTACAAAACACAGCTTTGTATGATTTTTAAACCCTTACAAGGAACCTTTGATGGAAGATTTTTATAAAACCATTTTTCCCTAGTGATCTATTTATTAGTAACAGGAGTCACAACTTGATTTTTTACCCAGTGGTGAAAATGTAGCAGCTGTTACACAGTTGCAAAGCACTGTCTACTTACGCAGCATTAAATAATAAATAAAGCTCAAGACCTAGTACATGTTTTAGTAAGCAATCTATTTTAATGATATGAAACAACAAGAAGTTCCCAAGATTAACTATGTGGTACATTATCAATTCTGTTCCATGATATTTGTAATTCTAAGTATTGTGCTGTAATATGGAGGAAATAATAATAACAAAGAATAATTTTCATTTAATCACAGCTGCACTCACATTATCTAATAACAACTTTTTTTAAACAAATTTAAATCCAAGTTTAATAGAAACCCTTTCCTAATAACTTACACTGCTTCTTTGGTACAGGCTTTTTTAAGATGACCTACATTGCTTGGGGATAAAGGTGAAAAAAGTCACCACTGATTTGTGTGGTATAGTCTAACCCTAGTATATTGGCTTATAATTTAGTAGCATTATTCATCACCCTTTACAGTAAGAGCCCTGCACAGAGCGATCAAAGTCACAGGTAAAACTGGAATCAGCTTCCAGATAGAGTGGATTAGACCTTGCAAGTTCCGAGATAGAAACAGGAACTGCACTAGAGACACCCCAAATGTAGATAAAAAACTAGCAACAAAAAGACCCTAATGCTGTCGATAAGTCTTTGGGCAAGTCAGACCTAGTGCAACTGACCTTCAAAAATGGAAGAAAAAAGCTAGCGGTGATCCATATGGAACAGTAATTTCAGCAAACTGTGGAAGTTGATTTTGTTACATTTTTATCACCACTAGTGGTAAATGGCAATGAAAAATGTAAAAAAAAGAAAAAAAAAAAGGTGAATGTAGAGTTCCACGAAACGTCAGAGTAATACAAATAATTTTCAGCCTCATATTTTAACAGAAAAAGTTACTGCCTGTATCTTTAGCAAATTAATAACACAGGAACAGTTTGGTAGTCCAATGTAAAATTGAAGAATCACAGCATTTAATCCACAAGCACACCTTTCCGGATGCCTTTTAGAAGTTACATTTTCCTCTGTTTAAAAGAAAAAGTAAACTGTGGGGTTGAAAAAATTCTATATTCTGCATTTGGAACACTGATGATGAAAATCCTCAGTGCATGTCATTAAGAGGAGGAAGTTCTTTTCGTTGGGGTTTTTGTTTTGTTTTGTTTTTTTAAATGTCAGTATACCAGAGAAGTCATTTTAATTATATAATTATTTTGGAAGGTTTACACAGGACCCATAATTGGGCATAAGACATCACATCCTCTGGTTATATACACAGCAATCTGGTCTGGGTAACATTCTTTGCTCTGACCAATGTGTGCGAGGGGGGGCGGGGGAAGGAAGGGGAG
>NW_009258621.1:2665736-2696542 GCF_000687185.1 Egretta garzetta
TGATCGGTGGCTAACAGCTTTTTGACTCGGGGAGCGTATATATTCCTCGGTCAGCGTGCACGCTTGCATGTGCTAATACAGCAATATGCTATTTACCTTGGGCTGGCAGTTTATACAGCGTGTGAAGCTTCTCCTGTTTTATTATATTGGTCATGCTGGTGCTCAGCCGGTGGCCTGAGAGCAGGAAAAAGAAAAAATTGAAGTTAGTTGTGCTTTTTTCCTTTTTGGAAATCACTTAATAAAATGAACGGCAAAATCCAAGCAGTAAGGAAGATATCTTCTCCTTTCAGGGTCTTTCAGGAGTTGGCTTCTAACGCTGCGAAGGTGGGTTTGTGTGTAGTCCTATTTAAACAAAGCACTTGCAGTCCGCAGAACCAGGGCCTGTGTCTGTGCCTGAAAAGCAAAGCCGTGTTATCTGGTATAAACTGTAAATAAATGGTTGTAATTAAAAACACATTAGGCAGGAGCTTGCTCAAAGCTGACAAATGAAGGTATAATATAACTTTGGGAAGTGACAGCTTTAAAAAAGAATAAGCTTTAAAAAACATTTATACTTGTGCTTCTAAAGTAAATGACAGTGAAACTGTACTTTCAAGCTCGTATCAGACCAGAAATCTTCCAGTAGCTGTTAAGGAGCATTTCTGAGACTTAGCATTTTGTTGCCCTCAGGAATGACTGGAGAAACAGTGGAGTCTTGTTTTCCATGCCTGAAAAAGGAATTCTTGCCGCCTTTTCTAATAGTAGGGGAAGAAATAATAAAGTTAAGCTCTTCTGAAAAAGAACTTCAGAAAGAATAAATGCTACTTTGTTTGGGGCCAGTATCTGTCATAACAATTACCAGGCTAGTGTACTGAACATTTGATAGAGCTACATGATTGCATGTATATAGTGTAAAAATATTTGTTCTGATAGCAGCATTGTGGAACTGTGCTTTAACTCTTGAAGGGGAAGAATGACCATTGTGAAGAACTGTGCTGAACTTACTGTGACACAATTATGGATTTTCACATCATTAAAAACCTATCATCTTTAAAATACAATGTTTTAATAGTTAAACTGTGTTTCTGTTCAACTGTTCTAGCTCTGCTCTACTCACCAAGATCTAGTGAATGCACTCTTAAGGTTTCAAGGTTACCTGAAATTGCTCAATATCGGTGTACTCCAAACTTTTAGTACTCTGTGTAAATCTTTGAAAACCTATTTAAGGGTCAGGATGGATGACAAACTAGTTTTCATCTAAAATGTATAAGAATCTAAAGCTTCTGATACTAGAGTAAAACTCTCTTGAAAACTTGAATCAGAGCAGGCTTTAGCCTTTCTTAAAAAGTCTTGAACTAGTTTGAAACCCAATGATCACTTGGCCTAAAAACCACTTCTTGTAATTGGCTTCTTAAAGCGGTAACTCATGATGGTGAGAGACTGGCAAACCTTACTGTAAATAGGAAGAATGTGAGTATGTATAAGCAGTTCCAATATGTAGTTTCACTGACTTAGCCAAAATGCATTGAGAGCAATATCTAGAAGGTTGTGCAGAAGTCTGTGAAAAATGCACTGAGTTGATACAATGAGAACTTTGTATGTTGAGTAAGACAAACTTGATGAAGTTACTAAATAAATTAGTGGTGGAAGAAGGGATGCCTGTAATCATTCACTGATGGCTTATAAGGCATGGAGTAGAGAAATAGTTACAGTGCTCTTGTCTACTATCTTGGCTGTGCTTCAGAAGGCCAGACATTAGAAAGCCTGGAAACTTATCAAAACAGTTTTGACTAGAACTCTGTATCTCTTCTCATAACAAAATTAAATCTATGTTATCTGATTTGTGATGACTGGGACTTGATCATTGTAATTTTGGTTTTGTAGGTCAATCTTTAAAATGTTATACTTAGCCTCCATTGCTGCTGTATAGCCTCTGCGAGGAAAAACACTGTTCTGTGATGAAAATGACATGGAAAGTCCAAACTACTATTAAGGCTTCATTGTACTGACCACTGTGGAGATGCTTTAAGCCATCCCGTGTGATGTGCTAATAAACTATTCCTGAATGTAGGTGCAATTTATATTGGCAGGATAATTTTGCCTTTGTCAAGGCAGCTTTTTCTTTATTCAAATTGGGAAGAGAGGAATGGAAAGTGGAACTAAACTGTACTGTGATATTTTTTTGCATAATTGTCTACAATATAAATGCTTGCTAGACCGGTTATGCTGGCCACAAATCACCTTTTGGTGACCCACGAGCAACTTCACATTATGAGCAGAAAGGCATAAGACCTGGGTGAAGAGTTTACTTGGACCATTTACGGCATAAGCAATCTGGGCAGAGTTGTCAAGTGCTAGCTGGTATGAGACTATCTTCTAAGCTGCACTGAATTTCAAATGTATATGCATTTAAATGTTAATGATATTTGATTCTCTATATGTACATGAAGAGTTGGCTGCTGCTTTGAAGCAATCACCTTCCTGCGTGGAGGAAGGGATGCCACAGAGTGCTTGGTGATAATAACAGTAACTTGTTAATTATGTGTTAATGTAGAATAGTTTGAGCTTTGTAGCTAATGAGGCAGCTTCACAGAGAAATAGTGCAAGTTGTAGTGAAGGAGATACTGATACAGGGCTTCCTATTTGTGAGGGTGACTTGCAGAGGCAGAAGAGCAACTGTGATTCAGCTGACGTGCTGTAAAGTGAAGACTACAGTTAAACCAACTTGAAGGTCTGATCAAGATAATGGAACAGTTAAGTATTCCTTTTCTAGAATCTCAGTAGAGAATACATGAGAGACTGGAGATGGTGGGCCACAGAATTAAGCAGGACTGGGAAATGGGTGTGGGGGAGTGTAAACTGTTACGTCAGCAGGGCTGATTCAGGCCGGGGGGTCTGCAGGAATCACCACTATTTTATTCCTTTAATGTACACAGCTACTAGCAACCTGAACAACCTTGCTTCAGAGGCTGTTAGAAATGCTTTGAACATGGGACAGATTCACAGAAGTTACGATCCTTACTTGCCCTGAGGATGTGAGTATTGCTTTAACAGTTGATCAAAACAAACCTAGGATAATAGATTTCAAGGATTGGTGATCTGTAGATTACTTCAAAGGGTTCACAAAAGATAAGTAAGGACAGACTTCAACTTGTATATGTTGGCCTAAAGCTCTACTTAAAAATTGTTCAGAAACTGCAAATTGGAAAAAAAAACCCTGAATCGTTAGCTTGCAATCAAGTGTAAAATGCACAGTATTCTCACTAGCTTTTGCTTCCTGATATATATGAGAGAACAAGAAATATTTTGAGAGCACTGTTGCAGTTTGTTGCACAAAGCCCACTGCAGAGCCTTTAGCTACAGCTCGTGGATTTGAACAAGAAATACAAGAAGTTGGTTTTTATCATGCTTTTTAATCGGTTCAAATGGCTCTGCAAAGGAGCCACATGTCTATCCCTCTCCTTGCAGATGAAAGTGAAGCAAAAAGGGCTGAAATGACTTGCCCAAGAGCATTTACAGGCTATTAACAGGGCCAGGAATAGAACCCAGGGTACAGAAGTCCTTATCTAAGGCTTTCTCCACAGTCTCACATTACTGCTTTCAGAAGCTAAGACTTTTGCCTATTATTTCTAACCATCTCATAAACTGTTAATATATCCCTGGACTAAAAATACTGCATTGGAGATTTAGGACTGACCTAGTGTGGACTACTGACTTTAAATTCTTTAAACCTAGAGGGTTGTTCCTTATAAGCTTGGAAGAAGTGAACCTTTCAGAAACAGTGATACCTAGAACTGGTTGAACCTGCAGCTCAAAAATATTAATGCCATTTTGTTGCAATTTCTCTGCCCCTCAGTTCCTCTTAGTTGTGTGTTATATCCCATCTAATGCAGCTAAATCTTCCTCCTCTTACAGAAAGAGACTCTTAAATCTACCCTCCATTTACCTGGAATCCATGTCTGCTGAAACGTAGCTCGATGTTAGCTGACCTTAGTGGGTTGCCTTCTGGGTGAATGTCTGTGGCTGGGATGTTTTCTGTTGCTGTACCAACCTGGTTTCTGCAGTACGAATAAACACCTTGAGGTGGGGAAATGTGTTGTTTCCTATAAGCTCACATGACTTTTGCAACATGTTTATCTAACATGTTAATTTTGATTTTGCCCTAACAAAAGCTCTCTGGAAGCCTGAATGGTACTTCAGTTCTCATTAATTTTTTTTAATAAAAGTAACTGCTGAAAAGAGTCCTGGAGGGATGGTGTCTGAGTTTAAAGCATTGTTGGCTGTCCTGGTAGAAATTTCATAACCAGATACATACAAATCACCTGCCTTCTAGATTTTTTTTGGGGGGGTGTGTTTTCAGGGGATGGAGAAGGAGTATGAAGCTCTTTCCATCTGAGGGATGTCAGCTGTTGGGAAAAGCAACTAGTTTTATATTTTTTTATATTTTCCCAGAGCTCTGGGAGCTGGCCTCTGGCCACACAGGCCCTTGAGAGTCAGAAGCAGGCTTGTAGCGGGGCTGGGTATTATGGTTGCTTGTGCAGTTTGATGTGCTGTATATGGGAGCATGTGGGAAATGGGCTTAATAGCTACTTTTATGGCAATGAAATTTTGTGAAAATGATATGTTCAAGCCCAGCTATAAATTGGGAGTGTTAAGAGGTCTGGAGCTCAGGGTGAAAGGAGCAACACCTTATACCAGAGATGAAGCCTGAATGACAATTTTAAGGGAGCATTGGGGCAGAGATGTTGCTGTGCAGAAAGTCTACAGTCAACAACAGGAATTTATGTTGGGGATGTAAAATAGATGACATCTGTTGCATGTGAAGATGGGACCAGCTACATTTTCAGCCTTGTTTTCCCAGTGATGCTCACTGCCCTCCACTGAAGTCCCCAAGCTTGGTCCTCTGGATTGTACTGAATTTAGATGTTTCAGATAGTCTGAATGGATACACAGCTTCATTGCTAGAATTAATTAAAATACATTGGGTGTAGATCACATAATTTTATGGGTGGTCTGTCAAAATAGCATAATTCTCCTGAATGATCTGTCTAGACACTTGATATAATACTGAGATAATATTTTGACTTGGTGGTGGCCATTCATTCAAGGTTTGCTTCTTGCTGCTCCTTTTCAAACGTGTGTACAGAGAGAAAAAAGCATGGGCTGTACCTTATACTTGTTCTTCTCAAGTCTGTGGGTTCAGATTTGAGATATTTCCTGAGATCCTGCTTTTAGTTTCTAGTTTCAAATTTGTCTTTGACTCAGTTTTTATTTCTTGGGGTCTACTTCTGTTTTGCTCGTTGCATCAGCAACATGGCCATATGACAAGTTCTGTCTTTAGAGCTGGGGTTTCCTGCCCCCAAATAAGGCTGGTATGTTTGTTTATATTGCCTTGGAGAAGATACAGCCTGAACAAATACTTCAACACAATGAATTGAGTCAGGCCCCAAAGGAGAAAAGTTTACAAGTACCGCCTTCAATACCACCAACTGGAAAAAGCAATCATTTAATACCAAGAGGCTGGAGTTGTAGGAGAGCTTGCATCCAGATTTACCAAAGGAAAAAAATGGCTTCTTTGCTGGTTTGGGGGATGGTTCTCCCCAAAAAGTTTCCCAGTGGAATTCTGAGCTCCCTATTTTTACAAAGCACTTGTGCTCCCTGATGCTTATCCAAGACAGGCCTAGAGTGGCAGGAGCAGTTAAGGACACTTTGCTTCACCCTCGTTATGAGCAGCTAAATCTGAAATGAGCACCAGAAATCCCAGTCTTCGTTTTCAATGTGTCAAACTGCAGGTGGCGTTGTAGAGCATCCAAAGGGCGCTTCTTAAATGGGATTTCGTTCTCTCCATGCAGAGGGTCAGCAGTGAGAAGCAATACTTCTGTCAGTCCTGGAGACAAGAAACTGAAAGTGTCTGTAGTCTCACCATCAACATGTGAATACATGTGGTACAACTGCCCTTCCTTCAGATCCTGAGAGCAGGTGGGAGTGGGTGCTGTTGGTATGATCTGACAATTTCACCCTACCAACAACTGATTTTGTTTACTGATGGGAACAAATTCTTCATGCTAAAAACTGAGAATATGAGGAATATTGCAGTTTTTCACTTTGCCTGGTAGAACAATGTAATTTTAAATGTCTTGCCCCAAAACTGTATCCTATTCTGCAGAGGAATTCTTTAATTTTACAACCTTTCTATATTTAATTCCCATAGAATTGTTTAGGTTGGAAAAGACCTTTAAGGTCAAGTCCAACTGTTAACCTACCCAATGCCATTACCTGCCCAGGAAAAAAAAAAGTCTAGCATGTCATATGTGTATGTCTTGCCAGTTTGTTTCTTCTCTAGGTTGGGCAGCTAGAAGAGAGGAGTCTAGGTCCTTTTCCTCCATCTCACAGGCTCAGTTGGATCTATCACTCATGGCTTATCTGATGAGAGGTCTAGTTGTCCTTGTGAGTGAAAAATATTTCCCCAGAAAGGTTTTTTGAATGTCCTGAAGAGCATTTTGCAGTTAGGGTCTAAACTGTCGTTGCCATTAAGAAGCAATACTGCTCATCATGGGCATCTTCTTGCTGCCCCTGTGCTGTCCCCTGTTCTGTCATTTATGCTGTAGTGCAGTTAGGCAGATCAAGGAGGTAATCTGACTGAAAACTAATCCAGCTGAAAGCGCAGCTATTTTTCAGGCACATGTGCAAGGATTAGTGCAAAGAAGTGTTGGGAAAGGATGGCCAGTGTGTGGTGAAGGAGGCTCACATACAGATTGGCTTACTGTGATCCTGGAAGTGTGCCTCTAGCGCTTCCCCGGGCATTCAGTTGAAAGCCACCTTTAATTAGATATATTTTACTGGAGTGCTCTCAGACGTAGCTGCTCTGTTGTAGGATCTGTTTAGGCTGCTGCTGAAGCACCACATTATGTTTCTTGATTGAGCTATCCATTTAAGCAGGTGGCAGCATGTACTTAAAAGATGACCAACTTGGGATCACACAAGTGAGTACAGACATTAAGCTATGTAATGATTTTAAGCAGTTCATTTCTCTTCGTTGCCACGTGGTGGTGATGTTGGTTGTTGCCTTCAAGGAGCTTTGGACTTCCACTGCTGAGGGTAAGTGGCTGATAAGTTGGCAAGGAATGTCTCACAGGTCAATACCTACGATGACTTTTTCCAGCACTGCATGGTTTTTCCAGTTATCCACACGGTGGGAACATTTGAGCTCCTATTTGTATTCCATTTTACATGTAAACATTTCTATACCTCAGTGGGGTTGGCTAATCAACAGCCGACAGTATTTTGCTAAGGATAACTTTGGCAAAATAGATTTTCAGGGTAGCGTGCTGCAGGTATCTCCATTTAAATTCTTGTTCGGCTGTCATCCTAAGTTGTTCCACATCTGGAAGGTTTTCCTATCCCATCTTTACCACATCAGTCAAAGGCTTGGTTGTGATCTTTTTGTCTTCCCAATGACCCTGTTTCTCTGGTGAGATCTGAACTCTGTCCTCTTGTCCTCAGTGGGTCAGCTCTCACCTTCTCCGAACATACTGTTTGTGATGCCTTTCGCTATGGTGTGGCTGGTTGAAGCATAGTCCTTTAATCTCTGTCCATCTTGAGACTCCAGGACTTTGAGTAAAGGCTGTTTTGTGTGGAATATTGACTTGTTTCACTTTCAGGGTGACAATCTTTGTAATGAGCCTTGAATGTTTATTTGCCTCTAACTAGCTAATCTGGAGATGATAGGTGTTTATGCTTGCCAAGGTGGGTGGTGGAGTGGTAGGTTGCATCCCTGGAAGACTCAAGGATTTTGCAATTGAAGGAAACTGAGTGCTTGCGTTGCCTCCTTAGCAGAGTGTCTGGTATGTGCCCTATAGGTGTGTATTCTCAAGTCTTGACTATATGTCACCCAGCATGTGAACATAAATACCAAAAGATATGTGACCTTTTTGTTATGCAAAGGACATAAAAACAGGAATTCACCCAAGTTAACTGATAAAGAATAACTGTGCTGTATATTGAAAATGCTGTCCTCTCTCTCAGTTGCGTGTAACTAATGTCTTGGGATCTCATCAATTTTATGCCAACAAGCAGAGATGGAGAAGAAATCATCCATTCAGAAGAATGTGTGTGGAAATGAGATCAATAGCACTGTGAAAGTCCTCTCCACTGACTATTGGTGATGAGCATCAGTGTGATCTAGGCCTTGAAGAAGTTTATATAGCATAGGTAAATGCATATTCACTGTAAGGACAGCTTACAAAACAGCTGGTTTAAATATGTTAAATAAAGTCTGGTTTTCCTCCACTTGTCTGTGTCCAGTACTACAAACTCAGATTTACTGAGTCACTGAAAGTCTTATATCTTCTCGTTCCTCTGCTTAAGTTTTTATGGTTTTCTCCACAGCAAAGCAGAAGAGGAGAATGGAAAATCAAGATTATCATGTATTTTCAAGTCTCAGTTAGCTAAGATGAGAAGGAAAACTTGAGTGAGTCGAGATATTTTAAAGAACTTTCCTATTAGGAATGGGATAAGGGGAAGTGATGTGTCTGTGCTGTTTTGTGGATACAGGTTATTGGCAGTCACTGCAAGTGCATGTGCAAGATAGGTAGACTAGCTGTTGCTCTGGAAGTTTATAGATGTTCAGCCTTTATTGTTTGTTTTGTAATCTTCATTTCTTAACAGCTGATCTTTGTCTTTTTTATCGAACTGGTGATCTTATTACTGTGTGTGATTAAATGGATGACTTTGTCTTGTAACATTGCTTGGCAAAACCAGGCACATTTCAATGCAGGTTGGGGTTTTTTTAGATTTACATGTGTGTGGATAGCATTACTATGTGAACTACTTTCAGTATGGCCTAGTATAATATTTGTTCACAACAAAAAATGGAGTCGGGAATTTTACTTCATCTTTTTTCAGTGATACAGTATGTAGAAAACAACTGAGGAGAAGGAAAAGCGTCAAATCCAAATTTCTTCGTATAAACTCTGTTCCAGCATGACATCAATTGCAGTAGCCAGTGTTGGGCAGTGCTGGGCTGCAGCAGCCTAGTGCTGGGATTTTGCGTAGCTCCGAACATGTTTGGGTGGATAAGGGAGGCCCAGCTATCACAATCATAGTTTCCACAGCCTGCATGAGTGTCTTGACAGCTAACTACATTCTGCTGCAAGACACTGGGTTGGACTATGTATACATAATAATTCCATACTCAACCTTTGAGGTGTGGGAGAAAGAAGGTAGCAGTCTGACTTATGAGTCAAATTTTTTGGAGGTGTGGAAGAGTAGTGAAGGAACATAAAAAGATGAAGATTGGGGAATGGAATGTTTGGCGTTGGTTTTAATTAGAATCATCCTGTTTGTCACCCATTGTGAGATAAAGGGGGAAAAATATCCATTACTATAGCACACTCAAAGAAGAAATACTTGTATTGTAGTTAGTGAGCAAGTCTAATTGATCTGCCAAATATAATTGAATTGAAATACAGACCTTATTCCAACAATATTTCCCTTGTACTGTACAACAGATATCCAACCTGCCTTATGTTTATCACTCATCTGTCTGCAATCTAATTACTTTTGTCTAAAATTCATACTAGTATTTGCAATACTATTCAGTATTAAACTTAGCAATTACCTCTGCCAGCCAAAAAATTAATACAGCCCAATCAATAAACCTTTCTCTCATGAACACAAGCCTTCTTGTGCCTCTCCCCTTAAAATGGTAAAAAGGGGGCCTGGGAGGACAACTTTTGGGTTTTGGGGGACTTTGTTCTTGCCAAGGAGGAACCAGCCATTGTACTCCTCTGCTCGCCTCCTCCTAGGTGTGGTGCTGTGACATGAGGAGAGAGGTATGTGCTCCCTGTGACCGCAGCTGGGCATGTGGAGTCACCCATGCGCTCATCTCCCTTCCAGCAGTGCAAGCCAATTGTAGTGACCGATGCTGTTACTTCACATGTTACTGTAAATTAGGTTAGAATCCGCTGCTCCCGGATTTGTTTAATTAGCTGGCAGTATCTTTAAAATACTTTCTAGGGCGTTTGGACTGTGATGTTAAACACACATGATTTTTAAGGCTTAAACCTTACTAAATGAAGTGAAACAATCTGAGATCCTTCCACGTGTCAAGGGGAAAAGTTTAAGAGGTTTAAGTTCAAATAGTTATACCTTTTAAAGCTTAATAAATACCAGGGTAAGTGGGAACAAGTAACCCTTTCACCCCCCAATTGATACTAAAGACTTCTCTCACTTTACATGAATGTGTCTCTGTATACTGTAGCTTCCTCTGAATCAATTTTTTTTTTTTGGGCTTCTGACTGAAAACATGCAAAGAGATGTTCCAGGGTAAGTACTTTGCATTACTATCAAGCTGCCAGATGTCTCACCTACAAATAGCGGTAGAGAAAAGAAAACTCTTAATCGATTGCTTTCCTTTTCTGAAATACACAGTAAGACAGTTTTGACATTATTCCATTCAGATAATCAAATTCATATAAGCTATTGTATTACAATGTAAGACTTATATTTTAGAAGAATGGAAAGTGCAGGAAGTTTGAATGATGCATGAACATAAATTTACTCATATATATATAACACCTTCTTGAGGTGCTGACGTTTTCAGTCCATTAATTGCTCATAATGAATACTCTTGCATAAAACATTTCAAAGATAATTTTCTGAGGCCACAGAGTGACTAAAAAGTTATTCACTGAAGAGCAGTCAATAATCTGTATCCAAAAGGAGACTTACAGGATGTGAAATAAACTGATGTAACAGGCAAGAAGTTTGCTTATATGAAAGAATCTGCCCTTTTACAGGTTTGATGTCCTACAATAGAAGCCACAGAAGTGGTATTGGCTGGTGCAGAGGCAAAATTGTTATGTTCTAATCATGTGCCATTGAAGGAAAGGGAAAAAAAAAACAAAAACAAAAAACCAAAAACAACCCAGCTTTGGGCAAAATACCTGTAACCTTTTGGAGCAGAAGTCCAAAAGGTCGTCACCGCTGCTGCAGGTAATATGTGATCACTTTTGTGGTACATACTTCAGGATTGGTAATACCAATCAGTAAAGTTAAGGTATGTTTAAAGAATATACTTAAAAACAAGGAAAATAAACTAGTCAATGTGTCAGACTGCTTCCAGGCAGCAGATTTTAAACACCTTGTCAAATTTCTTGGCTGTTACAGCCTCACATAAGAGCTTTTCCTGGTTCATAAATAAAATTAATGTGAAATCAATAATGGTATTTAAAAATTCACCAAACGTTTCCCATCCAGAGAAAGCTTCACTCTCAGAGTGCTGCTAATGCAACAGGCAAGGTGGGAAAAATGCAGAGTCTTGACCTTAATGGTAAACGGAAGAGAGCGGAGATGGAAAGTGCAGTGAAGAAGGAAGATGCTTTCAGAAGCAACCAGGAGGAAGACCTGCCTGCTCCCCCGCGAGAGCAAACCTCTAAACAGAGCCACTGTGGGTATCAGCTTGCAAAAGTCCTTTGCTTGAAGATGTAGTCTGGATGCTAGCTTGCCTTCCAGCTGAAGGATACAAACTGGCGTGAACAGCAACAAAAAATTCACATAATGGTGAAAACAGAGTGACATAAGTTTCCTATAGCATGTTGGAACCATCTCACCTGCCGGACTTCAGACAATGAAGAGGAAACATTTGCTGCTTCAGGTTGCTTCATTCTACTGTCCCAGAAAAACAGATCATTGTGGAAGTGGGAAGAAACAAGCCATATAATTAGATTTGTTTGTTCATTTGTATTTTTAATGGAAGCACAAAGAGGAGTAATACAGTATGTGGTAGTCTTGCGGCTGTATATGCATTTAGGCTACTTCTCTGCTGAAGAAGATGCATTGTAGTTACAAGTCATATGAGTTAATACAACTGTAATTACCCACAGTTGCCACATTTGATCTGTGAAAACAAATGGGATTTGCAAGAGTCCCCTCTCCTCCCCAAAGCAATGCAGAACTGTTTTCCAACCTCTGGCACAGGGTTGTTCAGAAATAGCAGAAAGCAGCAGCGGTAGAGCAAGCCTGTAGAGCCTGGGTGTGGTGGTCTTTCCCAAAAGGCTGATTTCCTGAGCCGCTGCACCCAAGAGTGAGGTTCAGAGAGTTTGCTCAGTATTGCCATCTCCAGACACCCGTGCCCACGTGCTCTCAGTGGCGTTCAAACAGATTTTTTAAAATACGATACTTTATTACTCCCAGTGATTTCTAGTTTTGGGGATTCATGTGTCTCACACTTCCCCAAGCTTTTTCTCTGAGCTTCAGAGTTAGAAATTCGCTTTTCTTTTTAGGTTAAAATTCAGATTCACATGAAAGCCACTTGACTCCAGAAGCTGCAGCTTCAGCCAGCAGATAGGAGATTCGTGATAAAATTGGCAGAGTTGTACTGCTCTAAGCACTTTTGGAGACATATGCTGCTTTTCCTACTCCTGGAAGTAGGCCCACAGATGTCTCATGATTATTCACTTGAGTCATGGTTGCAGAATTTTGAGTTTTTGGTGTTTTGGATTCCCAGATTCCTACACTGCATATTTACGGTGTTTAAAGTGCAAATTCTAATAGAAGATCTGCCTATTTTAAAACATAGAGGATGTGTTTCACCAAACCAATGTTTTGAACTTAAGATAAATTGCCTGTTGACTTGCAAGAATATTTGGTCAAAACGAGACCTCTCCAAGGACAAAGAGAGACAAAATATAAAACCAAACTGGACGTGGTGCACTGCTATTTAAAGTTTTATGCTTGGTTTTTTTCCTCTTGTGGCTTTCACCAGTGATACCATAGCTATCTTATGGTGTTAGTCACTAGATGGTGCTCTCCTACATGGTCTTCTGCATTGCTCTTTCCAGGGTGTGAGTGGCCTGGGCTGAAAGTTTTCAGCTGGAGTTCATTTTGAAAAGAAAGTATGGGAGTTCCAAAGCTAGACAACAGCATCTCTCGCCCCTTTGGACTGGAGAGAATTTTTAGAGTAAAATCACTCGAGGGAGCCTGGGTGTTATTTTTTTGGCTGAGATGCCTGAAATGAGAGATTGTCTGTGTGCCATTTACGACCATCTCTGCTCCCACGTTAATGTACTCTGTAAGAAATGTGGTAGTGCTAAGCCTGTACTTACAAGCAGTTTAACTGGGTGCTGCAGGGCTTTAATATCTAATGTATCAGCACAATAATAGCTTTTCCCCTCAGGTGTGCTTTTACTCTTAAACAACTGAATTTATTATATTTATTTGTGTATGCTGTTCCATGAACAGATGTTTGGCAACCTGAGAAAACCTACAGAGTTTTCATTCCTTTGCTTTGTCTTTTTAAAATTGCATTTCAGATTCATTCCATCAGGGTTTTTTTAATAGAAAGGGAAAATAAATTCTGCCTGTGACAGTCCTTTACAGAGTTCAAAATCTTGGATACATCCTGATAAGAGAGAGTTAAAGATTCATTGAATATTAGAGATGGTCTGAAAATGGGAAACATTTATTGGCACTTTCAAAGCTTCTGGAACCTTTGAATTAACTGACTCTTAAGTCAGTTTTCAGTCAGGGGAAGTTGTTTTATTTTTCCTCACTTGTAGTATTTTTACAAGAAGCGAGGGCAAGATCAGGCAAATGGAAGGGAAACAAATTGTGAAGGAACTGCAACATCAAAATCTTTAAAACTGCATCATTGGTTTGAAAAATGAAAACATTAATTGTGTAGCCTCTACGTCTAAATTTCAGGGAATTTTAAAAATGCCGCTTTAGTTTTTAAAAATGCTGCATTTATTCAAAGAGGGCTGAGAATGAAAAATATTGATAAGCCCTAGTAAGCGTTTTCATATGGAATCTGTTTTCAGCCACATACAAGAAAATGTCTTTGTTATTTTTTTGAATGAGACCCTAATCTTGGAATGACTTTTCATTTGTCAGAGCCTTTTAAGTTTGCTATTGTGTTTCCAGTCAGATCCCTTCCACTCACTTCTTTTTTCCTGTGTCAGCCTCTTGCAAACTCACCACAGGGCAAAGTTCGCAGTTATTTTCCACCAGCAAAAGGATTTCCCCTCTCAGGGGTGCACTTGGGCTTTATGCAGTGGAAGCCAAGCTCAAATTAACACCAGCTCTAATTGTTTGTGATAAAGTTTCTTGTGGTATATTATTTTTAATAGTGAAACCTACAATTTGCGATTTAACTTGTTAGCAACTCAAAGGGCTTTGTGTCTTGCGCTGTTTAGTCAGATGAAATGGCTTAGTGGTTTTTTTGCATCGCCACCATTGGCATTTGTCACACTGTTGGTGTTTTTATTAAATGTTGTGTTGGTGTTTTTACTAAGCTTCCCACTTCAACAATAATTTCAAAATGTTAAAATACCACTTTCTAGGAAAAAAAAAAAGTAAGTTCTGGTATCTGCAGTTGAGAAGTTGGAAAACATGAGTGCAATGTGCCAAAAAAACCCCCGAATAAAAATAATTGACTCCTCTTAAAATGTCACGATTTTTCTGGTTTTAGGGGTTAATTTTATTGCAGCATTTAGATTCTCTGAAGTGTATCTATTTTAACTTGTTCCAGCATGTTGTAGTTTATTTTCATGTATTTTGCAGGCAAGAAACAGCTGAAATTCTCTCAAGGGATTAAAAAATCTCAAAACCTGTTTGTCCTCCCCTGATTCTCTATTACAGATTTTTATGACACTTGGTAGCAACAAGGGTTTGCGTTCGTGTCCTCGATGGCCATTTCCACCCCTTCCACCTCCTGTCCTTTGCAGTGAGGATGCGCCAGTCGTCAGCCTGGCTGCCATCTCCCAGCCCCCTGCAGCTGAGTGGAGCTTTTAATTGGTCTCGGAAAGTGCTTTGCCATCCCTTCAGGTGAAAGGCTGATATTCCGCCTGTAGTTCCTCTTATCAAACATGCTTTTGTATTTCTCGCTGGATATTCGTTGCCTTCAGCTGGAGCTGAAGAGACCATGGTTTGCCTGTGTCAAACCACTAGCTATAGCAAGGAAGAAGCAAGGATGCATGGGTCAAAAAGAGACAAAGCTATTCTGATTAACCGTACCATGGGCTCGAATTGCTCAGTAATGTTTTACCAGGTACCAGCGTCAGAATCTAATCAATCGCGTTCTTTAGCTAAGCTGCGCTACCTATTAGAAGCCAATAAACATCTGCATCACAAAAGGAAAGCACGGGCAAGAAATCGGGGGATTTTGTGCAAGTTTTGTTTTGAAAGAGCCAGCTTTGTCGGAGTTGGGTCTCTGGAAAGTATCACCAAGGAACCCATGCAAAGCAACCAGGGTTCGAGAGGCTGCTGCTAGCGCAGGCTGGCACTGGCAACCATCCAGCCCGGCGCCTCCTTTTGCTTTTCCTTCTGACATTGAGATGTGACCTTTGGCTGATTCCCTGCCCCGTCTCTCTGTGCTCTGGTCTCCTCCTATCTTGTGATTGCTTTGTCTTTTCAGAGTTGAGCTCCCGGGTAGGGCGAGGCTGCAAGCTCCATCTTATTAGGTGTTTGCAAAGTACGAAGCGCAACAGGACTGATCTCGGTTAAGATCTCCAGGCGCTACTGCACTACCAGTAATTGTTACTATTAATAACAAAAACAACTAGTTGTAACAGGATGTGGAAAGGGGAATAGCTTGGCATTATTACTGTCAGGTTTAAAGAGCAAAGACTCCATTTGCGTTATTACCTGTCATCCTCTGGAGAACTATAAGCATCTCCCTGAATAGGGATCCAGTTTCTGCCCTTACCCTCTATAACCTCATCGGTTTCAAAACAAGATTTTATGTCATTAGAGCAAGTTGGCACGGAATCAAGGGGTTTTGTCCAAGGAATTCAGGTTGCCTTTAATTATTTTTGTAAGCACATGGCATCAGAAGGGATCACTGAGAAACTTACCCCTTTCTTCCCAGCTACCTCGGGTCCAGCCTATATCAGCAGCCCTCTTGCCTGTGCTGCTTTCTATTCCACTGAGTGGTGAACATCTTTTGAATGTCTTAGCATCCTTCAGGACATTTTATGCTCCTCTTGCTCTATCTCGTCCAGGCACAAGGGATAATTGTGTGGTCTGGTCATTATATAGGAACTTGGTCAGCCCTCCTCATATTCTCAAGATTGATTATAGATTAATATTCCTCTCTGATGTTGCTGTGCGTTAATTATTGTAGCTCATCAACTGACTAACGTATATGGCTAGCATTTAGTTTTATGCATCCCTTTTCCTTTTCTGCACCATTTTCCTGTTTTGTATGAGAACACCTACTTCCAGCATAGATTGCATCTGGAAATCGAGAATTAGTGATTTAGGCTATCCTACTATTGTTGCCTTTGCTTGCGCTTTAGAAATCACTTTGTGCTTTGAAATTTCTGCATTTCAAGGAAAGGAAGAAAATTCCCTCCAATATGGAACTGCTTAGATTGCTTTGGTAGTTTTTTGGTGTATCGGTCAGTGCTTTGTTTCCTGGTGAGTACAACTCCTCTATAAATGTCTCTCTGAAATCCTTCAGGGTACCTCCTAAAGGAACGTGGAGTCACTATGGCTTACAAATTGTTTTAAATGATTTGTTTATCAGATAGCCCATGCATAGTTCATTCTCCTTTACAAAACGCAATCAGTTGTTTTGCATCAATCCTTGTAAGCTACAGTTAGAATCTTTTGTTTTCTGGAGAAGGATCTGAACCCTGACTCCACAACTGCTTTGAAGTCTTCCCTGAGAGACAAAGATGAAGTTTGAGGTATTGAAATGTCCTGGGAGGGATGTGACCCCAAAGTGAACAAGGACCCAATGGGGTGGGCTTGTTGCACAGGACTAGAGATGGGAAAGAGCATGAGTCTGCATGGAAGTGTGGCTGCTCTGGAGCCCCTCTGATTGCAAAACGTAGCTGAGAGCTGGAGAGAAGCCAGGAGGCTGTGCTGGGCAGTGTACGACTTCCCAGTGTCATTGCAGGGGATTAGGAAACGTGCTTTAAGGGGGAAAGGGGTTTTTCTCTTTGGAAATTGATGCCCACATGGATCTAAAAGAGAGCAAGTTAGAGATTTTCACTATGGTGTTTTGATTCCAAGAGAGACAGTGGCCTTGATAAGCAGTAAAAAACCCAAGACTTACTGTGATTCTCAAGGAAACTCTTTCAGCAGAAGAAATAGAAAGTGTGGAAAGGCAAATTAGAGGATGTGGTATAAGAGAGGATTAATTCAGATCACATAGCAGATAAGGGTGCTCCCAAAGTACAAGATACTCCCTTGGGAACATCCTGACATAAAAAGGAAGTGTCAGATGCCTTAACTAAACTACGTCAATCTTCATGATGTAACACATCTGTGGGCATTTAACCTCCTTGCTGTAGCACCTCTATAGCTGCACTCTCCTGTCATATAGATGTGTTCCAGACATAAAAGTTGAAGACATAAAAATTTCGTCTTTATTGAAGAGTAGACTGAATGAAAGATGTTTAAAACAACCCTGGATTTTTTTTTCGGAGGTACAGAATTCATGAGATAATGTAAGACATAAAGAAAAATTCTGAAATTTGCAGTGAGAGTATTTCAGGTGAAATATTTCCTTCTGAACCTGAGAGAAAGACACAGGAATGATACCAGCTGATTTCTTGTCACAGATCAGCTGTCAGAATGAGCAGATAACACTTACTAGCCTCCAAAACAGAGGTCCTCCAGATCAATCTGCATAGCCCCTGTAAAAGTAATCAAGGAAAAAATTATTTTGGAGTAGTTAAGCATTTGAGAGGTATACAGTGACAAAATGCAAGATGAGAGAACGCTCTCAGAGATTAACTAGTACAGAACAGGTTCTTGGTTTTTTTAATATGTATGCCAAGAACTCTGTTTCCAGTGAGCCAGTTCAGAGAGAGGTTGAGCAGATATCTAAGGGAGCAGCCTTTGGTAAATCAATTAGGAACATATAGGTAGAACTTGAAATGAGTGGCACAGGCTGAATGTGCCTGCATAACTGAAAGGGTTTGCTTGTTCAGTTCCACAGATGCAGCATGGCAACAGGGATATGATGTATTGCTTATTCAGGGGGATGTGCCAGAAATTGCGAGGTGCAGATCAGGTCTTGTGAAAGAAAATCAGGCCAATTGGAATCTTGTCTAATGCTTTTAATTAACTTAAAACTCAACCTCTTATTTCTAGAAAGGAGTGCTTGAGGGAATGGAGGCACTTGGGTACAAAATCATCTTCCAAACCATTTGGAATTGACTCTGGTAAGAGTGATTTTTGACTGAGCTTTATTTCCAGCTAAATTTTAAAGCAAGATGCCAGACAAACCAGTGTGAACTGAAAATAAAGAGGAAAATCCTACTGTTTTCTGATAGCTATATGTTATACCAGTCAGTTCAGTTCCTACAATATCTGAGCATCTCAGTCTTTAATGTGTGGAGCTTCAAAACTTCTAGACAACTAAAATTGGTTTTAAAGGTCAAAATCAACTTCTTAAAAACCACTCAGAATGTGAGAGCCCATTCCTAAGAAGAGTTTGCCTACATATAATAGGTGAAGATATATTGCAATATGCTGGTTTTTTTCTGATTTTTTTATTTATGAAATACATCCTTCCCAGGCATACAACCAGCACAAAACCAAATATAAAATTCACATTATAAGCTGATAAAAAGCAGAACATCTTCCATGACCCTTCAATCTGCCAGTTCTTATATTTTTCACCCACTTATGCTGTTCTCAATACATCTTTTTGCCTAGGGAAAAATGCAGGATTTATAATGTACCAAGCGAGCAAAAAATCTCAATCCTTGCCACACTAAGGTGAAAGTTTCAAGTAAAAAGATCATCTCCCAACACATCCTCGTCTGTGTTTATTTTAGTCTAATCTACTCAGATTTTATGTATTTTTAGATTATCTTCATCATCATAGTATTTAAGTATTGCCTCCTACAGCCCACATATGGAAAGAAAAACTCTTGTATAAGGCTGGTAGATATTCAGGAACAAATGGGAGTCCAAGAGGAATAGCCTGAATGACTAATGACATCTTTAACACTTGCAAGCATTTGCTCAAGATGCATTGAGTTCTGATCTTGCATCAGTAGTGTTCACACCTTAAGCCTGAGTGCTGCTGAATGATAAATGAGGAGCAAAATGCACACGCGTTTTCGGTTCCCCTAAAGCCATAGTGGAAACTTCTAGCTGATCTTACATGCTATCATGGGATGGCTGGGGGGAGAGTCAGGGAGGAGGAAGGGCAGATTGTGCGATACAAATCCCGTTCACTTGTGTGTTTGATAAAGTAAGCATAAGGAGCATCTGTGCCTTGGCTGCAGAAATGCCTGTGAAGCAGCTATGAGGATGCTCAGCAGCAGGGCTGGGGCTCTGCCCAGTCCCACTGACCGAATGGGCTACACAGAAAAGTTTTATGTCCAGTTAGAACGAGGGGGAGAGATGTAAAATACAAATCCATAGGAACTTCTGTTGTTCATGGAATAATTTTTAGGCCTCGCATGTTATTGGCATGCAACACTGGAGTGAATGTACCCTGCCTTTTTAACAGGCTGCACGGGTCTGTGAAAGAAGCAGCCCTATCCAGCCATTTGCTTAACAAAACCTGAGGAAAAGATGAGGTTGGGCTCTATAATTCCATGCTGACAAGCGATATAATATTCTTATTCATCTTTTAATCCTCTTCTTTCAGGTGTCTAATTTGGTGCTTTCCCTATTAACTTTCTCATTTCTTTCTGTGCAGCACATCAGAGGCCACCCTACCTCTTGTCATAATATTTCCAGTTTATGAGAGGGCAGAGGGAGCAGAAAGTAACTGCAAGATAGTTCTGAATCTTTCATCTTCATTTCTAAATCCTGTAATTTCTTTAAAGTACCCCTTCTTCCTTGCTCGCCACCAGAAACAAGAACTTATTTGAATGTCAAACAGGGCCTTAATGAATCCCACAAGATAATCATAGCAGCAGCTGTCCAAGTTAGTTTCTATAAATAATTCTATATGATCTTTACTTAAGTTTTTAAGTGCTAACTCAAGAGTCTGCCTTTTTTCTTCCTCTCACACACCCGTTTGAAAACAGGGATGTTAATTTACTAGTTAAGGCCTTTTAAGAGCTTCCCCTTAGGCTCAGATTGTGATGCTGAACACTGAGCTCCTCAAATGTGCCAGCTAGAATGAAGCGTGTAATTCTGAGAAGTGAGGAACTCCTGAGTAGCCAATATTGCAATCATGAAATTGCTGATACAAATATTTAGAAATGTCTTGAAATCATGTTAGTTACCATTCAGGAATGGTTGACACCTCTAGAATGGTGGTAACTACATTTCTTAGGCTTTATTAACTTGGTTCATCATTGTACATGTATTAAGGGCTCCTTACCATTATCTAAGGAAGCACTGAGTACATACAGTGTTTTTCCTGTACTTTACCCTTTAAAAGTTTGTCATACAAAGAAGGGAAAATGACAGTAAATCGAAGTTTTGTTGCCTTGACTTCTAACATCTGTGTGCTCTATCCATCGCTAGCAGATACTTATGCCTTCCTTTTGGGCATAAAAGAAATCTGAGGGCATTCTAAATTTACATCGCTTTATTCACACATATATACCAGTCCCGAAATGTGCAGCCAACATGCAAGGCAGTTCCTTCATGTAGGAATCCTAGCCCAACATCTCTGTCTGGTTCCCAAGAGACGACTCTTAACACCAGAAATGATTTAACAAGAGTCAAGGCAGACAGCCAATTTTCAGGCTGTTCACATTGCCTCCTCTTCTTCTGAGTCTGCCAAGGTACAAAGTCCTTGCATAACCTGAAGACTGAACAGCAAGACAGAAGGTCTCTCTAGGAGATGAAAACCTGCTTGCACACTGGAAAGGTAGAAGATTTTGTATTGTTGCTATGTGGTGATGCTTCCCATAACGATACTCCTGCTTATCTGTTACCAGAAAAGGTAACTGCAGAGCTTTAGAGCTTCACTTTTGACCAGCATTTCTGCAGTTGGGTTTTTGTCCAAATTATTTGTGCCTGCAGAACAAGGATGGGAATCACCTTTCTCATAGCACACTGTTACTGTTCCCGTTTAGCTTTAAAAAGTTTGCAGTGTGTTTAGGGACAGGCTCATTCTCAGTAATTTTCACTTCATGATCAAGTTACACAAACGGGGACATTTTTACTTCGCAAACCTCATTTTTCTTCCATCAATTACTGTAGCTTCATGCTGATGTCTGGTAGGGCATCCCTCAAGAGTACTGTGTTTCACATGTGCTTTTCTCAGAAGAAAAGAAGGATTTATTATTTTTTTTTAGTAGCTCAGAGCTGGCTGTCTCCAGTTCTCTGCACCTTTTCCCTTCGATTGTTTCAGATTTGCAAGTAAGATGCCACTAGTAACATAGGAAGGCTGCAGTCACTTCCAGCCTGTTCTCAGCACTGCCTACAGACTGATGCAAATTGGCACATTTAAAGCCCAGGCAGACAGCAGCTGTGTAATCCACTGGCATTTCCTTCTAAAATTTTCTGCACAGAAGAGGAGCTTGAAAGGAACATGAAATGCAGTAACACTTTGGGGAGAAATCCAATTCCAACCCCAGAGGCAATACTACACTGAGCAAGAAATCTTCTTGTCTGTATCTATGGAAAGGATAAGACACTCCTGACTTGTTGGCTTTGTTTCTATGGCTGGGCAGGTGCCTGCCGACCTGCTGCCCCGCTCATCTGTATCAGGGATCTATTTGACCATACTGCAATTCCCTTTTGGCATATGCTCCAGGTTTTCTTTTCCATGGAAACCAGGACACAGTTGAAGAAGGAGAATGGGAGAGATGCTGCATACCTTATTTCAACCTGACATGGATTTAGGACATGAGCAGAAAACAACACCAGAGCCAGACACATATCTTTTTTTTTTTTTTTTTTCTTAGCTTCCTAGGTACCCAGTAGTTTAAGGCAGTCAGTGTCTGATGTGAAAAACAAGCTCAAAAACTCTGGAAGCATCTAATTCATACAGAAAAGTACCTACTAAACTGGGGGGAAATAGAGACTTAAAACTAGTCACTGTTGCAAAGTCACAGACAGTTACACAGCTTCAAGGTAGCAATGCTTCCCATCTAATTCCAGCACAATCCGTCACTTGGCTTTGAAAAAGGCAGGGTGAACAACAGTCATTCAGTAGCAGAAAACATTGGTATCTATTGTGCCTGCACATCAGTATTGGAAGGATGATTACTGCATTAATTCATTCCTGAGATCCCAGTGGGTTGGTTTGTTGGTTTTTTTTTTGACTATTCCTTTTCCGTAAGAATAGGCCTGCTTCTAAATTTCCCATTGAAACAATGTTTTTGATCAAAAATGCAGTTTCTGCAACGTGAACACCTCTAACACGCTAACACCCCTTTCATCAGGAGATGTAAAAAAAAATGGCTTGCTTTTGGGGTTGCCTAACCTAAGTTTACTGTCTGTGCTTTGAGCCAACCCAAAAGGTTGAAGGCTGAGATGCTTCCCTGCGAGGCAGCAGGGAGCTACCCCCACCGCCCTCCAGCTTCCCTGTCCCAACTGCTGCTCCAGGAGCAAAATGTACTTTTTTGGCTGGGCTAGGGTGAGGAGCCTTCTGTACATGGCACATAGCAGTGACATTTTAGGAGAAGGAGTCCAACGCAGGAGGCCAAAGCAAAGAGGAGACACAGAAACCCAAGCTGCAGCTCTCAGGGGACACGGTTTCCCTGTGCAGCAAGGTGAAATTTAACTTTGAGCAGCCTCAAAATAAAAGGCTGAAGGATTTTTCTTGCCCACCTCCCTTTTACATCACACGGGTATTCTTCTCTTTACCAGTATCTCTAAGATTTCAGTTCCTCTACCCAGCTACAGTCTGTTCTGCTTCTGGGAAAATTTGGGGAAAGGAACTGCAAATGGAAAATACGTCCCCTTGTTTCTATCCACCTCTTCCCACACACACTTTGGTTTAAAAAAAAAAGGGGGTGTAGATCTTATATCTCCTTTTCTTTAAGCCCAGATTGCTTCTCTTAGTGCTTTCTCTAGTGATTTCAGCTACACTTTTTTTGTTCAAGAAGAAATAAACTGCTTCATATTTAAAAGACACAAATCGTTGCTTCCATTTTGTCAAAAAGGCTGGGCTCCTTCCAGGTTTAGAAATACACTCAAATCTGCCAAGTTTTGTCAAACATTACCTTCCTGTAACAAGAAATATTCATACTTTTTTGGATTAAAGAGAAAGAGGGAAAGCAACCATTCAAACGCCTCCTATAAGAGAGAAGGTTCTGTATTTTCTTGGGTGCAGACATGGGGGAGGAGGAATATGGAAAGACAGAATAAAAAAGAAAAAAGCAGACAGAAATACCCAGCTGAGGGCCAGTCTGAGTTTATAATTGGTATCAGCTTCTGCCACTCTTAGTCGTGTCGTGCGATCCCCATTGATTTCTGGAGGTTCCTCGCAGGGTAAGCTAATGTTTAACATAAATAAGGGTTGCCGAATCTTGTCCTTGAGAAATCAGGGTCAGGAAGCTGTTATCAATTCAACTGCTGTGTTTCTGACCAGCAATCTTGCTCAATCCAGGGTTAATTAACTGATTCCTTAGAGCGGAGGTGTTGTGGAAAAGCACAATCATTACCATTTATATTAATTGTAATATGATGTATTTCAGTTCCCCTCCATCACGTCTTACAGAAGGAAGTGAAGGAAGATGACAAGTCTTTGCAAAATGATCTCAAATTCTGCCAGATACTCGTAGTTTAAGTTGTATAGCAGCACAAGATCAGACACAGGGTGAAAGGCAATAACGTGCACATTCTTTATTCCAGACTATTTTCTAAGCTTGCATGATACAAAACCTCATCGTTACTGAGCAGCTCGCTCAGTTTTCATGTCAACCTTTGCTTCCTAGCCCACTCCAACGTGTGGGAAAGAAACATTGATTGGAATTCTGCCATGGTGCTGTGCATCCTAGTAACAGTCTGGAGCGATGAGTCTGGATTCTGGGGTTGGATCCAGTCTCGCTGCCAGGAGGCAATGTTGCAGAGAGGGGCCACAGCCGCAGTCTCTGAAGGGACCTGGCTACTCTATCAATGCAGTCTTTCCCTGTGTCTTGCAGTGCTTGAAGACATCAATTTGTTCACGTTTTCCTCTGTTCATTAATGTATTCTGTCCTTAAAAATTCAGCTTTTTAAAATAGTAATGTGTATTGTCTCGTGAAAGATTAATCACAAGGAGGTGCTTGAGGTGGGAAAGGCTTTTCCGGTGAGGTTCCACGTGTTGTCAGCTTGTCACTCTGAATGGCAGTTTCCAGTTAGGTCCCTTAGCATTTGGAAGTGACATTTAGTCTGACATGTGCCAGCCTCACAATCTACCTAGCCCTGCAAAGTGCAAATATTAACATAAATTCATGTTAAGATACTGTGTGTTAGCTCCTTAACTGAAATAAAGAGTGGGTGTTCCAGCGGGGGCAAGCAAATAGTGTTGACTTACACTGGTTTGGGGATTTGGCTTCTTTGTACACTTTTTAGGGGAGCTGCAAACTAGGTAGTTAAGGCTTTTCCTGGAACATGGTAATTGTATGTTTAGGCTGACTAGTAGTAACCTTGGGGAACCTTTCTCAGAAATTGTTCTGCTGGATAACTGATTCCTCAGGTAAGAGCTACTTATTTAGTCCAATCGTCCATCCTAGGTTTGCTCCTGAGGTACGTCCTCCGTCTCTCAGCAATCTTATCTGAGCATACTTTGAAGAACAGCTCTGGTGGTCCAGGATATCTGTGCGTCTGACCAGTCTGTCTTTCGAAGGATGTTCCGGACCAGCTGCATCCATGCTGTGCCAAGCAGAGCCCCCAGCGGCAGCCCTGCACCTCACCCCCAGCGTGCCTGTATGGGAAAGGTTACAAAAGTCACTCCAATGCTTTCTGAAAAACTCTGGTGTTACTGCACAAATGCAAAGCAATGGCAATGCACGTGAAATAACACCGATGCTTCCAGAAGAAGTTGGGTTTCCTGCTCAAGGGTGAGGTACCAGCCTCTGCGCCAGCAGTGCGCTGGGACAGGGCCCATGTGCTGAGCAGCCCGTGCGCTGTGGTTGCCCCAGCAGCTCCTGAGCGGCTCCTGCATCTCCTGCTGATGGTGTCATTCTGGTGCCTGTATTTGTTTAAAAAGCTGATTTTGTTTATAGCATAATTTGATCACAGTTTCCTTGGGCGTTTTTGCCTCTCTAATAAGTATGCTGTGAGCACATCTGCAAGTATTCATATGTTGAGATAAAATTACTGGTGGTGCTCATCTCCCCCTGTGCTACTGCTGCTACCTCCAGTAAATGTTCATGTGCCTGCATGCCCACGCACAGACACAGATGCGTGCACGCAGCACCTGATCCTGCTTTCACCAGCCTCTCAAGTGTAGAAATTGTGGTAAATTTGAGAACAAGTGAGATTAGATGAATAGTTACACCTCCTTCTTTTAATTAGCCAACCACAGGATCTGTGGAGACAAGGGAGGGAAATAAGGTTTTACCGTGACGAGAGTGCTGGAAGTTCTTTCTTGTCTGTTCTCGCTTGTCCGTTTGTTCTCACTGAGAATGAACCCTTTCGTGACGTGTGTTTTATTTACAACTGCCCTGGCTGTGCTACATCAACGGTTTCCCTGACCTTGGCTCAATGCTTATGCAACAGAGCGTTGTAAATTATCTTGTCACCAGGATCTCCATTTAGGCAAGTATAATCGCTTCCTTGTAAGCACCCAGGCCTGCTGTACAGAAACAAAAAATCTGCTGCATAATAATGAGAGCACCGTGCTATTAGGGATGAAAAAGCCCCTCTGCCGTATGGAAAACTACCACATACGGGTGCTTGGAACCTTAGCGTCATTAATTTGCGCAAAGTGCTTAGCAATCCTTGGCGAAAAGGTGATAAAGTGTAAAATATCATTTTTAGCTGCATTATGAGATGCAGCATGCCCCGTCCTTTATTTAACGCCGCACCGAGCCTCTCTGTGCCTCGCTGCAGTGACGCTTGGCAGTGCCGTGATCACTACTTGGCAACGCTGCTGCAGGCTCCATATTGCAGGGAACGCTCTTCGCCTTGCTGGCTCTCTGATCAATGTGACTTGGAGCCTAGTTTTTCTACACCCGTGGTAATAAAACATGTAATGTTTGTTCCTTGCAATGCACCAGAGGAGTGAAGAGGAGCGATTGCATTCTCCTTGCTACAAGCAAATCGTATTATGGAGATGGGGAATCAGATTGCCGTGGGTCTGCAGGTGCGTATGTGTGCACGCGTGCATACTGATTCCTTCACGGATACGTGGCCTCACTTGGCTTTGCTAGCTGAGCGAGGGGAGATTTGGAAGGGATTGGCTATGATAGCGATGGTTGTGTCCAGTGAGCTAGAATCAATTTAAGATGTAGCGTATTTGCTAATGCCAAATCTGTTCCCACGTTTTTTTCCCTTCAGCTGAGAATTACACTTTCCCTTCTTGTATCTCTGAATGATGGGAAATGTCCCTCCCATGAAAGAACCCTTCGGTGTGTCTCTAGACCAACTCGTCAGCATCTTCCCATTTCTCTCTCCAAAGCCTTGAATGTAAAACCTTGGGCTGCTAAATTATTATTACTGTATATGAGGGAATCACACTATCTTGTTCTTACTCCGAAGATTTTACAATTCGTCCTTAAGCACAGTACTTTCTCCTCTCCCTCTCCATAGTAACAGGGGAACTGTTATTTTGGTATATTTGTTAGGAATGTAGTTAGTATTCAGTGAATAAACCCAGAAAGCAATATTTCACATAGAATAATTATGAATATGTATTTACTTGAATAAGCTGTTGATTTTGCATGAATTCTGCACACTGTTTCTTAGGCAAATATGCTAATGATTGATGTGTGAAAATTTACTTTATTTTGGGCTTGTCAGACTAACATAGTGATCCAAATCCAGAAAATTGTTTCCTTATGCCTAAAGAACCATAAAAATTATAGGAATATTCCAGGGAAGTTGATTACTAATACATCAAACCCTTCTCTATGGATGTGATGACTTTGCAGCAATATTTCCAAACAAAATTTATTTTGCAATTGTCTCTTGGCATTGGTATTCAATCAAGTCCTCATAGCTATATTAGCTGTACCGGGAAACCAATTTAATTAGGATCCTTTCATGCGGTTTCTGTGACAAACACTGTGGACAACACTATGGGCAATGACGCTGACGGGCAGTGACATTGGGCACTGGGCAGTGAAACGGGCAGTGCCGGTGGGCAATGGCTACCTGGGCGGGCCATGGGGAGCCGTGGATATCATTTATCTGAACTTTAACAAGGCTTTTGACAGTCTCCCATTGTATCCTGGGTGCTGAGCTGGATACATGAGGACTGATCAGGAGAATGACAAGATGAATGGAAAATTGGCTGGACCACAGGGCTCAAGGAATAGCGTGCAGCAGGTCAAAGTTGAACTAGTGAGTGGTTACTGGTGGTGTTCCTCAGGCGTCACTACTGGGTCTGATACTATTTAATGTCTTCATTAAACCTGGACAATGGAATACGATGGACCTTCACCAAGTTCACTGATGACCCAAAATTGGTGGGACAGTCAATACACTGAAGGGCAGGGCATTGAAAAGGGATCTCAGGCTGGAGAAATGGGTTGGTAGAAACTTCACAAAGTTCAACAGAGGCAAATGCAAAGTCCTGCACCTGCTAAGGAATAATGCCCTGCAACAGCACAGGCTGGGGTCCAGCTGGCTAGAAAGCAGCTTTGAAGGGCAGACCTGGGGGTCCTGGTAGACAACAAGTCGAACAAGAGTCTGCAGTGTGGCCTCATGGCCAAGGTGGCCAACAGCGTCCTGGCTTTATTAGCAAGAGTGCAGCCAGCAGCTCAGGGATTACTTCCCCCTGCTGAGTGCAGACATGGTAAGACCATGTCTGCAGGGCTGTGGCCAGTTTTGGGCTCCCCACTACAAGGAAGACATGGACATTTTTACTGTGAGGGTGGTGAGACACTGGAAGAGGTTGACCAGAGAAGTTTGTGGATGCCCCATCCCTGGAAGTGTTCTAGGCCAGGCTGGATGGGGCTTTGAGCAACCTGATCTAGTGGAAGGTGTCCCTGCCCATGGCAGGGGATTTGGAACTAGGTGATCTTTAAGGTCCCTTCCAACCCAAACCATTCTATGATGATTCTATGATTCTGTACAGGAGCAAGTTCAGCAACAGCCACCAGGATGCTCAGGGAGCTGGAGCATATGGAGTACAGGGACAGGCTGAGAAAGCTGTTTGTTAGTCCTGGAGAAGAGATGGCTAAGGGGGTATCTTATTGCTCTCTGTACCTACCTAATAAGTGGTTGTAGAGAAGATGGAGTCAGATCCTTCTTGGGGCAAGGGGCAGTGAATACAGGCTGCAGCAAGATAAATCCCAATTAGATATAAGAAGAGCTTCACAGTGAAGATGATCGAGCACTAGAACAGGTGCTCAGAGAGGCTGTAGACTCTCCATGCTTTAATATGTTCAAAACCTACCTGGATAAGGCCCTGAGTAACCATATCTCACTCCAAAGCTGACCCTATTTTGAGCAGGGGTATGGACCAGAGACATGAAAGCTCCCTTCCAGCTTATTTTATGGTGAGTTTATGGGAAACACGCATAGTGAATTTTGCACTTGGAAAAGTACCCCTTTTATCTGTATTTTGGATATCTTTCACATTGCAGTAAATTCCACCAGAAAAGCATCCAAAGAATGGGAGTTTTGCCAAAGAAATGAGTGCTGAGACTAATTTGTATCATGACAGTCTGGCTATGAATTTATATCACTCTAAAATCTGACTGGTTCCATACCTACAGATCTCTGTAGCCGAACATTAATCACCTGCTTCTAGGGATGAAAACCTTCTGGTGCTGTAATCTCCAAGCTGTGGTGGATGCAACCTCTGTCCTTCACTGGCCAACCACCCACGCTGCCTTGGTGTTCCCAGTCTGCCTGCATGCACCGAGCAGGCCATGCAACCCCATGAAAAGATGCAATTGCTCTTCAGCGCAACTGTCCGAGAGCCAAACATAAAACCTAAATGTTTCCCACATCACTTGAATGTGGAGAAGTATGCAGAGAAGTTCCAAGCTGGCCTGAGTTTGAGTCAATGGGAATTGTGCCATTGATCTCAACAACAGTAAGATTTCATGGCTTCCCTCCCTTAAACATGTGCATATAAACCCTAGGGGCAATGTGTAGTGCAAAAATAAGCTAACTAAGCAGATCTACACAAAACACTAATTGCTTTTTGTGTTTTCCTTTTTTGAAATGTGAACATTGCTTGCAAAACTGCATTTAGTGGTCGTTCCTGATGATGAACCTGAAACAACCATTTTGATGTGAGTTGGTATGTGGAGGTGCATGCTTTGCACTTTGCTTGGGCGTTTCAGTGGCAGGGCATCTATTTTTCTAATTTTCTGACTGATGTGCTCAACAAAGCATGCATGGAAGAGTCCTCCAAACTGTTTAAGAAGCTTTCTTATGCCCCCAAAGAGTATTTTAATTTCTGCATGTATGGAAAACAAATGTATAAGAAGAATTAAACTTGGGGGTAGCTACATGGTACAAGATTTTTCAGCGTTGCTCTACTAATGTGACTGATTGAGTACAAGATGTGTTGCTTGCCATTTCCCGGAATAAAAAAATGAGCTGTTGAGTCTTAATGCACTATTCCAATTATGGTTATAAAATACTGAATCAAGTCTTTCTTCAAAAAAAACCCAAAAAACAACCACTTGGAATTAAACAGTTCAACAGAATTAATAATGATTCCAGATGGGCTTGTGTTTGGCACTAAGGAGTGTGTGAAAGGAAACATTTTCAACCAGAAGTTTGAATGATTTATAAAAGTCCTTGAGAGATTTTTCACCAGTAAAGATGCCCTTTCAACCTCTGCACATTTGGAGCTAACAAAGGAAGTGACACTCGCTGAGTGAAAATCTTGGCATTGGTGAAAAACACACATATGTTCACGAGCAGAAGCGCCTGGAATAGTACAATTAAAAGCCCTGGCAAAGCCAGGTTCTCAACACCGCTCTCTGTGCCTTACTTCCCTATTAGTAAAAGAGGAAGAGTAGCAGTTCCTCACCCTGAAAAGGTACTGAAAATATGAAATCTTTTGTGATTGTGGGGTAGATAGATATCACAGTACTGGTACCTATAGCGATATGTTGAGAATAAAGGCAGCTTCTGCTTGCAAGTCAAACCTTTCCTTAGGTCTGGGAGAGATGAGACACTGGGCCAGAAAGAGAGAGGTCTATGTTTGACAACAGTTATTTTAGTATCTAGTGTTGGGCAGACTTGGAACTACTGGAAACAGCAGAAAGCAGAGTTATAAGCTCTTATCCAAAAGCGAACATTGTCTTACTCCGCTGACTAATTCTCTCCCTTTTCCACAGCATCCCTGTTATAACCACAAAGTGTTTAGTAGACATTTAGCTTTCTTAAATGCAAGCCAGCAGCTGGAATTAGGAAAAGAGTTAGCATCATGTGGTCAATCAGCCTCTTTACTGGTCACCAGTGGTTCATGGATTGTATTAAACAGAGGAACACAGAAACAGATTATACACACTTCATGTGTTACATTAAATCAATTATTAATAGACAGCTGGGCATCTTACTGCCTTGTACTCTGTTACGAACACATGAGGATGATGAACAGCAAAGCAGAAGCTAATAGACTGCCCCAAACCACTTTTTTACCAATTATGGTTTTAGCCTAGTGTCAGTTAATGGAAATTACTGAATTTCGCATCCTGCCTCTTCTGTGATTTATAACCCATTCCTTGATCAAGACTTTAGGGAGGCTGTCTTTTGCATGGGGAGTGGAAATAAAAACATATGGCTTCTGTCTCATATTACATCCATTTGAGACCTGCAGGTTCAGCTGCTTT